>NC_049205.1:12047244-12386827 GCF_013347855.1 Anguilla anguilla | reverse complement strand
ACCATCTGGAAACCTGCAATTCTTCTTCTCCTCAGATTTATTTCAGGTGTCGTTTGTGATAGAGAAAAAGACGGAAACCTCAGGCTATAGATGAGCGAGTGGGAACTGCACCAGCGCTGGCTGTGAGCTGGGAAGGCAGTGTTGTTGGAAATGAAAGAAAGGTCTGTAGATAAAAATCCAGGTAGGAATATTGTGTTCTGTGTGGGGTGAGGAAGAGCAAGTGCCAAGGCTGATTAGCATGCACGGTAGCAAGACATGCTTTCCATGTAGAACGGTCTATTATCTCTGATTGGCTGAACTGACGCGAGTGCATTAGAATGCATTAGATATGGCAAAGGCACCCCTTTAAAATGTTTAGTCGCTGGTCTGTAATTTCTGTGGGTGGCTAGTGTTCGGCTAGTTCAGGAAAGCCAGACCCTGGTCCTGGGGACCCAGAGATAATGCAGTTTTTTTCCATCAGAGCTTGGTGCACCGTTTCATCGATTAGCCCACTATGGGCCTAATTTACTAAGTCCTTTAGCACGCGCAAAACTAATAACCAATGATGGGTGCAAAACATATACCATGACCAATCATTAGTAACATTATTGGTATTTGGTGTGCTAAAAGGTTTTGCGCGTGCTAAAGGTCCTAGTAAATCAGGCCCTGTGAGTGTGGATATTCAGTCAGAATGGTGAATCAAGTGCCTTCACCAAACACTCATCTGCATTCAGTAAGCCTAATAGTTATGTAGATATGTGTTCGGACGAAGAGAAAGAACAAAATAACAAAAAAAAAATCATCTCTGGTGCTGCAAGAGCTAGCAGGTGGCTAGCACGTGCGGCCGTTGTGGATCGGTGCTTTTCTTCTGGTTCCGATCTCGTCGAGCACCTGCGTTTAGTCGGGCAATGGCGAGCACTCCCGCACTCGGCTCTGTGAATATCCGGCCGCACCTGCGTCACGAGGAGCCGAGGCAGGTCGCCGCGGGTAACGGCAATTACCGGCTTCTTTCGAAAATGACGAGCTTCAAGGAGCTGGCGGTGTCTGGGAGGGAAATGGTTGTGTGCTGCTCTGGCTTCAGTGTTCAGCAGGCATTTTGGTCGTGCTGTCCTTTCGTTGTTCGGACCTCATGTCCGCACATCCTCTCCCTCTCCGTTCCTTGAAAAATCTCGGAAAAAAATTATTTCTGCATCAGGAAAATTTGCAGAGCTTACGCTGACACGAACGCGGAAGCGCTAATGAATGCGAAAGGGCTAACGAGCAGCTCCTTGCGAATAGCTTTCCACTTCCTGTCCAGGACGTGATTACCGCGTCCTGCAGTGATTATGGTTATTTCTCGCTCCCTCGGCTTAGTGGCTTTTGTCTGATTCAGCTCGCAGTCCGCCGGTCCGGCTGGGTTTCGTAATTTGGGCAGTCAAGGTAAAGTGCTTCCTTCAAGGTTACAGCGGGTTGCTCGCACATCTTTTCAAACAGAGAGCTGCTCGTACATCTCCCCCTTACAGGCTCATGCCATTCTAATTCACAGAGTTCTTTTATTGAGAGTGAAGGATTTCTATCCCTGTTATTTATCTATTTTCTTTTATCTTTTTCTTTTCTCACTGTTTGGAAAGCCCAGTAGCACTGCATTAGTGAGCCTGTCTGATCGATGTTTTGGGCCATTTGGGGCCGGGCTGCTTGACTCCTGGTCCTGAGGGCCGCGGTGTCCGCAGGCATTTCATCTACACCAGATGACTTCGCTAATTACTTTACCTCCTGTAGTAATTAGTGAACTGATCGTGGCTGGAGCTAATACCTGCAGACACTGCAGGCCGGAGGATCGGGAGTTGAGTAACACTGGTTTGGGAGATCTCAGAAGAGCGTGTGCTCTCCTCTGAAGAACGTGCAGCCAGCTGGTGCTGTCCTCACTTCCCCCCTGCAGCTCCTGTGCAGCTCAGTCACTGCATCGGAGGAGCTCGCTTCCTGCACAGCTTCGCCTTGTCAGAATGTGGGCGTGGCCAGAGGCGTCAATCACGGTGATGAGACCAGGACGCTCCAGCTGACTGAGGGCATGTTGAGCGGCGTCCAGCGGGTCTGTCGGGCACGGTTGTCACGGACGCGGCCAGGGCTCGACACCAAACCGCCGTCCGTGTCGTCGCGCTGCGTTCGCCCAGTGCGCTAGCGGGTCGAGCGGCTGGGCTGCCAGGGCTGTTAAACGGGCTTTGTGCCGAGCTGTGCTAGCGCCCGCGCTCCGGTTCATGCACTCGCCGACTACGCCGGGCTCCTCCTCTCTCCGGTCTGCTCCCGGCCTTCGACCGGCTGTTCGATAATGTAGCTCTCCTTCTGGCCTCGTCCGGCAGCTACGACCAGCTGCTCCTGTGGCCCTTCGCTCGCTGGAAGCGCTCATCGTCCTCTCTCCCTCCCATCTCATTGCGCTCGCGGCCTTGAGTTCACTCCTTTGAACCTGTCTGTTACGGTTGCGCTACGCCAGCGGAGCTGAATGAAGAGCCGATGCTCGGTTGCTTTATTGGAGAGGTTAAAATATTTAGACTTGGGGGAGACACGGATTCCGCCCACAGGAGATGTGTTCAGCCTTGCGTGCGAGTATTCACTAATGCGGTCTTTATTCTGGATCACGGGCTAAAGGAAAGCTAAAATGGACCTGCTTGCAGAATTGCATAGTTGCACTGTGAGGAATACAGCCAATCCAGCTGCGTCATAATCGGAGTAACATTTGCGCTTGAGTAGAAGTCACATGGACGGAAATGGCGGCAGCCTTATCGTCGTCCGCTCCCGCAGTCACGTGACGCGCCCGGGTGAGCGACTCATTAATTACACAGCCCATTCATTTTAAAACGGTCACAAGCTGCAGGAAGGAGTGATTACATTCATTTCCTGTTTTCTGTCTGTTACTTTTTTTTGTGTGAAAAGCATGCGTCACTCCGTGGCTTAATTGACAGCCTAAATCGTGTCAGTCTCGAGTCTTGTAATGAGATCTTCTCTCAAGTGGAAAATATTCACTTGTTTTCAGTTACTTTTTGCTTGGCAGGTGACATTGCCTCACCCATTGGACTGCCTCAGTCTTTTTTGTCTTATTTTGCAACAAAGAAAAAAATATTGTAAGACTAAAATGCTTGCTAAGATTGACTTATTTGTTGGTATTTGCCCCGTGCTTGATTTTTTTTTCTGTTAATGTGAGGTGTGACAGTGGAATATGGAAAGAGGGCAAGCTAAAGGGAGAGGCTAAGAGCCTGATAACGGCAACAGCCTGATGGACAGGCCAGCGGCTCGGCTCTGGGTGGGAGTTCTGGGGGCGGAGAAGTGAGTGGGGGTGGAGAAGGACGCTACGTATCAGACAGCAAGGCTTCCAGAGACTGGGAGGCTTTACACTTGATGAAAGATCTAAAAAAAAAAAAAGAAAGGTCTTCTTGATTGATGGTTGTTTGATAACTGTTGAATCCTGGGAATTGTCCTTCCTCTCTCTCCATTGCCTGCACTGTGGTGTTTGTTTTAATTTAGCCAAAAGTTAGCGGTGAGGTGTTATTCTGTCATGCGCCTTGTTTATTGATCCACGCTTCTCATTTCTGAGGTTACACCGTGGGTGAAAGAAAGAGAGAGAGCTTGTGAGGCTTCTGGGCCACTGAGCCTCTGTATCACTATGAGGGTCTTAGACTAATCTAAGAACTGGTTTATGGTTTGAATAAAAAAGACGGACCTTTTCTTCATTATGCATGCCTTGTTTATTCTAGTCTACAGGGAGACAGATGGTTTTTTTTTGACTCGTGATGGCTTGGATTGTCGTACCCGCTCCTGCTGAAATATGATGGTGCTAAAAATGCGTTGAAGAAAAAAAGTTTTGTCTTTTTGAGTGGGAGATCTATACCAGCTTGCAGTTTAGACCCCTCCTGTGGCTTGGCAGGTTCTCTACCCCCCACCACTCGTCATTGGCAGATGGAGACGTCCAGTCATTCCGCGCGGGTCCCGTGGGGAATCCGAAATCCCGGAGATCTGTTGAGAATCAGAAGCGCCGTGCCTGGTGAAGCGAGGCTGGCCCTCCCCCAGCTTCTCCGAGCGGGCAGGCTTTATAACCCATTAAGCAATTCTGGTCTGAGCCGTTATGAGACTTACAATCTGGATCCGGCTCAGAACGCCTCCTCTGTATGATATTTCAAGCGTTGCTTCTGGGCTGTTTTCTTGGCTTTCTTTGTTGTCGTCGTTTAATTCGTATTTCTGTTCAAAAGTTTAAACTGACGTTTCCACATTCGCCGGGGGATATTGGAAAATGAAAGCCGGAGGAAAAGGTTTTATTGTACGCACCAAACACGCGTAAATCAGTCGGCCTTATAAAGCTTATTTATCAGCGCTTAGTACAACCAATCAAACTGTTGCCTTGGGTTTTATTTTCCGACACTAAAACCTCGGATGGCCTCATGAGCACCAAACTTTGGAACTCCTTAGTGCAGTTTTGTGGAGTTATACGTATGGCTCCTCCATAGTTCAGTTGTACGGTTGCTTGCTTTCTTTCTAATTGAGCGTATGTGCCCGGGAAGGTTCTGCAGTCGTTGTACTTGACGTGTGTTGGCGCCATTCTCTTCCTCTGCCTTGCTTGGATGCATTGTGATCCTCATGGTGAGTCCTGTGTTCGTTATCTGCTGCTCAACACTCACGCCACCTGTTCATTTGGTTTAGGTCACTGCATAATGCCACGCTGTTACCGTCTGTGCACAGACCCTTCAGGTACCCCCATCGACAGCTGCATCCTTCTATAGCTGTTGGGGGGGGGGGGAGTTGGGAGGTGAGGCGTGCTCAGAATGGTATGCCAAAATAATGTCCTCATGCACCCATCTTACGGGCCATTCTGATGTGAACATCTCCTGAATTAAACACTGTGACATGCACATATGTAACAATGCTGAATGGACTAGGTCCCTTTTTCCTTTTCATAGCAGGGGCATTCACCTGGGAGTTGCACAGTACCATTTTGCTTCACAATATATGTACCAATATTGAAATAGACTGTGCTCTGAATTTCAATATTATTATGAATAGGCTTAGAGAAGTGAATGAAGTTCTGCGCTAAAAGATACTGTTATGCCCAAACTCCTTTGAGGTGTTAATACAGTGTGGAAGGAATTGAGAGGTTTGCTCATCTGTGTCAATTTTGTGTAGGCAAGGTTACAACTGAATGAAAACTACACTGGTAATATGTACTGTAGGTAGTTGGCTTCCTGTTGTGTTGGTATTACAAAGCTTTTCTCCCATTTTTGATTTACCATTGGTTTGCTTTTATTGTTAAAAATGTTAAAAATGCACTTTTAGTTCTGTTGAAATGTAAATGTTTAGGTGGTCTGCATATCTACCGAATTTTGGTAGTGGCCCATGGAGAAAAAAAAGATTTTTTTTTTAAAAACCACTGCCCTGAAACAGTCTTGCCAACAGGAAGTCCAGAAGACAATAGAATTACAGACCTAGCCCTAAATCTACTGTTCAGTGGTCATACCTTTTTGGCTACCTTAGCTCTTTTTGACTCACTTCCATTTGACTGTTGAAAACATTTAAAAGAATTTCAAAGGAACGATCTGAGTTCTCGACTCCTGCGGTTGAGAGTGAACCTTCCTGCCTCCAACACATCCAGTCACACACCGGCTTGCCATTAGCACTTCCTGTCAGGCTGCAATACTTGCCGTTGTTTCCAAACTGCAGGCGGAGGCATCCGCTGTTCGCACTCCTGAAGGAAAAAGAAGAAAAAAAAACTTTCTGAAACTTTCTGAAAATAGTAGGTTTAACATCTCTTTGTTCCATCAGCAGTGAACGGTGCAGATTCTGTCAGTCTAAATTCTGTGTGTCTAAATTATAAATTGGCCTTCATCCCTGCTTCAGAAGGAATAGAAAGTAGCTTGGAGTCAAAGTTCAAACAGGCACTTACCGGCTGCTTAGATGTCAGAACTGTGCAGAATTGTGGGTAATGGAGTCCCGGGGCCTGTTGAGGATATTCTCAACAATGTGAGAAGGATGCAGTTGACCATCGCTGCGCTGGCTGGAAGGAGCATTCTTCCCTGATGCGCTCCTTTAACAGAAGGAGCGGGCAGAGCATCGAGCAGGGCTCCCGTTTGGGGAATACGGCTAATGCAGCGCGGGTGATTCACTGACATGCTTCCTAGCCAGCGGGCATGGGATATTCACTTAGTCGCGTGGTGATATAATGGGGGCTATCATTAGCTTCCGGAGCATCTGCCAGGCCTGCAAACAGTGTGCCACGTGCTGGGAGAGAGCGCGACAAGCGCTAACCGCTAGCGCCTCTCTCCTTCCCTCCCCCTTCCCCTCACGAATATTAATTGCGGCGCACATGTTCGCTCATCCCGTCCCACCTATGAGAGGGGAATGAGATGAAGTTAAAAAGGCTTTCAGTTCCGTCGCTCCTGGCCCTCGCTTAGCTAGCGAGAAGTCAGGATAATTACCCGTGTAGCGAGTGTGAATTCCCGTACCGCTGGGATGGTAGCAGAGACGCAGACCGGCTGTGGGATAAAAGCCTTATTTGTGTGTGGAGCCTGGCGGGCCTGCTGTTTTTTAGCTTCTGCTCGCTGTTCTCTCGCCAGACGACGGGAGCTTCCTCGTTCTCAGTGTGCGTCGGGAAAAACCCGCCCCGGATCTCTCGCCCGTCCGTCCTTGCCCCGGTCTCATCGTGGGCCGGTACCTCCCCCAAGGTTTTTTTTTTTTTTTCACGCTTCGCCACGTTCCCGCACTGTCGCCGCGCCACTGCTCTTTGTTTTAGTTTCTCGTCCGTTCGTTCGTCCGCTTTTCGCGTAAACCGTCAGTCCGTCGGGCGGATGAAAGTTAACGGAGCGGAAGGCGGCGGTGGGAGGGGCCGCGGACGGCAGTTAAACCGTTGGCGGGGATGATGCGGCAGACGTTTTTGAAGGCTGCCGATTGGCCGGCTCGTTAGCGGTCGGCACGGAGACCGTGCCGCGGAAGAAACGAGGCTTACGCGAGAGCCGCCCTTGAGCCGCGTAGAAGGTCAGCTCGCCCGCCGCCCCTCCTCCTCCTCCAGCTCTTTGATTTCTGTCTGCCCAATTTGCTTGGTCTGATCAGAGTATGCCAGGGACTATTTAATTAGCAGAGATTAAGGTCTGATTGCTACGGCTCGCATTAAAGACAGATCCCTCACCCCCCCTCTGCTCCCACACTCTCCACCTGGCCTTGAGACCTGGGGAGGCCTCGCCCCAACATGCACACACACTCGCTTGCTCGCTCGCTCACACACACACGCGCACACACACACACACACAGTCCCTGATAGGCAATGTGCAATGACATCACTGGGTCTGTGTGGTCTGCGGCTGAGATGCACTCACTCACTCACTCACTCACAGACACACACATACACTCACTCACTTGCTGACTCACACACACACACACACACACACAGTCCCTGATACAGCGATGTGCAATGACATCACTGGGTCTGTGCAGCGTGTGGCTGAGATGCAGCAGTAGGCACTTACAGGCCCATGCTCCCGAGCCAAGCGTGCGCTCGAGAATGAGATCATCGCACATGGGGCCGTTACGGCATCAGGGATCCACGCTTGCGACTGCCGCCAAAATGGCTGCCGCTCCCTTCATTTTTAGAGCGGCTGCTCTAATACGCTCGTGTGATTTTGCACATGTAGCCCCGAGTTAAAAAAAGAAAACAGTCATTAAAAAAGGTCATCAATAATTCAGTTTGTAAGCTTGCCTTCTCCAGTGAGTGATTTGTCCATGATCCTCCACCCCACACGCACTGACATGTGCAGGCACATATATTCATGTGCACACACACACTCACGCGCGCGTGTTCTGTATAATATATCCGCTTTATAAGTGGATTGTATGTAAAGAATGGAAGCTCTGCAAGCCGCTCTGGATAAGAGGCAGTGCATTTCTAGTGTGTTTACTTCATGTATTTCTATCAGGTGTTAGTTTGTGGTTGGAGCCACGGGTATATCGTCCTTGAGCTGGTGTCCTGGAAAGTCTGTGCTCTGCACCAGCTGCATCGCTGACAGGCAGCAGGTTGTCCAGGTGACGGATGGACAGGAGCGATGGCCGTCTCACGCAGGGCCTCTTCGTCTTCCGCCCCATCTCGGGCCCACGGGCCCATTCCCCGTGGGGCCCCTGGGAGCCTGCGGCAGCGGTGCCGGGCGTGGCGCCACGCGGAATGCCTCGGCTCCGGAGGCCGCCAGAGCAGACGGGCGTCGGCGGTGAGCGGGACGCCAGATGCGAGGTGGCGGGGTATCTGGGCCGTGAGTCAGGGATCGCATTAATTCCCCGTCAGCATTTTCCCCCAGATGCCGCCGGGTGTTTGGATGCGTCTGATGCCTCTCCCCATCAGGAACGCAGGACAACCGTTCCTCCCGTGTGCGCATTTCCCTCTCTTTTTTTTCCGGGCGGGGGAATCGCATAAACTGTGACAGAATCGTCACGGATAAATCTCTTGACAGAATTGCCTCAGAGAACTCGGGGATTTACAATTTGAGGGAATTTTTGTGAAAGCCTGGCCTGAAGTGTGCGGTATTTAAAGGGGGGGGGGGGGGGGGGATTCGATGGGCTGAAGTTAAGAGGATGACGGACGCGGAGTCGTGGAGCCCTGCTGGCCGTCTCCAGCCGGTGCAGGAGGAGCCGTGAGCCGGGGCGTGACGCTCGGCGGCCTGGCTCCCATAATCCCCCTCTCCCGCAGCCGCAAAGCTCCTCCGCGTTAACCTTGCCCGTCCCCGCAGTCTAACAGGCGAGTCACCAAGGTGACAGAATGCAGATAGCGGAGCGGTATTTTTATTTATTTTATTTTTTTTCGTTTGTTTTGTTTAGAGGCTGATGCAATGTGGTGGTCGGCTTTCGTGACCGCTGGAAAGACGAACGCCGAATCGAAGTTCGCCGAGTCTTTGCACCGGGGTGTTTTTTTGCCCCCCTCACTGAATTTTCAATGTGCTTTGTCTTTTTCTCGTTTATCTTATTTATCGATGAGCACATTCACGTGCTTAGGGCAGGACAAGGCGAATCTTTTCTCTCATTATAGTTTTATGAGATGTATTGACAGTGCAGATAAAATGGATAATTCACAGTTTTCCACATGCGGTAAGCAAACAGACTAACTGTGCCGCTGTTATTTTGAAGATGTTCTTTAAAGAATAATAAAATACCAGTGTTTAATTTTAAAAGAGACTCTTTCTTCTAGATCTATATTTTTGAAGCACATTCTTCAATCCAGAATGAAAGATTATAAATTCCATTGCCAATGTGTGTCTTCACCCTATAAAAAAAAGATAGCTATATAATATCGGCACCTGCTTTTGATGGGGACAGCCATATTGCCTGTAAACCATTGGAGTCCTCTCCTTGCCCTTTATGTCCTGAATTCCCATTAGTCTCTAAGGTGAGTGCGGCACAGTGACAGGATTCACCCCTGTTATTTATGTGTTTACTTCATCCAAGAGCTCCAGATATCCAATTCATTACACTGCCGTCATAAACCGGTGACTTTTGAGGACAGGAGTCTGGTCCAAAAGATTGTGTGTGCGTGTGTGTGTGTGTGTGTGTGCGCATATGTGTGTGTGCGCACGCGTGTGTGTGTGTGGTGGTGGAGGTCAGGGGTTAGGTGGGCTGTTTAAATGAAGCAGCTGTGCCAGGGGCGGGGGACAGAGACGGGGCCTACAGGGGCAGTAATGCCTGAACAGCAGGTCTACTGAGAGCCATTGTTCCGGTCATTCACACGGTCAGGCACCTCACAGAATGGCCTTGTTTGTCCTTTCCAAACTCTTCATGTTTGGCAAACTTTTAAATTCCTATCAAGAGACACTGGGGTTGTTATCTGGAATATTGTTGTTTTGTACAGTTTGCTGTCGGTAGGACACAAGCCTGCTTTTTTCATACCTAGTATAAAGCTGTTATTGTCATGAGAGTCATGTGTGTCTTCAATCATGAGTATGTACTGCATTTAGTTGCTTTGTTTTCCAGTGTAAATTATAGCAGCAGGGCCAGCTGATGTATTTCTAACTGGACTGTGGGCATAGTTAGTATCATTGCACCACCACTGCATACGATCCAGGATGTTGTCAAGACTCCATTTTTTTGAGTTTTTTTTGGATCTGTGGTGGATCTGTTCTGCTCTCTCTCAACTGCAGGCTGTTCTGTTAGCTTCATGCCTCTCCATGATACTAAAAGTTAGAAAGGATTGACAATCCTATAAATAAATGCAACGGTCTTTAGCACGTTGCTATTGCTAAGGAAGTTTTCCCCAGACTTCTCCAGCCTGCTATCTGCCCAGCAGGTCTGACAGCGAAGGCTCCGCCCACGTGCGCACAGCTGATGTGGAGTCATCGCATGTAACCCCCCCCCCCCCCCCGTCGTCAAACGCGAACCTTTTCTAATGCAAACCGCCATCTGCGCGCGGAGCTCCCCTGGGGGGGGGGTGCGGCGGGCTGTGACGTCGCCGGGCGCCACGAGGTCGCTCGTCTCCTGTAAACGAAACGTCAAATATATCAGCGAGAATAAAACCACTCGCCGGTCATCAAGTGGAGGATGTGTCTGCTGACACTTTGGCAGAGGTAATTTTCCGTTTGCTTTTTGCGCACTTTGGTAATATGAAATTCACAGCAGGATAGCTGTGTTATAATTGATTGTGTTGTTGCTAGGCGTTGGAGCGAGACAGCCAAAAGGTGCCATTATCTCAAGCGCTCGTGATGCAGTGGCTGTGGTGGTCTTTTGTTTTGAGCATATAAGAGTACGTTTCTCTATCTGGCATCTTCCTCTCCCGTTGGTGTGTGGAGACGGATGAGGTCACGGAACAGGGCCTGGTCCCTGTTTGGAGCCGTCTTTGCCTGTGTGTCTGCGGTCCGTGAGAGAGGGCTGGGGAGCGTGGGGCGCCGCTGTGTTCCCCTTGTTCCTCGGCACCCGCCCCGCCAAGCGTGCTGGTGTCAGGGGGGGTTAATTTGTTATTTCATGGCTTGCTCCCCCTCTGCTGAACTGAACGCTTCTGACAGAGAGCTGAGGCTGAGCCTTTTTGAGCCGCCTCGTTCTCTGACACCTTCACCCACCGGTGAATTGACTCTCGTCCGGGGTTGTCCAGGGCAATCCAGAGTTCAGCCCTCCGCAACTCCCACCTACAGACAGCTCTCACGCACTCTCGCAATAAACCTATTTTTCTGAATTGTGTTTTAGCATTGAAGAAAATTTTTATTTTCGGATATCCTCATTTTCATAAATGTGTGGTTTATTTCCCTCATAGCATACGCTATTGGGCTATAGGCTACATCAAGAAAAAGCTTCCAAGAAAAGACCACGTGGGCTTCATTTTCACAGAAGAAGGGAAGATTTGAGGAGTGACTCCCAACGTACACTGCAGCTGTTACCTTATCCATGGTTCTCTAGTGAAAAACAAAATGGAGGCCCAACTGGCCTGTTTGGCTTGAAATAAGCAGTTACCAGACGTACTTGTTAGCTGGGTCTGATCAAATCAAGAATGATTTTCACCTTCCTGGAGTCTGGAGGCGTTGTGAAGGATTTTGTCCATCAAGGGTCTGCTTAATCGTTGCTTAATGAAGCGGGCAATGAAGTTTGGCCTGCACATTAGATTGATTAAACGCACTTTGTATGATTTTCTGTTTTTTTTTTGTTTTGTTTTTTTGATGACTACATAAATCCCACCATCTGCTACACGCGGGAAAGCTCTGCTAATGATCGCTAAACCGCAAGGCACGTTTTCCAAAATTAGACCTGGAGAAAAACCTTGGCTTCAGCGCTTCCCCACGTCTCTCCATACCAGGGGGCCTGATTAACCAGCCTCCTCGTTCCCGATTTCATTTTAAACCTATTTTTGTTTCTCCCTCCGTGTGTTTGGGAAACTGCAGCCTGATAAACTGGAGCGCGTTCAGCCGTAAAACAGGATTAGCGGTTTAATTTTGGTAGCTGCTGGATGAAATTTCAATCTCACCTTGACTGCAGCGTCAACAGAACAACGTGGCGTTTCGGGTTTGGTGTCTTGAAAGATGAATTCGTTCCTCTGGGCTTCCCTCATGGGCCACTATAAAATGTGCAGAACCAAAACTGCATCGTGGGAGAGAGTGGTTTGAGGTTTTTTTTTTCTTATTGATTCTTTTTAATCTAGCTAAACAATTTGGGATTTTAAGGCGCTATCTGCATATTTGGTTTCTCCTTAATGGCTTAGCCAGCCGCAATTAGCAAAGAAAAAAAATAGAGATACATTTTAAAGCAAAAAAAAAGGTTTTTTGTTTCATTCATTAATTTCTTCACATCATTATGTATCTATTAAAGGCTATTAGTTCTAGGAGGAGGCGTTAATTATTTGGGGAATGAACTTTCACAGTAAAAAGGCCGGTCCTTTCTGAGCACTTTTTCCCAGGGATGCTGAGTCACCATCTCCTTTATTGTTCCGGCGCTAATGTTGATCCTGCTGTAATTCCGTTTTTTCTTTTTCTCGCTTTTTTTTACTCTCTGTGCGACGGGCTTGAAGTCCAGGCTTTTGAATCGAAGACATTGATACAGGCTGTGGGCGCAAGAACACGGTGGGTGAAGAAGAACAAACTTCGCTTTCATTCACCGCCTTTCACGAACGCTAAAGTACCTCGAAAGGGAATCTCTGTCTCTTTGTGTTCTTCGCAACGTATTAAAAGTTTATTCTCTTCATCTTGAAAGATGCTGTATTTGGGAAAAAAAGAACAAAAAAAACAAAAAAACAGCACGGTAGCAGGGTGCGCAGTGCACTTGTGTTCCCTGTGTTTTTGTTATAAAATCAGATGTGCCAGCGCGCGGAATGGGCGGTGAGGTGCGTTCCATCGACTCGCGTCTCTTCGCCCCGCTGAGAATCCGTTCGCTGTAATAACGCTCCTCTCTCTCACCCTTACCTCAGCCGCCCTGCCTCGGAGGACGCGTGCGAACGCATCGGCAGAAGAGGGGGGGGGGTGAGATTACCGCGCCAGACATTGTCCTGAAATCATTATGTGAACGGCGCAGTCCTTCTGCTTGGGGCGCGGGTGCGGGTGGGGGTTGGGGGCTGGGGGCAGGGGGCAGGGGTGCGGGTGGGGGTTGGGGGCTGGGGGCTGGGGGCGGTGGAAACACGATGTTCTGTACGGAGCGGGGCCGCCGAACCGAGACGGGCCCCGTTGTCACGGAGCTCCGGCGCTCCCTGTTATTCGGATATGATTCCGATATCGAGCCGTCGGCGATGGTCTGTAAAAGCAGAGCTGTGAAAGCGGACGGGGCCAAATTGAATTTTCTTTTTTTTTGGGGGGGAGGTAGCGGGGTGTGTACAAAGCAGGGCCGTTCAGATAAGGAGGACCGAATCTCCTCCCTCCTTCAAATTGGTTTCCCGACACAAAAGGGCGACTCAGAGTCCCGTGCGATATCAGCGGGAAGCGCGTGCGTCTCAGGCAGCTGGAAAGGGCAGCGGTGCCTGATGGGAAACGCGGTCCCCCCCCTCGGCCCATGGGTTTTAATGGAGTGGGCTCGTTAGGCCGGCATAATCGGAGGGGGCCGGCGGCGCTCGGCCGCGGGGCCGCGGTGACATTCTGCGGCCCCCGGCGGCTCGGCCAGCGAGCGGCTCTCCGGAGCGGAATGGGCACTCAGGAGCCGCCGGCGGAAAATTGCACCGCTTACGGAGCCGTTGAGATTTACCGCGGCGGGTGGGAGGAAGAGCGCCCGCGCGCCGCGCGTCAGGGACGACTGCGTGGCATTTAAGCCGCCGCCCGCCGTCATCGATCGACCAATAAAAATGGAGAGGCGCGACACTTCACAGCCTATGGAAAAGGTTAGCTCGCTGTACTGGAAATAATTTTTTTTTCCTTTATGGATTTTTTTAAATCTATGGTCATTGGTTCTTATTTGAAGCGTGCTGGGACATCGTTTAGCTTTTGTGCGTTGTTGTTATAATTTTTTTTTTTTTTGTTAATTGAGTTGTTATAAATAGGGCCATCTGCCTCAGACGCGTTGAGCAAGGTCTGCGGTTGTTGTACCGAGCCGTAATTACTGTAACAAACAATCGCTGTCCTGTTGCAAATGGAACGTGGGTGAGGGGGGTTGTGTACATGTTTAGCTGTCATGCTGCAGGACTGATCTGTTTGTATGGTTAGATGGAAATAGGGGTCAATGCTGGAAAATTAAACAAAATAAATTGGCCTATGCGTACTTGCGAAACGGCATCAGTCGCTGCGTTTTTAATTCCCCTGCACCTATGCACAAGGTTTAACTGTGTGATATGTGGGCTACATGCGGATGGTTGCACGTTTGGATGATGTGGGTTTCCGTGTAAGGCGATTAGGCTACGTGTGAGAATGTGAACATGTGAGTGTCACACGTACAGGGTGCAGAAAGGGGTCTTGTGTGCTCACAATGGGCTTCATTCACGCAACATGTGTACTGTCTCATTTTGTCATGAACTGCGTGTACGAACGTTTCCAAGAACATTTTGGCATTCATCGTTTTTTTCTTATCTGTATTTGCTCATGGCTGTTTCCTTATGCAAACCACATGAAAATGATGCACATAACATAACATTTACAGACAGCCTGCATTCATCATCTCATACACCTGGGATATGCACAAAAACAAATGTGTCATGAATCTCATATTGTTTTTTAGTACAAACATTTTTAAGAACGAAAGTAAGAATAATTAAGACACAGTACTGGCTTTTTCTTCACTTGATCAGGAGTATGCTCTGGTTAAAGTCCAGTTCAAATTTCAGTCGTAACGAATGCAATTTAATTGCACCAATGTAATTCAGTTGGTTAACATTACTTTGATTGATGACAGCCTTGTTTCTCTGATACTCCTCACTGTAAGATAAAGCAAATTAATAAATAAAAGGCAAACTTGCTTATCTCATTTAATTTTGTTTTACTGTGTACTCATAGAAGTACCCTTGGGGTATTTTAATAGAATGCATTAACTGTTCTTAGTGATCACATGGCTTGTGCAAAAGCACTGAGGAATATACTGAATTACAAACTGCAGAGTTAAGGAATGCTCATTAGAGAGTGCTGTTAAAGATGAAGGAACAGCAAAATAAGAAACAATACAAGCTCCCTGTACAGGCGCTCACCGCCAGCACTGATTGGTCCAGTACCGCTGTCCTCCCAGGAGTGGGCTAGTTGTAAGTCAGCCAGGGTTCTTTGTTCCCCGGGTAAGCACTACACTAGCTCCTCCCACCAACCTGCTAGGCTCCCTCGGGATTAGTTGGTGTTTTAGATGCGGGGCACCTTGTGGACCTGGCTTACAACTCACTCACTCACTCACTCACTCAGTCACTCACGTTTAGCAGGCTGGAGATTCTTCACAAGAATTGGGAGTGCTACGTACGTGTGGTGCTTCACATCACTGTGACACTGTGTTCCCTTGTTAGTCAGAAATGTCAGTCACTGCTAGCTCTCCTGTAGTACTGTGTGGTCTGTAGGAGGTAAAATGGACCTAGTCTCTCGTCCTTGGGTGAGTGCATTGGAGGATACAGTCTTCCAGGTCCAGGTGGCTTAGTGCTTCTTCTCGCACTTCTCACACCTTCCATTTGTAGAATAGATATTTGTACTGCAAAAAAAAACGAGCAATAGTCAGAGGGCCATTGTGCCGTGACAGGGGATTGGCCTCCAGTGTTTATTCTGCATAGCACATATGTTTCAACTGTTTACATTATACGTCACGAAATGTGAGGGCTGTTGTACTTGATCCAAAAAGGCTTCAGATCTGAGTTGTTGCCGAGGGCTAAATTGCAGCATAATGCGTTCAGCAGTAGCGGCGGCCTAATTAATGAGAAATATACATTATCAAGAGAAACATCGGCGTCAACAGCAAAAAGCTCCCTTAAGTTCACAGCTGATGAAAAGGAACAGAGCCGGCCCGTTTGAATCGGGTAGAGAGGCCTGGTTTATAATGGCTTTGGGGTGGGTGACGTCACCTGTTGTTAACATCTGACTGTGCGGGGGAGGGGGGAACGACAACAACGGTACGATAATAGGGTGTGCTATGAGATTGATCCGGGCCCATTATGGACTTACTGGAAAGAGAATGTCATTTTCCATCTCTTCGGCTAGTAAATTTATCATGTGGTATTTTACATTTAGACATCTGAGCAGCAGATTTTTTTCTTTGTGGCTTTGCACATCCAGCTCGGCCTTTCTTCTTGCCTTCCTGTTTAAACCATCCTAAGCTAGTCAAGCTGGTTTAAGTGGTGTTTTTAGCTGGTCAACCAGCCGTTCACCAACTGACCAGCCCATACAGCCAGCTAGTCCACCAGTTTGACCACCTGCTTACTCTACCAGCTTAACCATCGTTGCCCAGCTAGAGACCAGCTTTGACCAGCCACAGACCAGCCATGACCAGCTATGAGTGTTAAAAACACAGCCTAAATTATCTTATACCAGCTGAGAATCCCTGCTGGTCTTGGCTGGAATTTCCAGCAAGGTTTGCTGTGCTCTGCTGTGCCTTTGTACACCGTAACGTGCTTTTCCCTTCCCGTGAATCTGAGGCCTCCTGCCGCACGCCCGAGGCTTCCCCTTCCACTGCGTCCGCTCCTGGAACAGCAGCGACGCCGCGCTCGTCTTCTTCCTCGGCGCTGACCAGCTGGGAAGTTTGAGAGAAGTCTGACCTCCCTTCCCACGTCCCACGTTAGGTTCCTCGAGTGTAGCTGCAATAGTAGCTGCTTTCGGATTCCAGCTGCTCAGAGTATCGAGCGAAGCGCTACGCTGTTAGCGTGCAAGCTGACATATCCTGTAGTTTTGGTGGGTGGGGGTGGGGGTGGGGGTGGGGGGTGTTTGTTTAGAACTGCAAAGTCTATTTAAATTCTTTGTACTTGTGTTCATACCTTTGGGAAGTGCCAGTTGAAAGAAGAAAAATCTATTAGTTCTTAAATGATGTTGATATTAAATAATATATAAATATAAATAATATGCTATGCTATTATATGTTATAATATGCTATTATAATTTTTTAGTGAGCAGCCACAGACACCCTTTAAGCACGAACAGACACTGATCAGCCTTAAGATGTGCCGGATGTGGGCGTATGATGCTTCTCAGCTTTGGGTTCTTTTCCTCAAAATAATCCTCAAAACTCCCCATCTTCAGCTGAGTCCCTTAAAAAGTCTCACAACCTTTTCCCCATGCCTCCTTTTAATGCGCCCCATTTATCATTGGCTGTCATAGACTTTTCCTCTGAAACTCTGGTAATACATTTTAAATTTTTTCTACGTTTGGGGTGAACTCCCCTGGTCTGGCTAAGTCGCAACCTTACACCCTACTGGGGTTTTGATTGCTCAGAGAGAGTGATGGAACTGGAAACCAAATGGGACGTATCACAGAGGTTCTGTACTGCACACTACACACACACACACACATACACACGCACACACACACAGGCACACACACACACGCGCACACACACACACACACACACACACACACAGCACAAATATGGATAGATATGGATGTAGGGTAGCAGTGTAGAAGTAGTGGTTATAGAGGTTATTATAGGTTTCCTTCCTCGGTTGAGCACTGCTCTTGTACATTTGAGCCAGGTACTTAACATGCTTCAGTAAATATCAAGCTGTATAAATGGATTGCATATAAAATAAATGAATGCATAAAAAAAAAAAAATACAGTGTAAATCGCTCTGGATAAGAGCATCTGCTTTAAAGTGCCTTTATTTACTATATCATAGACATTTACTGGTTCCCCCCGAGTATTTTTAAAAATTCATTTCTTGCAGCTCCCGACCTTCAGATGTTTTCCAAGTTTCAAAGAAATATGAACTTTTTTTTTTGCACAAGTGAAGGTGCCGAGCGCTCTGCAGTCAGACCGATTCCCCTGCTTAATCTTTAATCCGCCGCATCAGTCCCCATTTCCAAATCAAAGGACAAGACAAAAGGCATCTCTAATGTCTTCAAGCAGAGATGAAAGGCTCCATTAGATGCCAGGGCCTCACAGCTACATGGCATGGCTTCTGCTTTGAAAAAATGGCTGAGGAGGCCATGTTTGATGGCTGTCTCTTTAAACGTCGTTTCCTGATCGCAAAGCGTTTTCATTTTGGGTTCAGCTTTCAGCCAATGGAGACGCGAGCGAGAGTAACTGTGATGAAGCTGTTTTGCGGTTGGAGTCACTCGTATAGAGAAGGAGAGGCGTGAGAGGCACGCACTGAAACATCTGGAAAATGGCGTCTTATTCAAGGTGCTTCTTTTGATTTAGATTTCAGGCGCTTGCACATCCTGTGCTGACCGTCGGGGTCAGACTTCAGTCCTCGTCTTGGATAGTGTGTGCCTTCCCAGTATAGAATGTGGAACTAAGGAGCTTGGTACAGTCTGCACTGTTCATCTGTGTGTGTGTGTGTGTGTGAGATATTTGTGCTCCTCCTAAAAATGTATTTAATTTCTCCAACAGATAGAATATAAAATTGTCACATAATCATTTATACATGTAGCATAAATGCTTGATGTAAAAACGTGATGTGTGCGGAGCGGAGAGTTTCAGCCATGGATCAGCCGGCTGAATTTGGATTGCATATTTTACAGTGCTCTGGCTTTTATGACTTTCTTAGGGACTGATGCTTTTCACACTCTCTACACTGCGACCGGAGAAGAGAGAGATTTATACGTGCGTGAAATTGACACGTCTCATTGAGTCTTATTTTTTTTTCCACACCAGTTGACACAAATATATGCAGAGCCTATAAAAGAATTACACCAGCTTTCTTACATTTTTTAAAAGCTGCATGCTGACCCATTTAGACATGGTTACATTACATTACAGTTATTTTTTCAGATTCTCTTATCCAGAGTGAAGTGGAGGATATCACTTCTAGTCTCGGGAATACAGAAGTGTGATAATGAGAAAGAAAAGGAGGCCTGTGTCAAATCAAAAAGTGTCATGGTAGCCCGACAGACCAAGAATTATAATTGTGAACATCTATACAGACTGGCTATTTTTTATACCATAACTAGCCTATATCATTATCCCAAATGGAAATCAAGAAAGAGCCCGTGGCAGAAGACCCAGAGTTTTTAAGACACTTGGAATTGAGTGACCAATACACATGCTTGTAAATTAACGTTGTGCCGGCAAAGAAATGTACGACGAGTGCTTTAGAAAACGCGCGTGCTACCGTGTGTTTGTTGGGAATGCCGAGGCTATAAATGTGTCAATGTGAATGAAATGCTATCGCTGTTCGTAGCTGGGAAAAGGCCTGCCGGCATGAAATAGCGTTTAGTTAATAAAATGTGATATGTGATCATTTCTATACGCTAGATGATTAAAAGAGGCTGCTAAATATTGCAAATATATTTCACGTTAAAATGTCATAAAATGTTATGGTCCCGTGTGTTCTGTTATGACTGATAGTGTTTGCCATTTTGTGCTTGTTTTGTCTGAATTGTTATAATTATGTTCGGTTTGTCTTGGGGGAGGGGCTACAGCTGTATAAGAGTTGTTGTAAAGAGCTGTTGCAAAGGAGAGAGCTGAAAGTGAGCTGTAATGTAGCCTAGTTTATGGGGTAGATCAGGTAGAGGAGCTACAGTGGCAGGTTGACCAGTGAGGAGGAAGTGGCAGTAGTCCTGATGGGACTGGGTTGAGTGAGGTGAGGAGTGGGCGGGCTCTCCGACACACCTGTGAGACCTCTGAGACACAGCCTAGCTCTTACAGGGACAGTTTGTTGCTCAGTACCACCCTGGGATTCTTGAATTTGCACTTGTCTCTGTGCTGCCCATAATGAGGCTCTGTTGGCGCTGAGGGTGTCGGATAGCCCTGGGCTAGGTGAGGATTGCCTTGCCGGTCTGGCGACAGGGGGATAGAGGGAATCAATTGTTGAAGAGAGAGTCAAGGAGTGTGGATATAACTGTATCAGGTGGGCAATTGCTCGGAGAAAGATTCAAGAGATGAGAAGAGATGAGAGGGTTGTGGTGGTGCAGAAGTCTATGCCAAAAATCTAATGTGGAATTAGGGTCAGAAATCAGACCAGAAAGCAAGACAGGACCTGTCTTGGTGTGCGGTTAAAGATTATTCTGTTTTTTTCTCGGTTTCTGAAATTAAAATTCCTGTCCTCGGACCAAATTCCTTTTTTTTCTGGACTAAAATAGTAATGCCTAATGCTTAGGGAATGTGGAATTTTGACTAATTAATTATAACGATGCAAGTTTCATTTACAGCGCTGCAGTATTCTAGGAGAAAGAAAAAGGAGAATTTTGCCAAATGGTTGAAATAAGCCAGAGCTTTGGTGTCTGAGTCATTCTCAAATATGCCAGACGAGACTTTCCTGCCGCTTAATATAGATCCTATTTCTTTCTGTTGTCACATCGCATTTCTTAAGCAGAGCGTATGTTGTCATGGCGATGCGAAAGTTCTCCTCTGTGTCACGTAGGTGGGTATGAAGTTGTTATTGAAATCTGGCTTTAAAAGTTTGCTCTCCGCTCCCCTCCTTTCTTCATTTTGATATAGGCTAGATTCCTGTCGTCTTTATTTGCTGCCCGTTTTTCTGTGTTGTGTTTGCATCGCAGCATGCGCTTGTTGGTTTGGCTGCGCGGCAAAGTGTGAGCGATGTATGTCACGGTTGTCCCTACTGTTTTACCTCAGGGCATTGTTTTTCGTCACTTGAAACTTCAGGAAAAGCCAGCGTGTCTTTTGAGCAGTTGTCAAAACCAGCAATCCAAGACCTTCAGAACCATTGAAGAGCTTTTTACTGTACACCTTAAGGGACATAGTACGGTTTCCATCTTGGAATGACAGTCAGGAGTTTTTTTCCACTCAGAAATACAGGAAGTGATGGTTCACGGGGAAGTGCCGGTTGCCTGTTATTTCTGTGTTCAGGTAGTGTTGGGAGCGGTAGAAGGAGTGGACCGGGGTGGACCAGGTCGCTGAAGTCCCGAGGACGACGGTCAGTACGCGCAGCGGTCTGAGCGATGACCGCTGTCTGACCTTTGCGCTTGCTGTCTCGGTCAGGCCGCTGGGGCTAAAGGACGCTGAATCCATCCCTGGCGGTAACAGATGACTTAACTCCGCCACAGCCTGACCGAGCCTCTTTGTGCTGGAGGTTCGATAAGCCGCCCGCCGAAAGACGCCGAGACAAAAGACGCCCGGTGTAATTTGCGCTCGCCGTTCGTTCATCAGCAGACAAAAGAATGCCTCCGATTCGTTTAACGAGCCTTAATGAATCATTTGAAGATTGCGGTAATTAATCAATTTGGCTGTTTGGAGGAACGGTTGCCTTGTGCTGGGTAATTTAAATGTACTGTGCATTGATGTTTTTATTAATTACCTAACAGAACATGGAAGCCTCTGGTTGGATGAGAAATGGGTCTTCTTTCATTTCAGATGTTGTGGAATCCTATTAACACAACAAAGAGGAGGAGCATAGTGTTCAGTGCTTTAGGTATCTTTCACAACATGATGCCTTGTCCTAACATGGCCGACATAGGGAAGTGGGAGTGTGTATACGGATTTTATAACACACAGAACCGCTATTTCAGGCTAGATTGAGACGAGTTTAAACGTGGGAAACTGCAGCAGCTGTTGTGGGCTGTGCCGCCTCTTCTCTTGTTAAGACTTGCTGTTGGGGATGCAGAAATCCAGGGCTATGAAGCCCGTGTTAAAAAGCAAACCGAAAGGTAGGGATCCCAAATGTGGGTTTTGGCATAAACAGACGGAGAAACGCTCGGCACGTCTCCCGTTTGCCGAGCGGTGATCTTGAGGGCGGGCACCGTGCGTCTCGTCCTCGGTTTGCAGATTTAGCGAAACGACTGGAAGCCCGGCACATTAACGAGGAACAATCCCCCAAATGCCGTTAGTCTCATGACTGTTTAATGGCCCGTTTTACGGTCCCAACTTTTCGATTTGGAAGGAATTCGCGGGGTAATACGCAAGCGGTTTGGAAATATTGACAAATAGCCCGTGACTCGTTCGTTTCGCTCTCACTGGCAAACGGGGAGGGCACGGGATTCTCACGCGGTGCCCTTGAGCAGGGGCGGAGCTAAGGGGGCATAACAGAGAAAGCTTTTCTGGGCACGAGCAGGGCCGGGCGGCCCTTAACCCTTTGAAGAGTACATTGTTTTGGAGTGTTTTGTTTTTTTTTCTTCAAAATTCTATGCCAGTGTTATAGAACTCCATTGCTATAAAATTTCCGGTAGTGACTGTTACATCAGCATCAGAATGTTCAGCTAAGAACATTCTAATCACATCTCTGTGATATTACACCTTAAGGGGCTAGAGATGGTGTATGTGTACTGTATGTATGTATGTGTGGGGGGGGGGGCTTTCTTATATGTTTTCCCTGCGCTAATAATTTCCAGATCCGTCCCTGGGCTTGCGCTCAGCTCCTGTGTGACGGAGCCCCTCGTTAGCGTCCGTTTCCGCGCGCTGTGCAGAACTGTGTCTAAGCAACGTTCTAATTCATTCGGAGCTGTCAGAGGGATTGATGGCGTGACACATTTGCTTACAAGCGCCCATTATCAAAGCGAGTTTGGCTATAACAGGAAGCTTATCGCGCACTGGAAGCGCTGACTTCCTTCGGAAGGCGTCCCGCGGCGTCTGAACGCCCTATCTCCAAATTGATCGCCTCGCTCCTCTTCGAGCTGGGGGGGGGCGACCACGGCTCACCTCCGAGCGCGGCAGCCCGCCGGTGATGTCATCTCTACCTCACATCGTTTCCTCTCGCTGTTTAAATACAACGATAGTCTTTAGTTTCTGAAGATCTCAGCCATTATATAAAATAAGCAAAACTTCAGGTGCAGCTCTTTATTTTTGCTCCTTGTTGTGTTTGTTTATGTGTGATTTTTTATTTCAGTTGCTGGTGTGAGTTTATGCCCAGCCGAGTGTTGTGTTGTTTGACCTGGGTTGGGTCAGTGAAGCCCCTGCCTGTCACACGCCTGTAATCTCTCTCTCTGTTTCCCCGCAGGTGACCACTCTGGTGAACACCAGCAACAAAGGCCCGTCCAGCAAAAAGAAGGGCCGGTCCAAGAAGGCCCACGTGCTGGCCGTGTCCGTGGAGCAGGCCACGCAGAACTTCCTGGAGAAGGGCGAGCAGATCGCCAAGGACAGCCAGGACCTGAAGGAGGAGCTGATCGCCGCAGTGGAGGATGTCCGCAAGCAAGGTGACGCGTAGACACGCGCGCGCGCAAGCACATGCACACGTACGCGTACGCCCAGGCCACATTCTGTATCACAGCTCGCACTGGAACCCACCACCGGTGTCACCGACACTTACGTTCTCACACACTCAAGCCGATGCATTTTGGATTGTTCATACAGGCCCGTGGAAGGTCTTAATAGAATCGCCACAAAAAAACGGACCCAGCTGCTCGTTGCAGATAATGCAGACGGCGGAATTCTCCCTGTGGTGGGGGGGAAGGGGGGGTTGTATATTTAGTGAGCTTTGCCGCTGAAGAGAATCTAACGCTCGGAGTAGGGGATGTGCCTTTAACAGTTTGCGACAGAAGTTTCATTTGCATTTTGAGAAAAGGTCAGTGTTTTGGGATTAGTCCCAGTCCCTGCCCTGTCCCTGGGATGTTCCCATTATGCGTTTGGTGGGTACACTTAACCACAAACAGCGCCAAGTGTCCTCATCCCTCCCTTGTGCTGCGTGTTGCTTCTCCCTGAGGACTTGCACAGTTCCTCCAGAGTGAAGAGAGAGGCGGAGCTAAATGTTGCTGATGGTGTGTCTGTGCATGAAAGAGGAGGGGCAAAGCGGGACTGTAATTAAACCACGCCCGCATCAATGTTCAACAGTGCCGGCAGTCAAAAAAATTATGTGTACTCTCTTTTTCAAAAGGCTTTTTTAAGCATTAATAAGTAGGAAATGTGTGCTGTTCCTAATTACATTGCAGTGACAGCACACCAGGGCTGAATGTATTTATTTCCTCATTATGCGCTGAACAGCTGTTAAAACAAACAAACAAACAAACCGACCGAGAAGCATATTAGCCTTTAGCTTAAGATTTTAGAAATGCTTAATGTTTACATTTTAGTTATGAAAACTTTCAATGATTACTCTTCCTTAGCCACCATTACAGTATTTGATTGTACTCAACACTGAAGAAGCCAAATACCTGACTGACGTGTTTCTAAGCAGGTATTTAGCCTGAGTCTTTGTGTGTGAACAGGCTTCTCACAGCTTCCTCTGCTATAATATTTAAATTAATTCCCTCACTCATTGGTGCCCATCTGTTTTGTATTGTAAGCTATTTCTTTTTACAGCTGAACTCTGTAATTAGATCAAAATAAAACTGAATCATGCTGAAAGGTGGATAATCTTACTCTTTAGAGATGTCACTGTATGTTTTGCAGTCTGCAGCAAATTGACTTGGCTGAACTGGCAGAGGTTGCATCTTAGAAATCAGAGTAGAACGATCAATGCAGACTAAAAATATGTGGACCGTTTGCTTATAAATAATCTATTCAAGGTTTGGCATGGTGATTAATGAGTTTGAATGAATAATCACAATTAGAAAAAACGTGATTTTTCACACAAAAGCAATATCAATTTTTTGTCAGAAGGGGATTCTTCTCTGATTAATAATAATATCATAAGTAACAGTTATTGCACAATGAGTGTTTAGTTCTTTTTCAATTTCTTGTGGTGGAAAAGGTGCATTCTTTTGCATTTGTTAAGAATGTGTCATCAAGCTTTGAGATAGTGCCATTGATGCTCCTCCCACACATGGTGGTGCAGTACACTTTAACCTCGCCATTAGATGCAATATTTCAGTGCTCCAGAGTATTCCCAATAGCCCCGCCTTCAGGGGGTGTGTCCTCAGCATGATGTCACTCATGGGTGTGTGTCAGTAGATGCTGTGCCTGACGGACTGAAGATCTAAGTGGCAGAGCCAGTGACTCCTGACTATGATTCTCACTAGCAGGAGTGCTTGCGTGATGCGGTCACCCTTGAAACGACCTTGTGTACCGGCTGTTACGGTGCCTTCACCCCAACCCCCACTCTCCTTCCCCATTTGCACCTGGTGGCCTTGCTCCTTAACCCCCTCCCCCTACACACCCCACCGTCCCTGAACCTGCCCTCTCTCTCTCCTGCAGACCAATAATCTGCCTCTGAGGGGTGAGTAATGAGGGGAAGGCCACTCCTCTCTATGCATCAAATCTGCTGAAATGGCGGTGTCTCTCAACAGGGACCAGGCCCCTGCCAGCGAGGGCTGCATTCTGCAATCTTCATGCAGCTCATCGTCCATGTTTTCTGATTAAATGAGCAATCTTCTCCCATCAGCACGTTAAAGTTAACAAATAAACCGAAAGATATGCTAAAAATCACCTTGGTCACTTGTGCAATTATGGACAATTTGTATCATTTTTTAAAATATTGAGTATATTACATTTGCATTACATGTGCTTTGCTACGTCTTATCAACAGATTGTATTTGGTTAATGGCAAACATTACGTTATTTATAAGACATGGATTAGCCTAATTGGTGCTGAATAGTGTACTGTACACACACACACACACACACTAGCATTCTCTAGTGGAATGGTGCACAGGAGCCACCCACTCTGTTATTAAAGATCTGCAGTTCCATCGGTGTCTCAGCACCACTGCACCACACCGCTATCGGCCTTCTGTGACCGAGCGGCCTCACCCCGAGCGGACACAGCAAGTGGGGGGGGGGTTCTCCTTTCCTCCGTGCGGGCCCTCCACACACCCCTGCGCAAGTTTAATTCCCCCGGCTCTACGGATGCAATCCCAGCCCACCTTTACGCTCTATGGTCTGCTTGCTACCGCTCCCGTACCTGGTTTTACGAGAAAGCTGCTCGTCTATATATTTGTGATTACGTCCGCCCGGGAATCAATTTAAAATGACTTCAGAATAAATGCATGCCGCATATATTGAGTCATTGACCTTTTAAAATTGACATTTACTGTTTGTATTTAGTGGATTATTTTATCCGGAATGACTGGCAGCATATGGCATACGATAAGGTCAGATTAACAAATTTATGTACCTTTTCATATCCTGTGTGCAGTCCTGTAAAAGTGCACATTTACATTTATATATTGTCTGCAGTCCTATGTACATTTTACTGTTTAAATGTGTAGGATAAAATGCATATAGCAATGGTGAAGTTGGGAAAGATTGATAGCTTTTATAACATACAGTATACTGCGCATTTTATCTCACGGCTTAACATTCCCAGCCCTCTGCCGGGTTTGACGACGCGTTTCTCCCAGTCAGGAGTCTCTGCGCCCGGAGCGTGATGTGCGGGGACACGTGCGTGCGGGTGCTGTGTGCGGACGTGGGGAACGCAGCCCGGAATGCAAACAGACGCAGCCCCTTTAAAGTTTTTTACGAGAGCGGCGCTTTCCGAGACGGGTTTTCGTTCCGAGCCGCTCGCGGGCTCTTCGATGTGATGCGCTGCGTCACATGATTGATCGGAAGCCGAGGGCGACAGGATACGGAGAAGGTGGCGGGTTTCCTGCTCGTTGATGGCCATTAAGTCAGCCTTCGTTCCGCGGGCTTAAACGTAACGATCCTCGCTGTTTACTCTGAGTCACGCAACATTAACAGCTCAATCGTGTCAGGGTTTTATTTTTTTTACAAATAAAATAAAAAAATCCATGCGTGTTTTGAGTTGGATGGATAGATGTGATAGATATCTAAAGTCCTCAATTTCAGCCTCCACTGACAAGTTGCATTCTTATTGTGTGTGAACTAGCAAGAACTTATGTTTAATAACTGCCCGTTCTACCATACTAGGCCATTTCTAGTTTTCCCCGATGTTTCTACCCTCAGTTCTGCAGTAGGCATCATAAAATAATAATGTGATGTCAAATTGACTCTTGTCCCATTGGAAACCTTATCAGAAATTATTTCTTGAACCTTTAAAGCTCTGTTCGAGGGTGCTAAGGGCAGTATGTGTATTGTGTCTTCACCTTCAGAAGTTTAACTCCGATTTTATTGTATTTGATTCTGGGCCTGCGTGTGCTCCGTAATGAGCATTGGTGCAGCTGAAGTCCCAGCGCCACGTTTTCCTCTGTCCCTGTATGCCTGCTTCCATTACCGCACGCGAAAACCCGCTCGGCGGCTCTGGAGGGGACGCGTTGGGCCGGCAGCGGCAGCAGGCGAGGGGGTCCGAGCTCCTCCGCTGCCCCCCTAACCCCCCCCCCCCCCCCCCCCGGCCTTCTGGGCTAATGGGAAGCTTTGGCCCAGGTGAGCACACAATCAATCACAAGCCCCTCCCCCTCCTCTACCCAGCAGCCACTGCGGTGACCGGGCAGCCCTGCAGTCAGACAGCAGGGCAGGAGGTCTCCGGGACCAGATCACGTTTGACTGGGATGCGGCTTTGATAGACAGGGGAAACGCCCGCTGAGTGTGCAATCTGTCATCGTTGAAAAGCAGCCCTCCCCCTCACTAAATAAGTGCGAGACTGGGGCGGGATGCTGATCGAATAAAGCCCTGCTCAATCAAAAATGACCAGCGGGCCGCTCTCTCCAGCTGGGGTACAGCATGCGAAAACGTTTGGAGGAAGTTCTCCTCCCACAAGATCTTAAAACTTGATTGCGGTGATATAAACCGCTCTGGGTCCTCTGGGAGCATTCACATTTAAAGCCGGTGTAAAGCGTCACGCGATCATCTTGTCATTGGATGGCCTTGTGAAATGGCAGCCGCTGATAGTATCTTCATTTGACACATTATCTTTATTCGCCCTGATTAAATTATGCAGCCGGTCTCGATGTCCCCCCCGGCTCTCTAATCGAACCCTCGACGCCAGCGCGGCGCTTGGAACTTACCCGAAAGGCGGAAAGGCGGCTTTGAGTTACTGCGACTCGCCCCGCGTCCCACGGTTACGAGTGCGCAAGTGGCGGGATCGCCAGGATTTATTCGCCCGTTTCATTGTGGAGAGGAGCCGCTGGTGTCCCTGGGCTTCTCGTAAGATTGTAATCCTTGGATGGCGGTAATGACGCTCCCCCCAACCCGCCGCTCCCCCTTCCCTCAGGTATGCAAGATTAGCCCCTCCCTTCTGCTTCGCGTTCACGGGCGGTTCCCGCGGACGACGCTCTGTTTCAGACCGGGGCTCATTACACCCGAAGCCGTCATCGTCGTCATTCGCCTTCAGCTCCCCCCCCCGCCGTCTATCTCCCATAATGCACCGGCAACCCGTCCCTTTTACACGGCAATCATTTAAAGCGCTTTAAATGGCTTGAAAGAGGCTTCGTTAGAGTCGGTCTCTGGCGTATTCACGCGTCAGGCTGGCTGTAATTATCTCGCTGAATGCGACTCACTCTGCCTCCCGACTGAAGGCTTTATTTCAGCCCCCCCCCCCCCCCCCCCCCCCCCCCTCAAAGGCAGAGAAAATCACCTGCCCATTTCCGATGTTTAATATCTGCCATTGTGCAAATGAAAAAAAAAAAAAAAAACTTTTGAAACGAGAGGCCTTTTTACCTCTGCAGATAGTTAAGGCTCATTCCACTGTCTGCCAGATGAAGGGTATAATTTTGAGAGCATGACTTCTTATTGGTAACGTCACACGGGCTAATGGAGAGCGGAAGGGATGTCAGTATTCATGATGATACGTTTTTTCTCGATTTGTGTTGCTGCGCCACGCAAATTAATTATGAAAATTGTTCTGAGCCCACGCTAGTACACACGGTTTTCATGTTGATCCATCTTGGTCATTTTATCATGTGTTGTACACCAGTCGTAGCAGATGAACAGAAATTCCGGGCTCCACGCTACACGCAACATTTTTTCCAAGGACCACACGCGCCCTTAAGTTGAAAAATTTAGGAACACACTAATGAATACCAATTAGTAGATGTGTCCCTAAATGATTTTTCCTGTTAGCGCACATTTAAATGTTCCTAAAATGGGAGCACCGTAGATCCCTGAAATGGGAGTGTGGGACGGCCCTAAGAGTTTTTCTCGAACAGATTCAGAAGTTCACATACAAGAACCTCCTTATGAACTATAGACCTCTGGTGGATTATCAAAAAAATAACTGTGCTGATTTTTACTGTTGAAAGCCAGAGAAAATGTGTTACGACTTAAAACTGTGTGATTTAGAAGAGAGAGCATGAAGCAGGGTCATGTGCATCTCTGAAGGGTACCTTGTGAATGAGATAAAATGGCCTCGCTTGTGAAGTAGCTTAATTGGGGAGGTAGGAGTGGATCTGAACTGAGCCCTGTGATTGGTGAACACAATAACTGCTCAGGCCTCAGAAGTCCACCACCACCACCATAAAAAGCTGAGTACAGATTCTTGTGTGTGTGCGTGTGTGTGTGTGTGTGGGAGTGTGCAAGTGTTGTCTGTGTGTGTGTGTGCATGTGTCTGTCTGTCTGTCTCTGTTTTTCTGTCTGACCTCCTGTCTGTGTCTGTGTGTGTGTGCGTGTGTTTGTGTGTAGGGGCATGTCTGTGCACAATGTTACTTCAGTGTTTTGGGTTGGGATGGGACCTGTTGGGTAGATGTTTTGGCCAGTGAGCTAACCCCTGTAACCTCTGACCTTTGACCTGTGTCAAATGACTCAGGAGGCTCACACAGGTCTGTCAGTACTCCAGTGTGACTCCCTGCAGTAAGACACAGACTCTCCGTTCACCACTCTGTCTCTGAACCCCACATCTACCTACATTACAGCTTGCTTCCCTCTACCTACTTCACACAGCAGCATAGAGAACAAATACATCATATCGCTGAGCTTGATACCTTATTAAACACTGCTTAATACTCTTTATAGAATTCATACCGATTCATTAACAAAGCAAATTGAATCATTGATGTCATGGAACCTGCAGTGAATCAAACGGGCTATCCAGCTGCTGTGCTGAAAGTGTTTGAACAGGTTATGAATGCAGAGTACAGTGTTTTCAATTGTGACAGCTTGAGTGTTAGTCAGTTCCATTTCGACTCTGTCAATTCATGAAATGATTTTTCCAGAACGTTCTATGGAGCCTTTTTTCAGTTTATGAATTGAATTTCAGTGCCTTCATGTACTTTGTATATATGACAGACAGGCATTTTGTGGCAAAAATATGTCTTGGTAATTCAGGCCTTTAGTGTTCTGTGTGCAGTGCCCAGAGAGGTCTGTGGGGGAGAGCTTCACTGTGGATTTGAACAAGGTGGGCATTTTGAAGCTGGATTGGGTGCGTGGGAAATGTGTAAACTGGGTTCCTACCGTCGACATGTTGTTTTTATTAAAAACAATAAATCATTGTTTCATAAAACGAGGTCGTAAATCCACGGTCCGTCCCCTCCCTCTGATAAATCCCAGGTTTGCTGTCGCTGAGCTTCCTCGTGTCTGTGTGCGCCCCCTGCAGGTGAGACCATGCGCGTGGCGTCCTCGGAGTTCGCCGACGACCCCTGCTCCTCGGTGAAGCGCGGCACCATGGTGCGGGCCGCCCGGGCCCTCCTGTCCGCCGTCACCCGCCTGCTCATCCTCGCCGACATGGCCGACGTCATGAGGCTGCTGGCCCACCTGAAAATCGTACGCACCCCCCCCACACCGCCACCGCCAGACCCCCCCACCCCACTCCGTCCTGACACTCAGCCCCCGCTCTCCTCCCCCATGCAGCTTTCACTCTCTGCTCTGCCTGTCAGGCTAATGCATCCACCTGTTTCTCTGCATCAGCAAAAGAAGCAGGGGCACACACACACACGCACACACACACACAGGCACACACACACTCGTACACATGCACACTCACGCACTCACACACAGACACACACACGCTCTCTCTCAGACGCATTAATTCCCTATGCGCACCCTTTCCCCAGTAAGTGCCACTAAATGCATATTACATGAACGTGTACTCCTTACACACTGCCTTTCATTAACCAGGGAGGTATTTGGATGTTATTAGCCTAGGAGCTATGCCTTATTGGTGCAGTGCTTTTTCAGCACATACAGATATGGATGCATGTGGTGAACCTTTTTAATGGCTAATGAGCTAGCGGCAGCTAAAGCGAGTAATTGCAGGATCTCAGTAATAGGTTTGTGACAAATTTAACCGTTCTCCCTCAAGACTTGATGTAGTCTGAAGTTTTTATTGTGTTTTTTTTTTTTTTTTTTAATTACTGTGAGGATTTTACAAGATTCTAAAAGCCTGTCCTTTTTTTTGCCCACGGATCTAAATTTTGACCTTTGTCAAGCTTTCTGAAGACTTCTGAAAAACTCCCGAGTGAAGTAAGGTCGCTTGCGTGGAGGGTGCGGGCTTCACAAATCAGTGTGGAGTCCCTTCGCCAGGTTAATGCGGGGTCGGATTTCTCCACCACGCTCACAGAGGCATACCCCCCCCCCTTTCCCAAAGTAACAGCAGAATGAATGTTCGGGACCGTCCTCCCCATCCTTTGGATGTACAGGCGCTTATTTGCAACTGTACTTATTCCTGTGCGCGATAATCCCCCGTTCCTGTCACCGTGACGATTTATATCCCAGGAAGGCTCAGCTCCCATACAGGGCTACCTGTGCGCGCATTAGCATATAAATGAGGAGAGGCTCCGTGTCACTGGGACGTCTGATAGGGCTCTCCTCCCACGCCGATCGTTAAAAACCGTAAATAACCCTCCGCACTCCTTACCTTTTATGAAGCTTTAGCGCTTTCCTTTAATCATCGATTAGGCCCGGCGTGTTTGGAGTCGCCACGGCGACAGGTCCGGGAGCCGGGGGACTCGCCGGTTGCGACTGGTTACGGGGAAGCGCTTTAAAAAAAAAAAAAAAATTTTTTTCCCGCGAGCGTTGTTCGTCGCGGCGGGTGATTGGTTAGCAGCTAGAGGGTCAGCTGAGGGGGGAGATGCTCCAGCGTTCTCTTCCTTTACTCCGTTTCCTGTTCTATGCTTTCAACTGACAGTCACTTTAATCAGACGAAACACTGCATCTGTGTAGTACTTCAGTGCCCTAGTAGCCCTGTGCACACAGTTTCTCCAGACATTCAAGACACGTTAAAAGACATTTGAGTTCCATATTTGAACGTGTCGGGCTGGGTCACGGTAAATGTCTCGGCTCATTCGCTGCGTTGCGAGATCGTTACGTGACTTTCATTTCGGAAGGTACCGGAAGGTCTGGGAAGCACTGCCGTCGGGTGATAGGTGCAATTCCACAGAGCCGTGAGGGGAAATGGCCTTCCCCTGCTCCTCTGTGTGTGGGGGTTAATGAAGGGCAAAATGACCGCCTTCGGACCCACACCGGCCCGTGCCTCTTCTCTGCCCCCGGCAACCGTCCGTCTCCATGGCGCTAGAGCGACGAGGCCCCCCCCCCTCTGTTCTGTCAGCCGGCTAATAATCACGCCTGGCAGAGCTGCTATCCCATATCCATGACTGCAGGGAGTAATTGTAATTACACAGTTCACTCAAGCCTTCTCCGTTTCTTTTAACTCTCCACCTGTCTGTCTTTCTCGCTGCATCTCTCTCCCTCTCTGTCTACACCTCACTGTCTGTTTCTGTCTGTTATGTCTGCTCTCTCTCTCTCTCACTCCTCTCTCTATCACTCAGTTCTCTCTCTCTTTTGCTCTCACTCTCTTCTCTCTCTTGCTTTCTCTCTCGCTCTCTCACTCTTCTCTCTCTCTACCGCTCTCTCTATCACTGTCTTTCTCCCTGTCTCTCTCACTCTCTTCTCTCTCTCTCTCTCTCTCTCTCTCTCTCTGTCTCTCTCACTGTCTCTCTACCTCTCTCCCTCTCGCTCTCTCTCAGGAAAGTTTTGTGTGTGATGTGATAGAAAAGGCCCTGTGTCATGCATTATTCTATTCTTGTCAGACGGCACTTAAAGTTCCTCTCCTCTCCTTTCCCACACATCCCCCAGCTCACTATATAAAATCAAGAAATCCAGCGAAGGGTGTTAAACCTGTAAAATGAAGGCTGTCCCCATCTTAGAACACCACTGTTATTTGTTTCCGGAAGAAACGTCCCAATTATGGCAAGACTCGAACGGAATTGCTTTTGGTTGATCCGGAAAAGTGTTCGCCATTTTCCAGCTTGCTTATTATTGGTGCAAAAAAATCAAAACACTTCTAGAGAGAAATGTCACTTGAAATTCCTTTGGGGAAGCTCTGTACAGCAGCATGGACTACTTTAAATTGGTTGCATCGATTAAACAAGAGCATCTTTCTCCAGTGCCGGGTCATCATATAGATTTAAATCGTGCCATCTGTACAACATCTCTGCAATACTGCCATCAAAGAGCACTTCAGACAGGTTGCACATAAAAAGCAAAAGTCCTTAACTTTAGCAGTTGAGGGAGTTTATTTCTGTTTATTTCTTCAGAGCTGTATCTTTTGATATCAATGCTGTATGGGTCCTGGAAATACCTTTCATTGATTTATTTTTACTGAAGTTTATGGATATCTTCTCCATGCCTGTAAACTTTCTGTTCCTGCATATTAAAATATATACTGTGAGGTGAGGGTAACAGATGGTGTTTTCGGACTGTTCTGAAGGAGCGTGCTCAGTGCATGTGTGTGTTTGTGTGTGTGTGTGTGTGTGTGTGTGTTTGGGCATGGCTAGGTGGAGGAGGCCCTGGAAGCGGTGAAGAACGCCACCAATGAGCAGGACCTGGCCAATCGCTTCAAGGAGTTTGGGAAGGAGATGGTGAAGCTGAACTACGTGGCAGCTCGGCGGCAGCAGGTGAGAGAGAGAGACAAAGAGAGAGAGAGAGAGGGAACACTCTCTCTCCTCCGATACCGCTAATGCGTGCTACCGAGCTCCTGCAGAGTGAAACCAAGCAATTCGGGGTGGGGAGATGACAAACACGGAACGGAAGACTCGGGTAGCTTTTTGCAGATGTCTCTGATACAGTAAATCAGCGTTTATCGTTATCAGGGATCAACTTCAAAGCTGTTCCACCAACCGACAGGCTGTGCTCACACGCCCATGAAGACTGCCCTGGGGAGCAGACTACATGCATTCACACACACACACACACACTCACACACACACACACACACACACACGCACACGCACACACACACACACACACACACACACTCACACTCTCACACATGTACACGCACACACACACATACACTCACACTCGCACACACACACACGCTCACACACATACTCTCACACACGTACACACACACACACACTTGGAGGGTTCCATTTCGCCCCAGTGATATTACGGCTTGATTGCTTTCCCCTTCTCCGCATCTCCTAAAATAAAAGAGCGTTTGATCCTCTAAAGGAAGCGCAACCGGCGGCAGAGCGCTCTCCGACTCTCCAAGAAGAGTAATTACAATTCGGCCAATTTCTGTCTAGCGTATGTGCGGCACGGTTATTTCGATATCCGTCATATTTATTCCGCGTTCTGTGGGCCACTTGATTAAAATAACAAATGGCCTCGTTAAGATTCGCTTGGAAGCAGAACTCAGCCGATGGCAGGCAGGAGAACAGCGATATATTTCAGAAATGCACCCAAAGCAAAGATTTTTTTTTTATTTTCAAGATGGCGGCTGCGGGAGATCGATGGGAATAATTTGGCGCTGCCGTGTAAAAAACAGCTGGGAAGTCGTGAGGAGGATCTCATTGAGACGGACGAACCTTTAGCCATAGCGTATATTATTATCATGCTATTGCGATTGTATTGTGATTGGGTTATGTTCAAACTGAAATGTTATGTTCCCCTGCGGACTACTTTGCCTGGTTTCTACTGAAAAAGAGGTTCTGAACCTCAAGAGATCTCCACATGGAATTAAGGTTAAATTAAAGATGTTAAATTAAATAAAAATAAATGATGAAAATAAAAACTGGCCCAGGCAGTGGTGCAGTGAATAACTGTTGCCTCACAGCAAGAAGGCATTGAGTTTGAATCCCGACTGAGGGCCTTTCTGTGTGGAGTTTGCATGTTCCACCCATGTCTGCGTGGGTTTCCTCCCACAGTCCAAATACATTCTGGTTAGGCTAATTGGAGACTATAAATTGCCCATAGGTATGAACGTGTGAGTGAATGGTGTGTGGACCATGTGATGGATTGGCGACTTGTCCAGGGTGTGTTCCTGCCTCTCGCCCATTGCATGCTGGGATAGACTCCAGCCCTGTGCAACCCTGTCCAGGAATAAGCGGGTTAGATAATGGGTAGATGATGGAAAATCTAGCCCCTCCCTTCTCACTGCCACTTTGCGCTCTGGCCCCTCACCCCCCCAGGAGCTGAAGGACCCTCACTGCCGGGACGAGATGGCGGCGGCCCGCGGGGCGCTGAAGAAGAACGCCACCATGCTGTACACGGCGTCGCAGGCCTTCCTGCGCCACCCGGACGTGGCGGCCACGCGCGCCAACCGCGACTACGTCTTCAAGCAGGTGCAGGAGGCCATCGGCGGCATCTCCAGCGCCGCCCAGGCCTCCTCGCCCACCGATGAGAAGCACGGCCACGCCGGCATCGGGGAGCTGGCCGCCGCCCTCAACGAGTTCGACGTGAGTCCCGCCGCCGCCGTCCGCCGATGAAGTGTGGGGAGCCAATCGCACGGCCGAGCGGTCAGCCGGACTGCGAGTCTGTTAGTCAAGCAGTGAGTCAATCATTCAGCCAGCCAATCAGAGTCTGTCGATCAGCCAATTAGTCAGTTGGCCAGTCGGTGAGATAATCAGTGAGTTCGTCGGTCAGTGTGCCTTGGTTTCTTTGCTCTTAGTGCTGGCGGACGGTCTTTGTTTCAATTTCACATCACCTTCACAGGAAGTGCCTGATCAAAATCGGGAGGAGATAAATTGCAATATAAGAAAGAGAATCCAGCTTCACATCTACGATCACACCCTGCAGCTAGTCTTCGCAAATTTGAAATTAGAAAACTTCCTTCTCTGAACTGAGGGAAAGAAAGACTTTGATTCTTTGTAGTTTTTGTATTATATAAATTGCTCTGATAGTTTCTTTAAAGTGGCCCTGACCATAAAAAATGGCTTACATTATTCAGTGGTTAATTTGCAGGCTTATAGACTGGATTATGCAATCCAAGTCAGCCAGCAAGCCTAGGACAGATGCGCCTGTTCTACTCTACAGCGATGAGTCATTTAGAGAAATGGAGAAGATGTCTATCCGCAGATTTAAGTGTTTGTAACATACACTGTGACCTGAATGTCTTTGTGATGGTAATTTGATATCTTCATCTTCTGCCAGCCTCGACTTCAAAAGGGAGAACATCCAGCTTGGTTATGGCTGAGGAGAAAAACACGTCCTTTTGATTGTAGGGAATACCACCTTGGTGTGGGACATGAAGAACTGCACTTTTTAAAAACAAGTTAGTTCAGGCTCCAGACTTCACATCAAACTTTATTTCAGAGACCTAAACTATATGGGTAGGCAAGTAAAATGTTTAAATGGCTGATAAATGACACAACCACATGACTTTGTTTCCTAAAAGACACTGGTTCTATGAGAAACTACAGCCTGATAAGGTATTTGAATGAACTCACCAGTTATAAATCTAGGGCCATGGATTTGCCGTGTGCTTAGCACATGCTTTTTTGAAGTGCACACTGACTTTTACAGGTGTTTACAGTTTAAATTTAATGTGGCAGTTACTGTAAACTTGAGTATCTAATTATGAAAGGGAACCCATTATAAATCGCACAAGGTTCCAGAAGATTATCAATATCTGCTCTTTCCTCCTTGATTTAAGAACTGTTTACAGTGTGAAATATTCACCAAGTGACTGAAAGACAGTAGAATGCTGAAGTCCAGTTGTCTCAGATAAGACGGGAATATTTTAAGATGAAACCGCTAGCACAGCACTTTTCACAGAGAGGCAAAGAAAAGCACTGTCAATCGGCATGGCTACTGTCGCTCGGAGACGTCTGCTGTAATGGAGAACTGTCACCCGTAACTGCATTGTTCTCTCGTTGTACTCTCAAGTAAAGGCTGCATTCTGCTCCATAGGAGTGAAGTTCTGTCACTAAAACTTGCCCATATCCGTAAACAAACTCTGGGAAAGAGTACTTGTCTAGGATGTCGTGTATCAGGTTGCGGTATGGGCAGAGTTGCAGCCATTTAGCACGGAGCTGTCTACCACTCCAGTGCTACCAGCATTAATCACTGCCTCACTTTGCAATGGTGCGTTGTGGATTATTGCAAGACCATTTTACAAATATATTTGATACATACCGAATTGTAGAAACTGACTTTTAGCACAGGGAGATGCTTCCATCTAGTGGCCATACATTTACAGTGTCTATCTTTTATTTTTTCTAACGGCATCACTTCAAGGGCAGTAGTTTATTCAAGAATAAATTATTACTCTACAGGTTTCAGTTTAAAGGTCCAGGAAACTGAAATCTGTGAATTATTTGCTGATGTGTTGTTTTAATACCTTTTTGAATTCACAAACAAATATCTTTTAATAATTATTGCAAAAAAAAAAAAAAAAACTTATAAAAACCTGTGCTGAAATTGTCTTACTTTCTATTTTACCATTTGTTCACATGTGCATGTGGTTCATTGCCTGATGAAATTATGATACACTTAAAACAACTGGAGCTTGAAAGTTATGACATGAAAATCACTCAGCGTCATTCAGCGGCTTACTGACTAAACACAGTTTGCCATCTAGTGGGCAGTTTGTGAACACGTATACTGCAGGTTTTGTGGGTTGGTCTTGTTAGAGCAGTGGTCTCCAACCCTGGTCCTGGAGAGCTGCAGGGTCTGCTGGTTTTCATAGTGACTCTGCACTTCATGAATCAATTAGATCAGTTGATTACCCAGTTAACTCAACTGACCTGGTGTCTTGGTTCTCAATTGGGTGCTGATTTTAGGCTTCGAGGTGTCCAAATAGAAAGCGATTATATTTATTGAATAATGCCTTGTAAACCTGCTTAGATTACTTTGCGGTGGCTGCATAAAATGTGTTATTAGTATTTATGAGGCACATTGTTCTCACTAAGGGGATATCACAATCTCTTGTAAAGTGTTCTGTGCACTTTATGAAGTGCAACGTTGCGCTACCATTTTATACCTTGAATAAGTGTTTAGAGTAGTGGTTCTCAAACTGTTTTAGATCTGGGGTTCCAGAAAGGGGACCCCAGCTCTAACACATGAAAAGCACCTAATTAAGAGAAATTAACAGCTTGTTAAAATTCTGCGATTGCTGTTGAGGTTGGAATGAAGACCAGCATACACAGGGGTCCCCCATGACCGAGTTTGAGAACCACTGCCCTAGAGTGCCGTGAAAACATATTTGCCCCTGTTCGGATGTCCTCCATTTGTGTTATCTAGTGCCTATACCAGTATCACCCATGTGAAAGCGTGATTGCCCCCTTAGTTCAATCAATCAATTAACCAAATTTAATTGATAATTAGATTCAGCTGATTGAAGGCAGCCAGGCTTGATTGCAGCCACTCCCATTGATTCTACACCTCACTCACATTGAACCTTACCTTCAGAATGATGTAGTCACCACCGAGTTTCTACAAGCATGATCAAAGGAAATTCCAGAAAAGATTCAAAAAAGATGAGAAAAAAGTTGTTGAAAAATATCAGTCTGGAACGGGTTACAAAGCCATTTCTAAGGCTCTGGGACTCCACTGAACCACAGTGAGTGCCATTATCTCTGAATGGAGAACTCTTGGAACAGTGAACCATCCAAGGGGTGGCCGACCTGCAAACATTTCTCGCAAGGGTGCGGCAACTCATCCAAGGAAGTCGCAAAAGATCCCAGAAAGAACATCCAAAGAACTGCAGGCCTCTCTAGCCTCAGCTAAGGTCAGTGTTCATGACTCCACAATAAGGAAGGGACTGAAAGACTGACATAAAATTATTGTTAGTATATTTGGTTGGTTGTAGTTATTGCTGCTAAAGGTGGTGCAACCAGTTCTTAAGTTTAAGGGGGCAAGTCATGTTTTGCATGGGTGGTTTGAGTGTTTGTTCAGGGTGTCCATTATTGCATTTTGTCTAAAGATCTGAAACCATTCAGTGTGACAAAGAGAAGAAATCAGGAAGGTGGCAAATACTGTACATATATAAATGATAGAAGATACTCTGTGTGATATTTAACTAGACGTATGCAATCATACTATGGCTGAAGAATATTAGAAGTAGTCTGGTGACCTGGTCTTAATGGTAGGACACTAACTTATGCTGAATTAATAGGGTTTACTGTTTTCAAGGGTAATGCATCCTCCACAACTCTCTTGTTCCTCTTGTATGCCTTCTCAACAGGTGTAAACTAGCACAAGCAATGTACAATGTATTTAACGTCGCAGAAGCCTTGAGCTGGGAAAGAGATATGCCCGTGTCAGTGCTAAGCCATTTGCAGCAGTGCGCCGGCTACTCGTGATAATTAAACTGGGGAAGTTAAAGGGTAAAATCGATCACATGGGATAAAGAGAACACTGGCGGTCTGCAGTCTGTCACCGGTCCAGCCCGTAAAGTATGTGCTACAGAGCGAAGCTCTGCCTTTCCTGTTCGCAAGAACCGCGAAAACCGTCCCGTTGTGTAATTTTAGAATCGATTTTCGCCGTACGAGCCACTTTTGTAAACCGCCACGTATCGGGTGAGGGGCTTTGATCGGAGCTGCTCGGCGCCTGCTGTGAGTTGCCGAGTCGTATCACGAGTGGCCTTTCTCAGAACACGATAGCTCTTAAACGCAGCCTGGAAGACCTTTGAACGTTTGTATTAGCTTTTCTCCGAGCCGTCCAATCTCTGATTTCATCTGGACTCGGTTCATAAAGGGAGGGAGACGGTTACTTCTCCGCACTTGAGGTTGATGCGCTGCGCGCGGTGTCTCGAGATGAATGCCACTCGGTCTCCGAGGTGCTCTGATCCCTCGTAGCCTCTGTCTGAGGAGGAAATTTGGAGTTGCTGCGGTTTGTATTGTTTGCCGAATAAAACGCCTGCGAAGCACAGAGATCTGATAGCGCGGTAAAGCGAACCCACGTACACCGCTGGCGCTGTCAGAGTTACCGCAGAGGGCTCGGGAGACCTCTGTTTTTCAGCTAGCCCACCCTCTGTAGCTCTTATCTTCAGATTGCGCATCGAACCGGCGCAGACGAAAGAAAGTAAAAAAAAAAAAAAAGTCAGGACACTCGGAGCTCGAGGTCATCCCTCAAAAATGTCAGCAAAGGGCCCAGAAAATCCTTTTATGAGGGGTTGGATAACCCTTTCGTAAAAGCCTGCTTGCAGGCGTGACTCTGTTTAATGATGAAACAGTGGCTCTCCGGATATCGAGTTGTTAAAAAATGACACGGCCGACCTGATGTGAGTCAGCGCTTCTCCTGGAAATATCACCGGCGTTCAGGGCAGGTTCATCCGTTTATGCCTGTGTTGCAGTGCAAGGAGGGCCGTGTTTTATTGTATGTAATTTAGTATGTTTTTTTTAACTGGATTTTATGCCATCTTCAGCTCTCGAAGATTTAATTAGCTTCTTCACTTACATGATCTACATTTCTTGAACGGGTGCCAAGGCTTCAGACTATATGCTCTTGTCATATGTAAATGACCGCTTTTTCGCGGTTGTCTGTGTGGGCTACAGCTAATTATCTAATTGAGCTGGGGCAATCGGTGTAAATAAAAACCGAGATGCACACCAGCTTTCCAGAATCGCATCTGCTCACTCCTGGTGAAGTGGTTAGGGAACCCTTCTAATCAGAAAGCTGATGTCTCCACTAATGATCTTTGAGTAAATTTAGAAACATTTGAAATTACTGTACCCATACGTGGATAGTGGCATAATATTACAAATGCGTAATTCATCCTGGAGAACATGACTGCCTGGCAAGTCTTTTAGTGTGCAGTTAAATTAGCTGTTACTGTCACAGTAACTATGGAAGCAGTCAGTGCCAACTTGGGATGTCAGAGTGATGTCAGAGCACCAAATGTCATCCCTAAGCACACTGCTGTGTAGTTGTTAGTAGCAGCGGAATAGAAAAGTAGTTATGGGAAAAGGACGGTCCGGGCAGGGGGAATATACATAGCCGGGTTGCTCTTACTGAAAGTGATTCAACATGAGAGATGAGTGCGACGGCCTTCAGGAATATCTGCAGAACCCCAGCTGCCCGGGGACGGCACCAGAAATGCGCCGTGCCGGAGAAGCTCTGTCTCTCGCCGAGCGTTCGCAGAGCGCCCCCCGCAGCGATGGATCAGTCTGCCACAGCTGCACGTGTCAGCAGCGTTTGATCCAAGACGTGCCTCTCCGCCAGATACAGCTGCTCATTAATTATTACGCCAAATTACCATCCCCGATTAGTGCTATCCACTTCTGCTTTAGTTTAGCTCCCGTAAAAAAGCGTGGCAAATACTTCCGCTCCCCTGCGATGGGGGAACTATGTATAAAAATGGGTAATTCCTACACGGATCACCTGATGTGGATATAAATACCCGCAAATTAAAGCTGACAGTCTGCACTGTAATGGCATATCCGTTGCTTGATTTCAAATCCAATGTGCTGGAGTACAGAGCCAAAACAACAACAACAAAAAAATGTGTCCCTGTCCAAATACGTCCGGACCGCGCTGTAGTTTTACTGCGAGTGGTGTTTTTAGTACATTCACCTGATCAAAATGTGCAGCACAGCTGCAGGACGGTTTAAAAGCTTGGGGTAGACAGCCAAGCCCCTGAAAAAAAGGCTGGACCGGTGTTTTATGAAGGTAACTCAAGGTGAAAGTAGGTTAAGGGTACACTTGTGGTCTGTGAATGGGTATAATAAACAGTTACTGTCCTCATGGTAGTTCCGTTGCGCACGGTGCTGTGATCAGTGTATAAGAAAGTGAAAAATGTATTGTCCTGAAAATGTAAAAGATTGTCTGTACACCCTTGTGTTCTGTGCATTATAAATGAGCCATATATCCAGCAAGTGTACATATATTGATGAATAGACCTTGAAGTTTGTTTTAGTCAAACTTTATTCATGAGGTAAATGCAGGTGTGCTATATTTCTTTTGAAGTAGGTTCAGGATATTCATTCATAGACTGTTGATATATGACTGACTTTTTAGAAAGGGTGCACTGGTCATCCATAATGGTTGGCCACAAGGGGGAAAAAAAACCTCATCCTAAACTGTTCATAGGCTCGATTGCTTTGAAACGCTACGACACACAGAAACGTACTTCTATTTTCTGAGATCCAAACCCTCGCAGGAGTGACCTCTGGTGGTCTCAGTTATACACTGCAAGCAAAAACACCACTCCAGCCGCAGCCGAACCTGCAAATTGAGTTCCAGATCAGTTGTTACGAGTCTTGTTGACCTTGTATACCCTCTGATTAATTATACGTCTGTCTGCATAAACAAATTCATGTCAGATGTGGAAGAGCGAGGTGGTTTGAGTGCAGAGTCGAGCAATTAAATCAGGCCAGTTAGCTGCTCTCTGGCGGGACCTCGCTGTCTTCTCCTGCGCGGTTCGCGCTGAATTCCCGCGGCACGGCTAGCCGAGCCCGCGCCAAGGTGCGCGGAATGATAACGAAGGGGGCTCTCCTGCATCCTAATGCGGCCCGGAACCCGGCTCTCCATAATGGATCGGCGCGGAAGGCTGTCTCCGCAGCGGTCGATGCGCGGAGCAGGCGCTCGCCTGCGTGCCCCCCCCCCCCCCCCCCCCCCCACCCCACCCCGCTCTTACCGCAGCTCCGGAATTCACCGGGGACAGACCGAGAAAGAGAGGACGGCAAAGAGACAGCCCGGGCTAATCCTCGGGCCGAAAGTCTCGAGTCAATCACCGAACGGCCATTGTGTAAAAGCAACGGGGGGGGGGGGGCACTTTGTGTGGAGGGAGCCGCGGCTGGGATTCTGCGTTAAGGCTTTTCTCTTTAAAAGCCCTCGCGGCACACTGTAGGTGTTGAAGCAACGGGTGCCAAGTCTTCATTTGTGGCTTCTCAATGGAGGCTGCCGTTGATGCGTTTTACGGGGGTGAGATGACTTGTCATATCTGGCGCTTTTATTTCTAAAAGTAAAGAAAAAGGCTTTTGATTGGCTATTTTTTTTGTCAGGTCCGTGTGAAAGGCATCTGTTTAGCCGCTTTAATGCGTTGTGCATGAAGGTGTGTTCACACTTTGTCACAGAATTTATGTTTTGCAACATTTTTTTCTTCCTCCATCACGCCCATACATTACAGGGTGTTAAAATCAAGGTGCAAAAATGTACAGCTGTCCAAGACTTGTGGGGGGAATGTGATATTTATCTTTTTATACCTTGTGAAGTTATAATGTATACTTTTACAACATGGCACTTTGCTTTTAATGCTCAAGCTGTTTTAGCATTAACAGAAACTGAAAGTGCAGAATTCAGAAGTTCACAAAGCACTGTGACTACAAACTGAAAGAGTTGTCTATTCACTTTTAAAAAAACACGTCTGACCTGTAAATGTAATGTAACATACATAAATATATTCACTATTCATGCTAGCATAGAAAATGGTATAAGTATCCTGATAATTGAAATTAATTCAGTATTTTGTGTTTGCCATGTACAAATTAGCTTTCACAACTGTAATGCATTTGAGTGGCCGTTGCATATGAAGTACATCATCCTCTTGTTCAGAGACATAGCTTGGGCACAGATGGTAAAGAAATTTGGTCACTTTAATTCTGGAAAAACTCGGCATGCCCTGCTAATGAGAGTAGTGGTTAATTTGCGCCATAGGCTCCAGGTTGCATGGTAGTGGTCCCCAAAGTGTGGATTGGGGTTTAAGTGGGTCTTGAGATGTGAAAGCAATTAACTCATCATATATAATTCACTTTCTATCGACGTTGACACAGATAAAATTAAAATTTAGACCCATTTTGTGCATTGCACACCTGCAGTGTATATATCTGCAGGTCGAAGTAGCACATTACACCACTAGGGGGCCGGAGCTGAGAATGAGCACGCCTTCAGGATCTTTAGAATGGAGAAGATGGATGACCCAACGGTGAATGAGTGGCGGGTAGGAACAGCCTCGCAGGGAGAGACGAGAGAGACGAGAGCCACAAGGCGGCGCGGATAAGAGCGCGGCGGGCTTTTCCGCGGATAATCCCCAACATTAGAGGCGGGGGCTTATTCCAGGAGAGAACAATCCAGTGACACGCCACGGCGACCAGACAAGAGCGCCGCGCCCCTTAAGCATCGCGTCCGCCAAATACCGCTGTTCACTCGCAAAAAAAATATATATATAAATAAGAAAATGGGGGCAGGCTCAGTGCAGCGGGGGCCCTGCTGATTTTGACGACGCGAGAACTCGCGGGGGAGCCGTCGGGGGCCGGGAGCGCGGGTACGAATGCGCCGCTCCCCGCCTCGTCCCGATTCGAGAAGCCCGCTTACGCGGTAATCTTCGAAGGCGCGGGCCCGGCCTGCTCGCATGGAGCCGAGGAGCTCTGAGGGGCTTTACGGCTTCAGTGGGAATAAGAGGAAGAATATGAAGGAAAATAGGCTACTGTAACCCCAGTGCCCCGTGTGGAATTGTGCGCGCGGCTTTAGCGGGACGCTAACATTAACTTTAGCCTGAGCGGCTGTGATTAAGTTGCAGTAAGGTGGACTCGCTTTGGCGGGAGTCCGTGTCTCTGGTGGCTTCTCATCTCCTCGGTGGACGCCTTCGGTTACGAGCCGCTGCGCCGTGCTCTGAGCCGCCAGGAGAAGCTCTCGGCCCGGCCACGCCTTCAGCTTGTGGGCTCTCGGTGGACACTTCGGCCATTACGGCTCCTCAGCGGGACCCCTGTCTCCCATTACGCTTTCGCTGCCGGGCTGGCTGCTGACACTGGGCTTGTTTATCTGTCTTGGTAGCAGCAGCCTGTTTCCCATAAATCACTGGACCTCAATGCTGGTCCTGGAGAGCCGTGCAGTCCACTGGCTTTTGTTTTTGCCTTAAGATTAGCAACCGTTTCAGACCCAAGAAATCAGGTGACCTGAGTTAGCCGTGTAATCAACTGCTTTAGCTGATAAATTGCTCTGCTACTCAAGTGCTGAGTAACAGAAAAGGCCAAGAGACCCTGTGGTTCTCCAGGACCTAGACCGAGGACCAGGGCTATAAATAAAGACAGTGTGTTCTATTTTAGTTCTTTTTATGGAGAGAGCAAGGCTGTTTACATATTGTAAAGATGAAGGCCAGGCTTGTTCTCTGAACTCGTTCTTAGGCTACACGGCTTCAGCTTTAAACCCATTCAGATGGTTATAATCCAGGTCTATTTTAAACATGTTATTTAATATTTAAAACTTAACGTCTTAACTGTCTTAAGGCTCTGATCAAAGCAAAATCACCTATTGTTTTTTTTCCACGTTCAAGTCCTCCTTGTGAGTCAGGTGAACCTACTAAGGTTAAGTGTGCTTGTGAGTGTACATATGAGTGTGCTTTTCTCGTCACAGAGTATAGTGATGGGTAGGAGAGAGCAGGGAGCACCTTGACATGTGGAGCTGAAAAGGACATAGACTCAGGTCTTCATAAAACCTCTGCCACAGGTACCGTGCTTCGTGAGAAGCGAGCTGCTCGCGGCTGCTTCGAAACGGCAGTTTGTCAGGGGTTCCGGCGGGAGAGCTGTGTGTGACTTTTCACGCGTGTAACACACGAGGTGGGAACCCAAAGGATAAGTGGCATCGCGCTCTCTGACGGGGCTCTTGTAATCCTATACTCGAGAGAGGAGAATTCCTGTGGTACTCAGTGTTACGTAGGAATCCGTGAGGGACAAACGTAGCCAAGGTCTGCAAACAAATGGCTTTGTGCTGTTGCTGTATGGTGTCTTTTGTCAGTGGTCTGTGTTTTCTTGGTCGTGACAGCTGAAGTCCTTCCGGGAACAGGGATGGAAACACCATGCAGTACAATTTGAAATGAAGGATCCAAATTTCATAACAAAATTGTTGAAAAAAAAGTGTTCTGTTATAATATTTGGCTCCTTCATTTTACATTGTGAATTAGATTTGAGGAATTATGCTTTCCGGAGTCTGGTTAGCGTGCTGAAGTCAGAATTGGAAATCTGAGTTTCTCAGGAGGGTGTTAAATTCCAGACGACACAGTGACGTGTGCCAACACAATCTGACACGTCTTCAGAAGCGTGTCGTTTCGTGTCTCAGTAAAAACAACGTGAGAAGTCTTATTAGACTGAGTGAAACCTGCATTCCTTCACACTGCTACTGTTTCAGGTATTCTGCTTCAGTGAGGGTTGGGCTGGAAGGAGAAGAAAAAAGGATCTACCTGATTGTATCAATCGTGGTGTATTTGCCTTTATAATTGCATGTATAATCTGTAGGACTCCCCCGCCCCCTCGATATGAGTTCAAAAATGATGTCCAGAGGAAGATTAATTTTAGCTGGAGATATTACATTCAGTCACACCCCTTGGTTGTGTTGGGATTGGCTGGGGGGTCTTCCAGCCCAAAACCACCCCCCCCCCCCCCCCATGCCCTGTGGCAACTCAGCCGACCAGGCTGTTCGTGCGGGGCTGAACCAGGCTGACCCTGGCCAAACCGAAACTGCACGGGGAACCTGAGGTAATGGCGCATGCAAAGCGAGGAGGAGGGCTTATCGAGAATTACCATGGAAACGGAAGTCTGCCGTGAGTGAGAGGCTGGCTAATGGTTTGCTAATAAATGGGGGGAAAAGTGATTTCAAGGCAACGTGTTTGAATTGCTAAAGCGGTATGAGGAGGCTGAAAAAAATTCAGAAATAGCAAGCTGTTCTTAAAATGTTAAAATGCAGTGCCTGAAATTGGTCTGGTCTTTATTTCCGTAGAGACTCTGCATATCTCTGGGATAAATATTACATTTTGTGTGCGGAAATTGACTGTGTCTTATCTTTTCTCGCTGAACTCAGTCCCCCTGGTGTTTTGGGAAGTTTTTGTTGATTCTGGAAAGTTCTTTTGACTGACTCAGGGCTCAGATCTGCCCTGCAGGTAACCTTGACTCTGCGGAGAAGGGGAAAGGAGAACCCCCGAGGCGGTGTTTGGGTCAGAGGAGAACTGAGAGCGGTGGGTGTTACCTTAGAACAAGGACAGAGATTTCAGCTTTGGGGCAAGCCATTTTCTTTAGGATTTGTTTGGAAGGGGGCACTAACAGTACCATCCAATACAACGTGATAATATTGGGGGGCACGGGGCAATTATCCCTGCCCCCCCCCCCCCCCCCCCCCCGTCCCCTCTGGGATCTACATCCATGCCTCAGTATGATGAGTAAGATAACTCTACACACTTTCAGCAGCTGATATAGAGCTAGCCTTATTAGCAAAACTTAAACAGAATTCATCTGAAAAGGTGATAGTTTATTGGTGGAGTGCCCAGCTGAGCTGCTCCAAAATGGCCGACTGTTCCTGGCAGCGCTGCAGGGACTAGGACTGTTGGAGCAGATAAACTGCACACCTGAAAGCGATGTCAGTAGTGTGCTCCGTAGGGCTGTTTGCCCTTCTCTGGTCCCATTGAATACTAAGGACAGGGCCGGCCGCCCATTGTACATACCTCAGGGGAGGGACATCTTAACTCACGGTCACCATGGGACTGTTGCTGTAACTGCACGTGCAGAGGCAGAATGTTCTTTCCGCTCTCTGCTCCATTAGTTGATCGAAGGGGAGTGAGGAAAGATGCACAGAGGTTTTTATGGTAATTACATTCGCTTCAGCATTATTGCTTTAAAGTCCCCCAATACCCTTTCAGCGACAAATTAGATTCGGCCACCCCCCCTTTGAGGCGGGGCACGGCTTTGCTTTCCGGAATTTTGGATAACATCTATTAATATGTCAGAATCGGGTTTCCAGATTGTCTTTTGCATGTCACATTCTGCCGCGCCTCCCTGCAAACCCTGCTGTTCAGAAGCACGTCTGCTCAAATCTTCCATTAGCCACTGTACCCGGGCCGCAGAGCAAACCGGAATGTGGTGCAGTGCTGGGAAGGTACCAGCGGGGGGCACTGTTGCATCAGTGACACGAATGCTTTTTTAAATTTTTTATTCAACTTTCCCTTTTCACACTTTTTTCGAAGTCTTCCACAGAAACAAAGCGTTTGTACGCAGGCTGGCCTTAAACTGTGCTTAAAGCTTGCCCCCAGATTGCCATTGATAAGCATCTGTTGTTGTTAAGATGGTTTTTTTCTCCTTTTTTGTCGGTCTCTGTGACCGTTTTAAATGATTAAGATGACAGAGCAGCCGGACCGACGCGATGGCGGAATCCGGACGCGCGCTGCGTTCCAGGAGCGAGAGGAAGCGCGTCTTTCTCGGCCCTCCTTAAACGAGCGCCCGGCTCGTGCCGTCCGTCTGGCCTTCCGCCATCTTCCGGAAGCCTGCCCGCCACGCCTTCGCTCACCTGTGCGTCACCCGTGGCGTCGGAGTCGCTCTGCACGCGAGAACCTTCCCCCCCCCGCCATCCGCCATCGCTCGCTCACGCGCCGCCGAGCATTTGCCGGTGCGTCCGCCCGCTCCTCCTCGTCGCCGCCGGAGATTACATCGCGGGGGGAAAAAAACCGCGGCATTGTGGGAAAACGCTCACCCACACTCCGTTGCTCTCCCGGTGCTTTCGCACGCGCCGGCCGCCCGTACGAGACGCGGCGGCGAAGGACGCCCTCGCTGGCCGTTTTTTGGCGTCTTCCCTCCTCTTCCCGAGGCTAACCCCCGGGGAATCAGCCGGCTCGCTGAAGGCGAATGCAGTCATTTCAAGCTGAAGTTGAATTCCCGAAGGCGCGGGCTGGTGTACACAGGCTTGCACAAACAAGGCTTCGCTTCCCCAATAGAACAGCTGGAAAGCTTCTTTCGGCCCGGATGTCGGTGGTGAATTTTTCACGCTTTTTTTAAGGCAAGCGGTCGTATCGCTGGCCCTGCGGGGCGGTAGAAAGTCGGGTAAACTAAAACTGCGTGAGCGAGCGCTCGGCCTGCGTACGCGTGAGCGTGGCTGCGTATACAGGTTAGCGCGCGCATAGGACGCGTTTCTGCGCGTGTGATACCGCGTGCTCGCTCGCTCGCTCGCGGGGGTGAACGAGGGCAGCGGCGCGCCCGTGTGCGTCTCCTTGCGCGGCTGTCAGTCAAAAAATAAAAAAATAAAATAAAAAAAACCGTTCTGTCAGTCTTTCGGAGTGGAGCTGGCAGAAGCATGTATGGAAATCAGATGCAAAATCCTTTTTTTTTCGAGGGCTGTCAGTTCACAAGGACACATCGAAGCGAGGCCCTGTGTCACCGGTCTTGACGTGTAACCGACAGCTGGCGCGTCCGACGGAAACGAAACGGAAAAGCGAAATACTGCATTAATCCCCGGGATACAGTCATCTGTCAAATTACCAGTAATACCTACGTGCGGATCATAATGGCTTGTCAGATAAATGATGATTGCTTTATATGAATTTGCAGATAAAGGCTAAGGGCGTTCCTGGTGTGCATTATCGCAGTGCAACCTCCCATCCTGATGTTCCAGCCCGCCTCCGCGATTGATGTGTTGTCGTCGTTTTCGCGCGCAGATGCTGCGGGGCCGTCCGCGTTTATTAAAAAATACGCGGTGTCGGATGAGGTGCCGGGGACGCGACGAAGGCCGTCGCGCGCTCTGGCCCCGCCCTCTCCGCGGGCGAAGCGGACGCGCGGCTCGCCGGAGTCCTAAAAACAGGAAACGAACGAGCGGGGGAGAAGTCGGGCCTGCACAGACGGCGAACACACACGCTTGGCGGAAAGGACGTACGGGCTGTTCTCAGACCCCTGGGATGGGCGGAGCCTTGGGGCGGTGGGCCTGTGGAGCGTTTGAGTAGGAGGGTTGAGATGTGAAGTGTGAACTCCTTAAAGCACACATTACACTGTCACAAGCACAGCATGATGCCAGTCTCATATACTACCAAGACAGGAAAAGCATACAGAACACACGTCCCAGTTTCTGCATAGGCGCTGGAGGTATAGGGGAATTCAAATGTAAAAAGGAAGGATAATCCCACACACTACTCTTCATTGCTCCTGTTCATTGAACTGCATTACGTTTTGAAACGTCGTGTATATGTAGTTCAAAAAATGGAAGCAATGAGGAGTAGTTTGTGGGGTTTTCCTTGTTTTTACATGATAACCAGCCTGTCCATAACCAGCCATAACAGCATATTCCAGCGTGTTACCTTCGTCGTTGCGCTGTCCAAATATACATGGTACCCATTTTATAAAGGTTATCCTGAAATGTATCCTCGGTACATGCGTGTAATAACATTTGCTGCAAGCTGTAATTAGCTGTAATAACTGGTTATAACGTGTTATGACATGCTTAGGGAAGCATTGTGTAGGCCCTATGATGTACAGTTGCAGTAAAGTGTTCCCGGGACCCTCACAGTTGAGGCCAGCGAGTCTCAGCTGGGTGAAGGTCGTGATCTGAACACAGGGTTGTAATCTGAACACAGGGTTTTAACACGGTGGAAGGCACTTTTGTTCTGAGAGGTCAGTGTGTGTGCTGGCTTTTGTTTTCCCCAATTACCCTGGCTTGACTCGCTAGTTGCGGTAGCTGCATAAACCAGTTGAGGTTTTCTCACCGTCCACACAAACACACTTCACGTAGGGAAACCAGAACAGTCTTCAGCTGTCATTCACGGCCTCACCAAGAAAGGTAATTAAAATGTCATGTCATGCGAGTGATTGATTTAAAGGATTGATTTAACGACCAAGGGCAGAAGTAGCCATGACACGCAAAAACGTCCCTCCAGGACCCCCAGACGGACATCTGCAGGTATTGCACGTACAGTGTGCACGTAGCCAACTAGCCACGGGCGTCGCCGATTGGAAAAGGTAATAGATACCGCGTTTAAGCGTGTACGTAAGAGGGGAGAGGGGAGTAGCCTTTCGCAGATATCGGCGTTCGTTTGTTCTGCTCCGCTGGCGCTGAATGGCCATCGTAATCCGCTTTGTCCGAATGCAAACGCGGGATTGGTGCGCGCGGTCCGCGCATGCTGTGCCTCCCCTCCACGCGTCCGCTTTAGATCCTCCGCACTAAGAATATCGCACTCCTCAGATGTTCTCTGGATAAGTGCTTAATCTAAATGTAAATGTTAGCGGGGAAGGGGGGGGGGGGGGGGGAAGCTAGATTTCGGAATTTAAATCGTATCCATGATGTTGGCGTGCCGTCGCACGTGGAGTGCGGACGTCCGTCGAGGCGCTAGTGGCGGAATTCTTCTTCTTAAAAAAAAAAAAAAAAAAGCGTCTCCGCGGTGACCTCGCCGCCCCGCTCCACCCGGGTGACTCCTGCGATCGATGCGACTCGATGGCGGGGTCGGCTCCCGCGGTCGAAAGCGCTAAAAGAAGAGGAGGGAAGGAGAAGTGAGACGAAGAAAATAAATAAATAAAACCGCGCCGCCGGACGGATCCGATCCCGCGCCAAACCGTACGGACGGCTCTGCGTCTGGAGAGGCCCCCGATAGGGCCGTCTGCCCACGGCGGTGCTGACTGGCGCCACGGCCGGCTCGATAAACCCGCCCCCCCCGCCCCCCTTCAGTCATTTTCACCTCCAGTGAAGCGCTGGGGCGCCGCGGACCCGCCTCTTAATTACGTTCCCGATATCGGAGACGGCGGCGGGGGCTAAACACCTCGCTCTCTCCAGACAAATGCACTTGTCACGGAAATATAAGGAGGAGAGAGAATGAATAATGAAAGATGACCAGGGGAAAAAAACGCGTTTGAAAACAGAGACGAGAAAAAAAACGACGACAAAAAAACGATTCTTCTCGGTGTCTGTCGGCGTTTGGCGACACCTGAGAAAGTGTTTCTCAGTCTTGGGCTAATACGGGGCGAGATGAGGCTAATTAAGATGTGACGGAACGACCGGGCCTCTGTCTCCAGTCCTGATGGAGGCTGTAATTGTTCCGGCTCTGGAAGGCTGCCATTTTAAAAAGGCTGAAAAAAAAATTCTGTCGGTTTTGCCTCTCTTCTTCCAGAAGCAAATTGCTCTTCTTTTCTTTCCAGTAGGGCTTCATTTGTGTTGCGTTGTTGCAACACCGGGATTTACATGAGCACCCAACTGCTGTTTTTATTTACCGTCTACCTCCACCACCCCATACACGCTACGCAATTTTCCAATAAATATGTAATAAAGTGCCGGGGCATCTTTCACACGGGAGGCATAACGGCACCAGGAGAGTCGTTTTAAAGCAAGGAGCCTACGGTGCAACATGTCTCTCAGGCGCTATGGTTCTTGATTTGTTATGAACCGGTTTTTGAGGTCAATAGAAATGGAAGAAACACATTAGACTGATTGGCCGGGTAAATTTGCTAAGAACGTCAGTAAAAATCACTGTTATTGGTTTACATGGAAGTAAAATTAATGTAGGGCAGTAACAATTATTGAGTAAAATAAATCATTACCACTTCTGGGACTCCTGGTGATAGAACTGTGCAAGATGTACTTTTGTTTTAGTGCTTTGCTTTTTTTTTTTTTTTGTAGACTGTATTTTTTAATCCTGACCGATCCTGGCCAGCATTTCAGCGTTCATACAAAAAAGGGGAAATAATAGTAATTCAGAGAGTGAAGCATGAAAACGTCTTTAAAAAAAAATAAAAAATAATAATGTAAATGTGAAAATTGCTATCGACCAGACTGATGGGAAATTTTACACATCTGCCCGTTATAAATGAAGCTCACACTTTCAAATTGCTGTTTGATCCACAAAATAAAATCTATAATGGTTCCCTCGTGACATTTTCATATGTATACTAATTATAATCCAAGAAATTAAGAAGAAATTGCGGTGAGCTTTCACTTTTCTGAATTTTTTTTTTACATTGATCAGAGCTAGTGATACAAAACAGAAAAAATACAAATAATACATCATATAAATAGGCTAATCCATACAAAGTGCAATTATTTTGGTGTTCTTTTACGATGATGATATGGAATTGACATTTATTTTTGGTGAAAAAGGGTAGCGTTGGCTATCGTCTTCACCCACATAATCGTATGCACTTGCGCAAGACAGACAAACGGAACAGATCCACGCAGATTGCAGTGACGTCATGGTTTTGGTCCTGGCCTTCTGGCCTTATTTTAAAACACGTTTTGCCTCGTGCGTGGATGCTGTATCCCATAATTCCATTCTTCTGGGACAATCAGGAACTAGCGGCGCAGCCGTCGCTCTCGTCCGTTGCCCTGACCGGCAGGTCCGTGGCCCGCCCTCCGCAGAGTAAACACGCGTGCCGCTGACCTGTGGCAAATCGCTCGGCGGATTGGCGGTTGCGGAGAGAGCGGCTCGAAAGGCGGCTCCGGGGGAAAGTGCTTTTGGGACAGGACGCCTCCGCCGGCGATGCCATGACTACTGGCGAGACGAGGAAAGAGGGCAGCGAGAAAAGAACCTGGCTATTTTTTTCCCCACCTCCCTCTTTCTCTCTCCATGCCTTTTAATCAATGAGTCCTTTCCTTTTGAAGTGTCCAGCTTGACGTTCGGCTTAGGCTGGCCTTGGAGGACTTTGCACACCCATTTTAGGTGCTTTTGTGGGAAATCTGTGGGAAGCAGCTTGCATTATGAAGCTGGTGAGATGGTTTGCTCCTTGATGGCTCTCACTCCAAGAATAAATCGCACAGAAAATAAACAGCGCTAATAACACTGTCCTTGTCATTTCACAAACCTCAAAGGAATAAAACATTTAGAAATCCAGAAGCCTCTCGGTGACTATGTTATGTTAGAAAACGTTTCCCATCAGCAAGAGCGTCTGAGGGTGGCCTGCTGACCCTCTGCTTGAAGCTGTCTGTCTGAGGCTCGAGGTCGTTCATCTCGCATTCCACAGGGGAGGGATTCACCCACGTACCTGCAAACCTTAACCTCCCATCCCCTTCCCCCAAAACCTACTCACTTATTTAGCACGACCTTCAACCAAAGCTAGTTCTCAAACTTTCCAAGGCTCATTAAACAGCCGGGTTTGTATCGGAGCCGTAAAATGTGAACACGGGAAACGAACGCTCGACTCGGCGCCGTTTAAAGTTTATTTCTCGGTTGTCGGCTGCTCGTGCCTGGGGGGGGGGGGGGGTTGCAGTTGTAACGCGCGGTGGCAGGCGTCAAAGATGCTTCGACCAGCCGCCGTAGCGAAAACGCCGGGAGGCCTTTGGTCAATGAGCGATGCTTCGAAATCTGTGCGAAACGAAAAGGGCGGACGCCCCGCCCCTTCCCCGGCGCTGCCGTGTGGCGTGCGTGAGGAATGCACCACAGAAGGCATGAAAGCTGACCGCGCTGCTCTTCTCTTATTTTACATGCTAGCGCTGAAGGCTATGCCGATTTCAGCATGGCTTCGTTCGCAGCGTACGGGCTGCGCTTCAGTGTCGTCGCCGCGGCGGTCCCTCGTCATCGCGGCGTGGCCGTCTGGGAAGACCTGCGCTCGTGACCAAGGAGCTGCAGGTTCGAGTTCAGCCTGCTATAGTAATCTCGCTCGGTTCAGTAGGCCTATTTACAGTACAGCGGCGTATACTTGGGTAATATGTGCCGTTATAGCTGCATAAATCTGCCTTGAGAAGGCTGTGAACTGAGCAAATAAAACGGAACATATACAGCAGCATTTGCTAAGTGGTGGTGGAATTCAGCCCCCCCCCCCCCCCCCCCCCCCCCATGTTTTGCAGTAGCAGCGAGTAGCTTATGAACTCCGTGTTCTCCTGCACCAGGCCCTCCAGCAGACCCTGTTGTCCTCAGATACCTGCCCAGCGACGACCGGCCCACGTCCGCGCCGCCTCGTTAGAGTGTGAAAGCTGTCGGAGTTAACCGCAGAGGTTTGGTCAGCTTACCACAGCTGCCAACTTTCTTTCCGAAAGGGATGCAATTATCTCCTCAGTAATTGCCTTTAACAGGCTCTGACATCACAAACACAGGTCGCGAAATGTTCCGAGTTGACTCCCGTCCGTTGCTTTCACCTCTTGGAAAGCCCCGGTGCCTTTTAAAAACCCCCGTCTTATATTTTTCTTTTTCCCTTTTCTTTTATGCAATTTGAGGAGAACGTTAATAAGAGTTCGAAAATGAACCCGAGGGAGGATGTTCAAGCGGATGCGACAGACACACACAAAATGGCCTGATTTATCACAATGCGCCCAAACAAATATGTTCCCCGCGTCTTTATTTTCTTGCCGAACGATCCCAGTGGCCATTCCGAAGTCGCTTTACACGTTATTGTAAATTTTTTTTTTGTTTTTTTTTACCTTTTTTTCCCCCAGTTTGAAATTTTTAAAAAGTTTAAAAGTGGCACTTTGTTGTGCGTGGGGGAAAAAAAAAAAAAAAAAACCCTGCTAGGGCTGCTTCCCTTTTGTGTGTGCGATAAAGGGACCTGGCATCCATTGTGTTTAGCATCAGATGTGAGGAGAACCCATCCTGTGGGACCATGAGTCTGATGTTTGCAGAAGCAGGCAAAGATCGCGCTCTTATCAGGGGGATGGAAAGTATTATCGTAGCGGGGACGCTTTGAAAAGGCCCAACGTGGAAGGAGACCTTTATTCATATTCAAATTTCGAGATGGCCTCACGACCAGGGTTTTCAATTATGAAGCCCGTACTACGTTATGTATGTATAATGTGCCTGTATGTGTGTGTTTGTGTGTGTGGGTGCATCACGTGATACAGACTTTCTCTTTGCTTTTGTCAGAATCGCCTGCGCCGCAGTGCCTGTCACTTAGTATTAGTAACGTGTTTGTTTCCTGTGAAAAGTGGCAGTTATCGCATGGCGCACGCTTTGGGTAGTTTATGCGCATATTAATCACGCAAACAATGCATCACTGTCTTTCCATTTCCCCCCATTGTCTACGCGTAGCGGCGAGGCTATGGATAGGAGCTCGGACCGGGATTACACCGAAGCCTTTTTAAAATATCGCGTCGATGATAACGCTCTGGGCCGCGTGTTTCCGTGTGCCGATGTTCTCTGCAGTGATCACTTGTATAAAAAAATAAATAAATAAAAAAAATAAAATAAAATAAATTAAAAAAAATAAAATAAAAAAAAATAAAAACATTTTGGCAAAGGCAGCATGTTTGAAGTGAACTTGCTGGAAGACAGAGAGCGGCTGGCTATTTCCCTCACTCTCGCGGTCAGAAGTGCGGAATCGTAGAGCAGACGCGACACGTTTGGGGCTGTTCTTTCGCGATCGCCTCTTTGGCGGTAATTGCGTTTCGGGCGCGGCGGGCGCCGATTGGAAGACGGAGCACGCCGTCGTGGCGGGCGTTGGGGTGCAGAGACGGCGGCGGGCCCGGGCGCTCACAGCTGGCGCTCGCGCTCGTAGCTGGCGCTAGTCTCCGTTTCGCACGTCGCTGTCAAACGAACGGGCGCCCTCGCTAGCTTAATCTCCGTTAGAACCTGCGAGAGCCTGGCTGACACACTGCCCAGGTCTGTTGTGCGCTGCTTATTAGGGACTGGTAAAGCCTTTCTGAATATTTAATAAAGGTTCCTTTCGGTCCGGCGGTTGGAACATAAATTTGAATCGTAATTACATTTTTGTAGCCGTGTAATTTCAATAAATAAAGCCTAATTAATTGGGCTTGGGGGGGCCGTAATTATTCTCAGGTTGAGGAAGGAGCCAGGCCCCCTCCCTCCCGGCCGTCGCGGGGTGGAACCGGCTCGCGCACGCCGCGCCCGCCCGCTCCTCGCTTCCTGCACGGAGGCCGGAGGCTTAGCGCCTCTCCCTGAAGCGCCATTTTACCGCTCGGGCCCAGGTGGGCTAGCGCAGCGGACCCCCGATGCCCTCGAGGCTCGCCAAGCATGGCTCTGATCCCTGCAGGTTGACTGGGGTTCACCCGGGCTTGCGAGTCCTCCCTGAGGGGTTACCTGGGGTACCGGGGGTTGGGTCAGATGCCCGGGCCTCTCAGCTCCCCACCTTCAGGTCTCTTCCACTGCCACAAAATGGAAGCAGAGGTCACAGATAGGGCCTGTGACATTCCTGCTTGTTAACGTGCTACTTTTATTTTATTTTTTATTTATTATTTATTTGTCTTTCATTTGGTAGATACTGTCATACAAAAGCAGGCTTACACTGCTATTGTGTTATGATGCATTTCATCTATTAGCCGTGAGAACATTAGCACTGGGCCGCAGGCCTGCGAGAACTATAGCAAGCGTGCATCAGGCAGAAAAAAGCGATAACAACATGAAAGTAACATTAAACAAAATGATAGTGCCGAGCAGTTCTCCTTTAAGGACAAAAGCGCGTGTCCCTTTGTCATCGATTACTAGTCAAGAACGGGACAGCAGTCGCTGGGTCTCCAGAACTCCAGCTGTTTCCCCTGCACGCATTCGGAGGCTAAAGCGTCCCACTGCACCTCCCTTAGCCCGCCCGGTGGCATTAATCAATCCTGCGCTACATTATTAAGCATCTTTCTAAGGTCAGGTTTGATAACTGCGGCTTGTAAATCAGAGCCCGCGCACCTGCGCCGCCTCCGCCGTTATTTTCCGCTTAAACCCGCGCAAACTTTTTTTTTTTTCTTCTGCCGCAGCTGCGATTTACGGCCCGGGCCGGCCCGGATGGCGGGCGGCGCGCGGTGCCCCCCGCGGCTCCGGGACGGAGGCGTGACTACGCCGCGTTATCCGTTTAGCGAACCAGCGGCCTCGTCTCGGGTGACTTAGCGCCTAGCAGCTTGGGTTGAGCGCCACACTCGCGGGAGCACCCTGAGGGACCGGCTCCCGGCCTTCGGCTTCCCGCAGCGCCATTACCGCAAACAGGCAGGCGCTGCCGTAACTGCAGGCCCGATCGGCCGCTTCCCCCAGTTACCAGAAGTCTAGTCAATTTGCCATCCTATCCATTCACATACAATGCACAGTTTACATGGAGGAATGAAACGCTGCTCCTCCAGAACCACAGAGCTACATACACAACATCCACAAGACGGGTGTTTTGTTCTGGACTACACACAGTGCAATTAAACATGGCAGGTATAATGTAATACAATAAATACAATGAAGATGTATAGGGCTGTGTTACACACAAGACTACGCTGTATAACAAGTGCTGCCCCTCGTTTCTTGTGGCCCTGGCTGACTCCGTGCTGCTCGGCTGTAGACGTCCAGTCGCCGGGCAGACTGTCAGTAGCCAGAAGAGATTTATATGGCTTTAACTGGGTCTTTTTTTGCATAATACGGGACCACTAAACCAGGGAGAGGCGACTTAATAGTCTGTCCAACAGGGGCGAGTCCTCCCTCTGTCTGTTCCCTGGATTGATCGGCGTATCCATCACCCCTGTGTAATCCCGCTGTCCTTCACAGACGCGGTTAAAGCGAAGGCTCTGCAGAGCGGAGGTACAGTCCTCCGGCAGGCAATTACGCCGCTGTTTGATGCGAGAACATTTTCGGCGAAACGCTTTGGACGCAACGGTGTGTCGCAAGCGCTCGTTTTTGGCGGGCGGAGGCGTGTGGCAGTCTCCACTCCGCGGCACGCCTGCCCGGTCTTGGCGGGAAATCGCGGGGCAGGGGGGGACGATCTTTGGCGTCATACGCGATGCGAGCGCGTCGATTCGCTTGGCTGTTTCCACGGTTACGAGCGGGGGTTGTGAATGCATCTGTGAATACCCCTGCTCTGCAAATGTGCCGAGATAAAGGAAGATATTAAATACCCCTGAAGGGACCGACCTTGAATAAGTCGACAGACTCTTTTGTCAGGCGATTGAAAGTGGTGTTATTTCTTGCTAGGGGTCCATAATTGGGTGGTATTTGTGTTCACTGGTCCATTTCGCTTCCAGAAATCAAAAGAACCACTGCTCTGCCGCAGATGTTATTTATTTGTTTAGTAGGCGCCATCAACTGTGACTTCCTTTTGCGCCCAAATTTTGCACGGTACATATTCTGAGACTTTATCTTTTGTCGTCCACGCAGCCTGAGATTTACCGCTGCAATTGAAGTGTATTACTTTGTGCTCACTCAAGGGTACAGCGGCTGGTTCCCATGTGAGTTTCGACATTTGTTTCTGCGTACGATACGTTCAGATAACTAATACCCGGAATGTTTTTATTTTTAAAAAAAAACTGAATCAAGAAGGGTAGCGGAGGAAAAAAAAACATTGAATATGCTGTCTCCTGGCCAAATCTTCCGTGTACTTGCACAGAATCCTCTTTGCAGTCTTTGGATATCCAGCTTTGTGGAGTGTGCTTTTTGGGAGTAATTACTGAAGGAGGGCGATTTAAATTATTAAAAATTTCACATGTGCGGCGCTCTCCAGATGTAATGCATTTGGTCTCTGAGTTCTATCAGCGTTTGTTCACGGTGGTGATGCGGCTGCCGTTTAGCAACCCAGGAAATCAAAGGCCGGCAGTCTTGGAAGCGCCTGAAGCTGCAGCACGGACTGTTCCGGGAGGGAATATTAGCCTAATGTGTTTACCTGTTGTTATTCCCAGCAGTGGCCCCTTTCGCACGCTTAATGCGTTTGGCATTTAGGAACGCTATCGCTACCGTTTTTCCAGTCGTTTGCCTCTGTAGTCTGAGAACGAGCTCGGGCCACGCGAGATCGGGAAGAGGCCGGCGCGGGAGCTCCGCTAGACCCGTCAGCCGGTCCGATCTGTCGGCGCTACCGTGACGATGCGCGTCGGGGCCGAGGCCAGACGCGACGGTGGCGGTGGGCGTGACGCGTTTCCTGTGGAGAGTTGTTCCACTTTCACTTGGTTGTTTAATGCAGTTGTCTGAGCTCTGGGGCCGGGGCTGGCTTTCGTTGTTATGCAGTGCTTCGTTGGTCCATTAAAGCAATTGACTTGCCTCACTATGCTTCTTAAGTTTTAATTGGTTGCTGATCTCAAGGTGAAAAAAAAAGAAAAAAAAAAAGCAGACCCTCCGGCTGTCCAGGACCGGGGTTTGGCATCTCTAATTTAACCTGGCCCTGGAGCTTCGCAGAGCTAACCACACAAGGTTCTATTCTGTTACTGGACATTGCGTTTCTGTATTATGGACTTTGAATATTCATGAAGAGGCGTGTCCAAGGGCAGAAAATCCATTGCCTCAGTATTGTCCTTGGTCATGCCCCCCCATGAATACTAACTGTAACATTTCACTTCAGCAGCAGAGAACGTTCTATGCTAGGAATACAAAGTTGCCTATCTGGTTAGTTGAAAGGGTCTTCAGGAATGCACGCCACACACAAGTATTTGGTAAAGAGAAGGAGATAACGAATTCAAACATCCAGGCATTCAAATACCATACTGTGTGGCCTGTCAGTTATGTGGACCAGCTCTCAAACGATTGTCAATAGGAATGAGAGGAAAAATCCACAAATTGTTTCTCAGTGGGCAGGGTTTAGGTCCGTGTACGAAGACCCTTTTATGACACACACAGTCTTTCTTCCTGAGAGTGTCCATGAACAGCTTTCATTGCAGTTTTGTTCTTTACCTAGACAGAACTGGTGTATTGTACGGTGCTTGGAAGGGTTGAAGACCCAAGGTTATGTACATAATTAATGATTGATCGTCCGGCGCTTGGAATGCTCAAAACACGCATTGTGTTGAGAAAAGGAAGCCGCAGAAACGGACTGTCAGACCTGCTGTGAACCGGGGTCCAGGTGACATTTTGTTTCCTATCAAGTTTTTTTTTCTTCAGTTTCATAGATGGAGAGAGGTATCAAACGCAGGGAGCGGGGGTGGGGGTGTTGGGGGGTTGTGGGGGGGGGGGGGGGGGGGGGGGGGGGAGGAGGAGATGGGATGTCAAGAATTGTACGCTCAGGGGAACGAGCAGGAGATACAGCCTCTGCAAATAATCTCATAGCAACAGGAACCTTTCTGCGGGCGGAAGAGTGCATAAAAATGTGCATTTCGAAGGTATGCTGGCGGGTTTTTTCTTCCCTCAGAACTTCATGAAAGAGTAATGCGGGCAAAGATGAAATCACAGGGACGAAGTGCGGCGGTAACGTGGAGGTGAGCGCGCGCGGCGCAACGTGACTGGAGATTGCGGCCTAACGCGACGCCAGACGCCATCGAACGCCTTTCCTCAGTCGAGACCATTTTTTCCCCCTTCTGTTTATTTGTATGTTTATTCGTTTAATTCCCTGAAACGTACGTCACGGACAGGCACGGGGTGCTGGGCGTCCGATCTCGCGGGGGTGTGGGGGGGAGGTGGGTTTGTCCGATTCGACGAATCGACCGATCGATCATAACCGCGGCTTCCGTTACTGGATTGCTTCGAAGGCCTGGAAATGGTAGCTTTCCCAGAATCGGAGAAGAGAACGTGCCGGAAAACCAGCGGAATGAAAACAAATGGGGGGGATAAAGAGGGATTAACTAATGTATCCATCAGCCGACCACGCAAACCCGGAGGCCTATGGCGGGGGGTGGATGACCGGCAGTGGGCCTGCGTTGGGTGGGGACTCTCAGACCTCACACTGCGTTCAGAACACGGGCGTGTTAAACGGTCGGCTTGCCGAGGTCTAACGTCCGAGAGTGACGCGTGCCCAAATGAGCCATCGTGTTCCCCTGTTGGCGTCCCGTCGTGTTCCCCTGTTCCTGTTGGCGTCCCGTCGTCGAACAGCGAACAGGCTCGGGAGCGCACGTACGGGAGTTCACGAGAGGGGTGAGCCCTCTCCCTGAGCCCCAGATTGTTTGGGATATTTACATTCCTTGACACCGGGATATCTCGAGGATTGATTCCGCTGTTTGCTATGCGTCCCCCATCACTGCAGCATCCACTGACTCGGGCTTTGTGAGCAAGCTCCCCTCGTTAACATGGAGAGGCGGTTTTATTTGCTTTCCGCGCTGTAAATAAAAAATTCTCGGATATCGCCCGCCTGCCGCCGCATTCTTCTCTCGGCGTTTTACTTTTTCCACCCCTTTTTTTTTTTTATCTATCGTTTCTCATGTTTCCAGCTTTTTTTCGGAGGACAGGTCTTCAGAGCGATATAGCTGAACGCGGAGTTCACCCCTGCCGCTGCGAGGCGTTGGGAATTTGCCGGGAGAATGATGCGATCGTGGCTGGCTCCGCTCCCCCTGCATACTGAGCGGGTTCTGGAGGTTCTGGAGGGGTGAGCGGGTTACGCAGGGAGGAAGGCGGCGCCACCGCTGACGGGAGAGAGAGGCGTCATCGACCGCAAAACTGCTGGAGCTGTCATATTTCAGCAGTGGTTTCTTTAAAGTGCTCTTTTTGTAAAAGTGCTTTTGCCCCTTTTTTCCTCCCTAGAATTTGGAGCGCTCTCGATTCTGCGGTGTGCTGACAAGTGTTCGGTCTCCTCCGAAGTGCACGGGGTCAGCTGCAGCTTCTTATCGCGTTGTTTGCAAGTCGAGTCAGAGGACCGCACTTCCTGTGCAGCTCAACAGACAGACCTCAGAGTCTGGGGTTGAGTGTTTCCCTGCTGCGCATTCCTCTGGTTGAGTGTTCCCCTGATGCTCGTTCTTGGGGTTGAGTGTTCCCCTGGGCTCGTTCCTGGGGTTGAGTGTTCCCACACCTCTAGTTCCTGGGGTTGAGTGTTCCCCTGGGCTTGTTCCTGGGGTTGAGTGTTCCCACACCTCTAGTTCCTGGGGTTGAGTGTTCCCCTGGGCTTGTTCCTGGGGTTGAGTGTTCCCACACCTCTAGTTCCTGGAGTTGAGTGTTCCCCTGGGCTTGTTCCTGGGGTTGAGTGTTCCCGTTCCCCTGCGCTCTTTTTTGGGGATGAGTGTTCCCCTGCGCTCTTTTTTTGGGGGTGAGTGTTCCCCTGCGCTCTTTTTTGGGGATGAGTGTTCCCCTGCGCTCTTTCGGGGCCCCGGGCGCACGGAGAGTGCGCTGACGCACGCCATTCACGAAACCCCCTCTCACAGCTGTGCTCCTGTTTTCCCCCACTGCAATAACGCGGAACATCAATTTTTCAGCGCGGCGGACTAAGGGGCCTCACGCTCAGTTTAAGTGTTTGAACGAGTCCGGTTTTACGCGTCCCGCCTATGAAATATTCACGCCCGACCGTCGTTTACCGCGCTTTGCGGCGGAAATAAAGGTAAAAGCTCCAGCTGCATTATTTAAAACTGCCCACAGGTGGTCTTCAGTTACAGAGCCGTAAAGACACTGGGAAACAGCCTGCTTTTTGCACCATTTCCTCTTTTTTTTTTTTTTTGAGCGTGTTGTCACATAATGGAGATAACCATAATGCTCATGTAAGTGTATGTAATGGCTCCCTCCTTTACTTAGCTTTAAGAGGCTAAAACCGTTGTTACACATTCTGCAATGACGCGCTTCCGTACGCCCTGTAGGATTGATTCGCGGGCGCTGAACCTGCGGTTGAGAGGACCCTCATAGGTTTTAAATGATACAGCCACAGCGGCCGCAGTAACATCCCTCAGCAAAACAAACAATCGACCGACCCGATAAACGCGCAGAGGGGACCTTTTGTGCGAGTCTTTTTGATTGGCTGTCACAGGAACACGTGGCCATTCAGAAAATCTCTGCTTTTGTTCAGTAAGTCTATACTGCACATATCTCCTGCAGTATGTTTCCAAGGAGATCTTAGGAAAGAAGAAGGGGGAAAAAAAAATAATCATCTCATCAGAGAAGGCTGATTCATAAGAAAATCTTTAATCAGGTCTGAAGGAAGGGACAGTGACTAACTCCATATTCGCTTGGTCGGCACCCAGCCCGAGGCCTAAGATTTTAGAATCCAAATATCCCACTGGAAGGACCAATGACATGCTTAATCATCACTGGACTGCCCCGGGCCCCTTGTATGCCTGTTCAAAGGAATAATATCCGAAAGAACAAAGTAAAAAAACTATATTTGCTTATTTTAAACCAAGAGAGGCAGCCGACTCCCCCCTGTGCTTTCTCTCCTCATAGGAAACGCAACGCACTAATGTGATATGAGCCTGCAGATTCATAATCATGCAGATTATCAGTAGAGACTTTTTTCTGTTACATTTTGTTGAGTTTAATGTCTGGGCTTCTGAGTTCTTGAGGCAGTGCAAACTATCCACAGAAAGGATGCAGGGCTCATGTTCGGTCCACAGTTTAGAGTGGTCGATGGCACTCTTATGGAACCCCTGTTTGCTGTCAGCTGCTAAAATAAAAATCACACACGGTGTGGGAGAGAGGAAGGAAAAGAGCGGCCAGGGCTGTTTGCCTAAAGATATTTTCCTTTTCAAACTCACTTTGTCATTACCAAACTCCAGCTAATCTTTCACTGACATTTCAATTTTTGGAGCCAGACACATTTCCTCATTACCTGTTTGTCCCGTCAAATTTGAGCTTTTCTGCCCAGCAAAGTCTGTTTCTGCGGGCAAATGCTCAAACCGTAGTGCAGGCTAACGGCGAAATAAACGCGTCCGCTCAGACGAGGAGAGAAACGTGCGGAGCTCGAGCAGGCGGCAGTCCTGGTGCTCGTAAACACGGGTTCTCTTTTCTCCTGGGCTCCCACAATGCTTAGCTCCGGATCGGTCGCCGGCATGCCGCGCACGGAGCCGGTGATCAATGCGTGTCTGACGGGGGCGCGTGCCGCTCGGGGGCCGCTCTGGCCCGGGGGGCCCCAGCTGGTCCGGCCTTATGTAGGGGTGCGGTTTGGCCCCCGCTCGCCAGGCTAGGGGGGCCGAGTCGGCTTTCTCACAGCTGGGGCCACATCTTGCATCCAAAGGGGGGGGGGGAGCCCGGTCTCGGCCCTGGAAGGCCAAACCACACCCCCGCACCCCCCCCCCGCCCTTCCCGCCGGCTTGTTTTTCCACTCTTTGTATTAACACCCCCGGAACCAGGAGGGCTGCTTAAACTGCTCCAATTAAAGAAGTAATTAGTCAAATCGCATCTCTGTGTGCTCGTTTGGAAAAGAGCCTTCTGGACTCCAGGCCCCCCGCCCAGGGCCACAGTTGCACACCCGTCATCGCAGTCACCTGACACCACTGAGAACGAGAAGTCCACAAGTTTTGTGCTGCTCTCCGGTTCATTTTTATTCTCGTTGAAGTATTTTTCTGTATGCCCTCAGACACACAGTACACACAGTTTTCTTGGTATTCGCATTGAATGAACAATCTTGTACGAGGACAGAAAAAAAAAGTAGTTGGCGCCTGCCTAAGTTATGTTTGGAAAGGTTGAGGACAAATCAGAGTGCGGGACAATGAACTCCTACTTGAATGAATGGTACCTGTGCCACCTTGTCAACAGCCCTGTGTGGTAGTGCAGTGTTGAAGACCCACACACACTGACACACACACACACACAGTCAAGTCAAGCAGCCATTTCACAAAACGCGAAGAAAGTGCGTGCGGTTGGCTGTTCTGTTTTCAGCAGCGGTGCATGTGGATGGGCTGGATCCTGGTTGATTTCCTCATGCAGACTGAGAAAATCGCAGCGGTGTAACGGAGCTTCATCGACCGCGGCTATATGCGGCTCAAGCCTCGTACGTGCGTTTGTCAGCGAAGACCTGAACCGTTTATAGGGGAAACGCGGCGCAGCTAAACGGCTGCTGCTAACTGATTGCCGATGTCCGGAGCGCCGGTTTCGGAAAACGAATCTTTACATCGATATTTTTCTCGCGGTCAAAAAAAACTGGTAACGCGCTGTACGCGGACTGCGTGGTTTAATTAATGGACGCTATCGAGGCTGACACGCGGGCGGATGCAGATAATTACGTTAGCGCTTTGTTGACTCGAGCAGCGGCCATCGCTCATGTGACAACGATAGGGCTAACGGCGCTTTCCACCAGGGCACTTTGGGCCGCGTTCATTAAGCCAATCAATTAGAGGGATGGGGATGACTAATGCCCGATTACAGGACCGTAGGCCGCCTGTCACTCGCTATAAGGCTCACCGTTGACCGGCCGCGGTCTGCGGAACCTGGTGGGGGGGGGGGGGTTGGTATTAGGCATGTATGCGCGATGAGACCGCTGGACCCCCCCCTCAGGCACCGCCCTGCGGCGTCGCAAGCGAGCGGGCGATCTGACGTGGGCTCCCGGCGAGAGGGGGGGTTGGCGCTTGCGATTTGATTGGCTGACGAAGCTCATACCCGCTGGGGGGAGGGGAATGGGGGGGGGGGGGGGCAGTAGAAAACGGAACGAATCAATGGCATCACCGGGACGTCCTTCGACTTCTGCAGACCCGTGAGCATCTGCTTTTGCTGTCGCAATAGGGGGATTTGCATGTGATTCGCGAAAGGTCACCAGCCATTGAAAGAGACAGATCCCTCTCCAATCATGGAAGGATTTCATGTCTTCTCTCCTTAAGGCCGATCCAGGAAAAAAAGCACCCTCTTTTCTTCAACCGCAACCGTTCCATATTCATCGTTTTTGGCACGCCGATGTCAAAAGCTTGCATTGCGTTAAGTGCATTACGGACGTGTGTGGAGTGTTTGAAAGCATGTTCCACCCTTTCTTAGTCACCGAATTCATACCTACTTCCTCCTCCTACTTCCTGTTTGTTTTAGCGCGGAGGTAGCGGAGTGGGTAGGAAGGTGGATCCGGCGGATCCGCGCTGAACGCTCTGAGCCGGCGGCCGCTAGCGCCGACTCCCCCGTCCGACCGGCGACGCGGCGCTCCTCCTCTTCTTCGTTCTTCGACACGCGCCGGTCGCCGTGCTGAGAATAACAATCGGGCTAATTCCTCGGGGCCCGCTCGTCCTTTTTGTTTTTTTTTAGGGGACGGGTTTCAAGATGGTCCCCCGAGTTTTCACGCTGTTGCATTAAAAAAAAATATATATGTATATATATCAAGGTCACCGCGTCTTTGCGGTTATCTTTTAATCTCCCGTGTGAGCTTTTGCCGGAAGTGCGCCGGTGCTTTCATGAAGCCTCTGCGGTTTTTAGCCGCAGAGACGGAGACGTGGGGCCGCTCCCGGTCGACGCGCATTAGAGTCCGGCACCAACGAATGCTGTTTCCTACGGGCCTGTGAGGAGAGCGCGGCCTAGAAAATGTCAAAAGCCATTACGAGAACAATATGTACACGTGTCATTTAGTGCCCCGCTCAATTCCGATTGGATCAATCGATGTCTCTCCCTATTGAACAACCCCTGAACGCTTCTGGCTAACTCCGTTTCAAGAGTAAAATCTTTTCTTTCTTTTTTCTTTTTAGAAACTTTTTTTTTTCCCTCCATTGTTTTTACTCCCCGTGTCTTTCTCACTCTTTACTCCTCTATTTATCCCTCTATATTCTCTCCACACTGCCCTGCGTCCGTTTCTCTCGCTGTCTCACGCTTTGGCTTTGACTCTTTTTCGATTTTTTTGCTCTGTTATTCCTTCACGGTTTTTTCTTCTTTTCGCTCACCCCTTTTCTACACCTTCTCTCGCCTGCTCTGCCTTTTCTCTCTCGCCCTCTAACCCCTCTCTCCGGGGCGGATTAAATATTACCGCAGACTGTTCCAGTCGCCGATAAGGTGCGTTTCTGAGTAATGTTGCTGTTGCCTTTGGCGGCAAAAGCGGAAAAAAAAAAGCCCCGTTCACAGATAAATCTGCTCAGATCTCCATCTAAAGAGCTTCGTTCAGTGACAGCTCGGCTAACTTCCTATCTGCCGAGAGGCTCTTATCGCGGGTCAAACAAAAATAATAACCACTATGACATAGGCAAACTAATAATCCGGCTGTGGCTGAAACCGCGGTTTGGCCGCACCAGGAAATAGGATACGACTGTGAAAGCGAAGCTTTATCGCCGATCCCGACCAGATTATTTGAACTCGCGCCGCCGGTCCCTCCCCCTCCGAGGGGTCGGGGGCCGCGGCGCGCTAACCGAGAGAGAGAGGCGACCGCGTTCGCTTCAGCGCCAACGGAAGATTCACGACAGAGCCGCTGTGGAAAATTACACCTCGGAAACAACAACGAAGGGGAGAAAAAAAAAACAGAATGAAAATAAGAGACGGAGCTTGGGCTTGGGGGGGGGGGGGGGGGGGGGGGCGGCGGCGTCACCGCGTCCCGCGGGCGAGACGAGAGGGGGTGGGTGCGTAGCCGCCGCCGTCGTCTCCGCACGCGCCCAGCTTCAGAGCGACAGACTGTGTTGGCGTCCGTGGCAGCTAATATTTATGCCTTTTGAAAGCAGCGCGAGTCTGAACGCTCGGGAGAGCTGGGGTTGGTTGACGCGCGAGCAGCTGATCTTTAGTCGCAGTTATAAAAATACAATAACCGCTCGCGGCTTCTAAGCGCTTGGGAGAAAGCGGCGAACGTAATTAGCTGGAATGGTTGCTTACCCGACCTATTAGAGCCTGATTGGGCCACGGGGGTCAGGAGAGGGGAAAGATTTTGTCGGAAGCGGTTCCAGAATAATTACAGTAATAACAATGCCTCTCCGTCTCTGGTGTGTTTTTAAAAGACTTTTTACGGAGCCGTTTCTGAGGGTAAACAATGTGCCTGCGCCACGAAAACTCTCATTATTATCCGGTGATTGGACCCATCGCCGTGCGCCCTTGTGTTTCCCCAACGGGTATTTTGGAAAGAGGTATGCCCCCCTCCCCCCACCTCTAAAGGAAGGGCAAGGCTTTGAGAGATCACTGTGAAGGACACATACGTGACACTTGGTGCCAGTCGACTCTAGAAACCGCGGGACTTTTTTTCACGCCCCCGGAAGTGTCACTGGAGGTCCAGAAGGATGAGGGCCTGCTTTCCCTGTTGTCTAGGCAACAGGGCAGGGGGTGAGGCACTGCAGACAAATGAGGGGCTGATGGACTGACCTTTGTGCATTTGCGACCTGCTTCAAGGCTTACATTCCTATCTCTCTGCAAGTAACATGAAGCCCTAAGCACCATCAGACTGCTTCAGACACCAGGAATGGTGCGTTGTGTTGGATCAGGTTGTTGTGGCTCTGAGGAAGCTAGATGAATTACTTGGCTCGGTACGCCTGGTCAGGATATTTAACCTTTTCTCAGTATTTATCCAGCTGGAAAAACAGGTGGTACATTACTGTATAGGCTACGTGAACCTTCTGGTATGTTGGTCCCTGTCAAATATAAATCATTTCTAGATTTTAATGAACAGGGAGCCCTCTACTGGCCGGAAAGCTAGGTCACATGCAGCGTCCACGTGCCTTTGGAGGCCAGTTAATATGATGAAAGTGCAGGTGAGCCTTTCACCTCTCAGGCTCCTGTGTGCGAGAAAGCGGCTTTGAGGCAGATGTAGGCCGTCTGGAGTTCGGTTCAATGCAGAGCGGAATTGGACTCGAAACCCCACACGCATTAATAACCTAAAAAAGTGCAGACAGGGCATACTTTTACGCCGGCTGTCTCCCCGGCAACCCGCCTGTTCTGTAAAGTTGCGTGTTCATGCTGTCTCTGGTCTCTGAAAGTAGGTTATACTGATACAACACGTTGCTCTGCCCCACATCTCATTGTGCGCTAGTTAATAAACTGCATTTCGTAGGCCGGGCTGGGGTTGTGTGTGTGGGTCTGTCACTCATAACCCAAGCTGATGGTCTCAACTTGGAGGGGAGATATAAGGTATTGCATTGCCTGTCTGTTTGGGGTTTGCATTCTTCGTAGACTGCCAATAGATCTACGGAGCCCACAAAAAAACTAAGGTATTTCTTGTACATCTTGTGCACAGAAGATATTATCTTGTGCCCACAAGGTCTTACCGTGCACATGATTTGTATGTTGTGGGAGAAACATCCAAAATTTGTATTCAGATTACATCATAATGTTCAATACATAGGCCTATGTTTATGAAAAATCAGGAAGGGGAAGCCATGTGGATGAAGGCAGGTTTATTGATTTTCTTAAAGCGACGGCGACTTTAATAACTTGTTCCCACAAGATACAGCTTAAAGAAATAAATACAATTTTTTGGAACTTTGGGGGCTCTGTAGAAATCTCTCTGCGACAATGGCAAATTGAATCCTGCTTTACCACTGCCGCACGGCAGTTTTTTCAGGCGCATTAAGAGGCGTCAACGTAACAACGTATCCGCCACAAAAAATGTTTGCACAACAGTAATGGGTGCAATTGCCGCGCGCGGCGTTGTTACCTGCAATAAAAAAAAAAAAAAGCAATAAACCTATATTTCATAGACTTAAATGGCTTTCTAAAGAGTGCAAATTAACAGCTTTGCTTCCAGGCTTTAGGATGTGGATCAGCCTAAGATATAATCACGGGCAGAGAAGAATAATCGCTCGCTCGGTTTACGGCTCGACTCTGGGCTGTTTGTATTTTATGCCGGCTTTGGACGCGTTTCCGTTGGATTCCGGCAAAGCCGTGCGAAACGCATTCAGTCTTTCGGCGGCGGACGGGGGCCGCCGGCCGCCCCCGCAAACCAATAAAAAGTTCAATTTTCGCCGGCGCGATAACGCTTCGGGTTTCATTTTTTTTTTTTAATACGGCGATATCGCAGGAAGCGCTGTCCGCCTTTTAAATCTCGCCGCTGACATTTCCTGCGTCGCGGCCTAAAAGTTAGGAGCGTTCTCGGGGAGACGCCGGCCCCGCGGCCGCCCGGCGTCGAGCGGCAGCGCCAAAGGTCTTTTTAAACACCCCGCCCCCGCCGCCCGCACAATAAGCACGCTAACATTACACAGAGCGGGAGGCACCGCGGGACTCCGGAGCCTTCCTCGTAACCTGTCTCTTTACTAATAAACGCTACCTATTCCAGCATGACTTCCCATATCGCGCCACAAACTGCTGCGAATAGGATATTTAAATTGTACAGCCATAAAACATAATATCGCTGCCATCAATATGGTAATTTTTTTCCTGCCATGGAGCTCATAAAATCTCTATTTTGTAGCAACTTAGACAATAAAGCAGAGCGACCTTATTCTGCATTCTGTGCTTAAAAGCGCCATAAAAACGGAGGAGGGCTGTAACTCTAGCCCTGAAACAGACCTTGAAGGTGACCTTCCCGCAGTGGCTGGCTACCAACTTCGACAGATTGGCCAAAAACCTTCTGTTGCCACTAGCCTTGCCAAACGTAGCATTTTTTTTGTCTTTAAACACATCACATGTTTTTGTTGCATTTCATTAGTGATTACTATTATTATTATATTACATATTTTTGTTTGTCCCACTGAGTTTCCAAATCTCATTTGCAAGAGTAGCTAACAGGGTAGCATACAAATAGCATTTGTTTCTCAAGCCACGTATAACAAATGGATCACCATGTGAATCTTTAGGACTGAAACTCTGCAGAAGACTAGAGGGATCAGAGGATTGTGGGGGTGAAGAAACAGTAGCGCATTCTTCATATGTGATCATGTCTGATTTCCCCTGTTCTCGCGCACAGGCTTACATGGAGGGCGGGCGGGTTTTGGCGATGCTGGTGGTCTGGGTGCCGGCATTCCGCGAGCATTCTTGATGTAGTTCCCCTCTCTCTCTCTCGCTTTCAGAACAAGATCATCCTGGACCCGCTGACGTTCAGCGAGGCGCGGTTCCGCCCGTCCCTGGAGGAGCGCCTGGAGAGCATCATCAGCGGCGCGGCGCTGATGGCCGACTCGTCCTGCACGCGCGACGACCGGCGCGAGCGCATCGTGGCCGAGTGCAACGCCGTCCGGCAGGCGCTGCAGGACCTGCTGAGCGAGTACATGAACAACGTGAGTCCCACCCCCCTTTCCCCCGAACACTGCAGCTAGCGTGTGAACCAGGCCCCAAGCCCTAACCCTGACTCCAGGGCCCTGTAACTGCAACTAGCTGTCCCCAAGCCCTAACCCTAAATTCAGGGCCCTATAACCGTAACCTGAGGTCCCCAAGACCTAACCATAACTGTAGGTCCCCAAAACTATAACCATAACCTGAGGTCCGCCAGCATTGTCCATAAAACCAGGTCCCCAAAATTACAGTTCAACAATAACCTGAGGTGCGCAAGCCATGTCCATGACACCAGGTCCCCAAAATTACAGTATAACCATAACCTGAGATGCCCAAGCCCAGTACATAACACCTGATCCCCTAACTGTAACTCTGGGTCCACCCAGTCTTTTTCCCCAGGTCCCCCTAACCATATCCCCTTCTGCCAGTCCCATTAAATGTGACACCAGGTCCCAGAACCATAACCACAATGAACCATAACCATGATGAATCTCATCTCTATCTCCAGTCTTTTCCCCCGAAATCTGTCCCTACCCCCAAACCCCAAGACTAACTCCTGGAGAACGGTCCTGACCTGGATAAGTTGAAGGAAAGTTTTAAAATAGTTTGTGTTGGCGTAAAACAAATTAATGAATAAATTAAGAGCGCAAGGCCGTGGATCAGTCAGTTGGAGGTGATCGCTCATGTCTGACCTGATCCGCACTCTATCTCAGCTCAGCGCTCATCGCGCTGGTGATGGAAAACTCCGGATCTCAGGCTGAAAATCTCTGTCAAACGAGGGGATTACACATGCATTAGTGTCATTGGCTGTCAGCAAATATGAAATATAATGCTTTTATATAAGATGAATGGTGTTCCCTTGTAGTTATCCGTTATTATAAAGCAGTGCGTACGAACAATGATCGACGACTCTAATCCCGGGCCGGGCGCAAAAGCGGGGATTGCACGTTCTTCTTCATAACTAAGCTGATTGGAGGTGAAGTCAACTTGGAAGTAGTGGAGTATGACTTCAACTCCCATCAGCCCCATTACAGACAGACAGTTGCTACATTCAGAAGGTGCTGGGGGGCTGATGGATTTTTATGTTCCGGTTTCTCTGAAATGTCTGTTCAGTGGTCTCAGAGCTACAAATACACACAACTCAGAGCGGGCATTGGTCCTTCTGTCTTTAAGCAGGCACTTAAGGGGTCTGTGTTTCCCCTATTCGGTGAGTTACAGTTCTTCCGTGGAAAGAGGGAATCCCAGGTAGCGTGCATCAACTGGTATAAGACGGTCAAGGCCTGCCCTTGTTGAGTTTCTGAGATGTCATCCAGCCCTGGAGAGGATTTTCCTGTCAGCTGCGGCTGTGATTAGCAGACCCGGCGAGCTCTGGATGTGATTTGAATCCAGGCTGCGTCGATCTCGCACGCCTCATCAACACCTTCTGGGGAGAGGGAGGGTTTGTTTAGGAGGCCTGATGAATTTCGGGAGGCTCATAGCGGGACTGAAATGTAAAAGGCGTTAGGCCGAGGCGCTCCGGGGTGAGTCGCTCGAAACTCGGCGGGGGGAGGTGGGCGGATGTTGTGTGGGTGATGTCATAACGAAGACGACGGGAGTGGGAGGCGGTCCTGCTTTAGGAGCAGCCAATGATGCACCGATGCCTTTGGGTTGCTACCTGAAGCAACATAAGGAATGAAGAGGTTGGGGGGGGGGGGGGGTGATAGTGTGTTAGATGCCTTTGAGTGAGTGCTCCACATTTTTGGATTCACTTGCTTTTAACACTTTGACAATTAGCCGGTGGCTGTTATCTGTAAGTGCTGTGTGCTTTATCCCTTCAAGATCTGGGTCAAATACGTATTTGTTTTGGATTCAATTGCTTTTCTATGTTTTACTGATCTTGTCTGGTGTATTGGAACCAATGAAATACACTCAGAAAGTGCAAACCCCACCTTCTGGTCAAATTGGCAGGCTCAATTACACTAGGCGAGATCAATAGAGCACAGAAAAGTATTTGAATCCAAAACAAATATGTATTTGACCCAGGTCTGATCCACCACATGCCTATTGGGGATTTGAATAGGGGCCTGGTGGTCCTGAAATATGACACGCTCAAGCCGTCGCTAACGCCGCCATCACATGCTAAGAACTGTCGAGTCTTCGTCGTGCGCAGTGCGGGAACCGCTTCCGCATCGTTCCGGCCTAGTATCGACTGTCGCCGGCGGCGTTTCTGTCACGTGCGTCGTCGATATGGCGAAATGGGTGCCGTTTAAGGCATGGAGCATTTGCAAGGCCTGCTTGGTATTGATTTGTCTGCTTATTGAGGCCTGTCTGTTCGGGGAGAGCGGGAAGTATCAGGTTATTAAATAAAGCCTTTTTTGGATGAGCAGTCCACTGCCGCCTTCAAGCCAGATGGCCGGGGATGCAGATTGCCACCGATTCCAGTCACTGAGTCTCTCTGTGAAGGGGGGAGATGCACTTTTAAGTTTTTTAAAAGCAGTTTTTAAAAAATGTGTTAAAAGCATGGCGTTCCCTCAGTCAGTCCATCTTGTTCATTAAGAACGTCTACGGTAATCGCAGAACAGGCGTCTAAAAACCTTCCCAGTTTTATAACGAGCTTTTATATATATCCTGAAAAATACAAGAAATTGCCAAAACTTTAATGGTTAATTAATGTTCACACACATTATCACACAGAAGAGAACATTTTCCATAAATACACAAAGTACACAGAGATATTTTTTGAGCGCAAGTCTCAACATTTGATGGTGTTCTGTGCTGTGTGTGGAAACGGTTATTAATCGTTCCCATTCCGTAATTAAGAAAGAACTCGGGCAAGGGCAAAAAAAAAGAAGTTGTTAAACACGTTCCTGCAGGCACAAAAAGCTATATATAAACATGCATCTGCAGGGCCTTGTGGTAATCGTTTGATTATACCCTTCTCCAGGCCCGCATGTCTTCCTCTCGTACCCTGTGTAGAGCTGTCCCTGTCGTTTTCCTCCTCCCCCCCCCCCGCCCGCCCCCCCTCCGCGCCCCGCTCCGGCTCGGGCTGCTCTGCCTCGTAGCTCCGCCGGTAAAGCCGCCTCGCTAAATGCTTCTCTCCGCTTCATTAGCTAGGAAGGAGGAACCGGCGGCCGGGGAGGCCGCGCAGAAGGCCCCGGCAGCCCGACTCCTCAAGGATAAAGAGATAAATAAATAAAAAAGGAAATACGACGGAGGGAGCTGAGGGCGCGTCCTGAAAGCGGTCTGTCCGTCCGTCCATCCGTCTGCCCGTCTGAACTTGCGCGAGCGGAGCTGAAGCCGACTCGCGTTCGCGGTCATTTTGCCGCAGCGGTGTGAATAAAGAGCTTTTTTTCCCCCGCTCTTTCTCCTCTGTGCTGCCTGTGAAGAGCTGACCATACTTAACGGCTGGGTGAAACGGCACCTGAACGCGGTCTTGCTGTGAACAAAGAGCCAAGGCGCTAAAGAAAGCAGAAGCGCTAACGATCCGTGGGAGAGATGTGAGCAGGTTTGGCGGGATCGCGCCGCGCCTCTAGCCCGAACCGATCCAGACCTCATTTTTTTTCCCCCCTCTCCCCTTTACTGGTCCCTCCTTTGCTCCTGCTTTTCGGTCGCCCTGACCCTCTTTTCTGATAGGTGCCGTGGCACTGCACAAGGTTAATCGATGTGGCAGGCGGCGATAAATTAGGTTCAAGTGACAGCGGAATGTCCATATCTGTCGGGCGCCCGGTGATCGGTGATTGGTGACAGCGGCCCCGGCTCCCGCATCAGCGCTGAATCATCGCGATTGGCTGATTTAGTTACGGCAGCTGGGACAGGGGGATCTATCAATTGATCGGTGCGGTAATGCATGGCCGGCTTGGTCAGGATGGCTGAGAGGAGAGGTGGGGGGGGGGGGGGGGGTTGTGAGGTGGGGGTGGGCGAGCGGTAAACAGTATTTAGGAAGTTGGTTAGCCGACTGTAATCTGACAGTTAGCTGGACATAACGCGTAATGGTCGGCAGCTATTCAAAATGGCGTGGACAGCTTTGTCGTTTCGACTTGCCCAAGGATGGGGCTTTCAAACGACGGAACATTCCGGAAAATTATCCAGCGGTGCGGAAGCTCCGGTTTCAGGAAGCCGCAGTTTCTGAACCGCTCTGCGGTTAAAAAAAAAAAAACACTTTAAACGTGAACGCGTTCACGTGGCAGCAAAATATTGTGTTTATAAAAACGTAAAGCGATTACGTGCAGCGTTACCCAGACAATCCATTACATTATGAAGGTATGTATTAAATGGAAAAGCAATCAAATTAAAGGCAGATTAATGCATTGTGGATCAATGTGTCTAGTCCTGGACACTGGAAAGGCATATGAGGTTTCATACCCCCCAACCCCTCCCCCCCCTCCCCGGAAGGCTTTGGGGCTGGGGCAAACAAGAGTTAGTGCAATTACTTTTCTGCGCTCATATCTGGTTACATTTTTTATCACAGTGGAATTGCAGTTTTTCTGCAGCCCTGTTGCACAAACTGGAACCAGACTGGGTCTTTTTAAAAATTTGAATTAGAATTTTTGAATTTCAATGAACCCTAACCCACCCGAAATTCGGAATGAGACTATTTACAAGCACGCTCATATACAGCTTGTAAGAGTGAAGGCAGCTCCAGTGTTCTTGTCTGAAACACACGCCTGCTAGCCAGATGCTTCTTCTCACACCACAGGCGCAAGCCGGGAGTTGCTTGAGCAATGAATAACATATATAATGCTACATAACGATATATATCCCTACCGACTGTATCCTTCCCGTATCCATATGCGCTGTTCCACAGTCGGCCCTGACACGGGTCGGGTTCGATCCAAGACCGCGGTGCTCACGCATGCACCACGAGCAGCGCTTTTACCCAGTGAGCCACCCAGCAGCCCCTCCAGTTACATTTATACAAATGAATAAATAGGGGTGGCAGGTATAGTACAATGGTTAGGGAACCTGGCCTATAACTCAGAGGCTGCAGCTTCGATTTCCAGGTGGGCCGGTGCTACTTGTACTCTTGTGCACGGCAGTTAACCTGAAATGCTTCACTAAATGTCCAGCTGTGTAAACTGACTGTACAGTATGTAAAATGCAAGCCATGTAGGCCACTCTGGATAAAAGCATCGGCTTGAACGCCTGAATGTAAATAAATAAATAGTTAAATATAAATAGGTACTCCAGTTGACCCAAACTTAATGCGACCAGTGTACTGCGGTACTGTTTTATTTCTTGTTGGGGGTTGCAATAAGAGGGGCCAATTCTGGGCTTTGTTTTTGAACCCCTCTTCCTGGTTGTGTTGATGTTGCTCTCTAGTGCCAGTGCAGTTGACTCCAGCATGGGTCTTCAGCCTCCCGTTTCATCTTAAGTTGATGGTCCCGATACGGTAATATAATAATGTAGTCGTTACAGATGTTTTTTTTCTTTGTCTAATGTCTCCCCACGTGACAATTTGTCAAGTTATTGTGTCGTTTAGACTATATTTTGATATTGTTTGGACCTGGGACAGGCTGACTCACTGCCTAGTGCAGTCTCAGGCTCCAATCTGTACAACAGGGCGGCACAAAAACTGCACTTCCACTGTTTCAAACTGCTTTTCACAAGCCTGATGAAAGTCAATGACATCACTGTCACTTTGTCCATTTCTTTTTAATTTTTTTTTTTTTTACAGTCAGTGTTTTGCAATCACTGCATTCTTCAAGCAGCTTCACTTTCAGTTACAAATGGTGTTTTTACCTTGCAGTTAAAACACTAATTATATATTTCTCTCCAAGGTACGAAATAACACTCATAGAAATCCTTGACAGAAATCCAACACCCATTAGCACAGCGTTCACAACATCCATTTCTGCAGTTAACTGACAAGGTCCTCACAAGACCTTAAAAAGACTTTTTAAAATCTCAGTAGCATATGAATACCATAGTCTTAGTGGAGAAGCAGGACGGTACAATCACTGAGTTTTTGCTTGCAGTGACAGAGGTACTCAACACATTTGGGATTTGCTCCAATATGCAACTTACCTGCGGCTTAGCCTAAATTTAGGCATGTTCATCCAAGAGTCAAAACCCCCAAAAATGTTGAACATGTGTGCAACAGACTCTCACTGAATTGAAATAATGTCCTACCTTCTGATTTTTGACAGTTTCTAATGAAAGTGTTCTACTGTTCTATAGACAGTCCAAGTCTATAATAAGAATATAGTAATATAATGACGTCACAGCTACCAGATTTTACAAACTAAATATTCCACAGTCCTTTAAATCAGCCCTGTGGTTTTGGATTTTAATATGTATTATTTACTATCACTGTTTACCAAGTCATAGCCTATATGTGTGTGTGTGTGTGACCCTGCAAACATCCTGATCTTGGCTAATAATAGTATTTTAAGCAGAAGGTGCGATGCTTTAGTCATATTTCATAAATAATATTAAGAACGGCGTGGAGATGGCACGTTTTGGTGCCTCGTGGATTAACCGTCGCTGTGCAGAGGTTAACCTGAAATGACAGACAGCAGGGAAGTTGATGTTTTTTTCCAAGAAGATGGTGTTTTGTTCCGGAAAGATGTTGCTATGTTCGAGAAAGATGTTGTTTTGTTCCTGAACTTGGTAAAAATGAACTGAACTTGTCCTCCTTGTGCTCACGTTCTGAAGTTCCATCCTCTCGCCAGTCTCTTTTCTCCTGCTCTCTCTGTCAACCGCTCCATGAGTCTTTTTTTTTTTTTTTTTTTTACTTCTCTGTCTCTTTGTCAGTACAGCCTGTCTTTTTTTCTCTGTGTCATTCTCTCTCTTTCCCCATCTCCATCTTTGTTTCTCTCAGCCTGTCCCCTCTCATTCTGCCTGCCTCCCCTCTCTCCCTTTCTCTGCGTAAATCTTTGTGTCTGCGTTCGGGGAGAGAGCGTGCTGTGCCCAGAGGTTCGGGGTGAAGGGCACTGTGTATGGAACATCCAGAACCATCTATTCACAGAGAGAATCATTTTTAAAGATTGCCACTGTCTCTTTCTGTCCCTCTCTCCCCCTCATCTCTCTCTCTCTCTCTCTCTCCTTCTCTCTTTCTCTCTGTCCCTGTCCCTCTCTCTTTGTCTCTCTCCCCCCTCTCTCTGTCCTTCTCCTCCGCCCCTCTCTCTCTGTTCCTCTCTCCCTCTCTCTCTCTCCATCCTCCAGCTTATCCAGCCTCATTAGAAGCAGTTGTCTCAGTCTGTAGTCATTTCATATCTCCCCCCCTCCTTCTCCTTCCCTCTCACACCTCACCCCCGGTTCCCCATGGCTCTGATGTGCGGTCCATTACCCCCCCCCCCCCATCCCCGATGTCGGCTCGCATTACCTTTAGTCCTTCAGTCTCACTAAACATTTCATTTAAGGAGGCGGGCTTAGCGGAATCTGACACTCTGTTGCCAGGTAGCAGACAGAAGGAGCTAATTAACGTCCTGCGATGATGCGGCGGGCGCCGCTCGTTATGGCGTCTCCCTGTCAGGGCTGTCACGGCGAATCGGAGGAAGGAGCGGGCGGCGGAGCGAACGAGCGCTCGCCGCCGCCGTCGCCCCCCCACCCCCTTTGTTCGCCGCGACGGGAGGAGACCCGCGAATCCGACGGCGGGCGGGGAGCGCCCCCTCTCCGCCGCCGCGGGAAGTCGCGATGTTACGCCGCGCGCTCGGGTCGGGTCCGCGCCCCGCGTTTAATTGAACTGTCACAGCGCCGCCGAACGCTAGCCACGCGCACGTGTGGTGGGGGCGAGGGGGACCGGGCTGTTCCGTCAGAACACGTGTGCTCCCCGAGCTCGTAGCTTCAGCTCTGTCTCGGTAAGCGAGCGGGCCGAGCCGCCTGGTTTCCACGGTTATGGGCTAGCCCCGCTGTTGCTGTGGCGACGCCGGCCTCTTCGGCATCGACGACCCTCGGGCTCGTGCCGCTCGGCTTATCCTCGTACAACGACGAGCCGCGATTCCCCCGCGGCCCACCGTGGCCCACCGTGGCCTAACATCCCGCCAGAGTGTCCACAGCAGCAGAGAACGTCCCCTCCGCCCCCACAATGCGTCTGTGCCCTCCAGGGAAGAACCAAACAAAGCAAGGCTCGCCAACTTCACCCGGTGCCAGGAGGGGGCGGCGTCGGTCCCTTCGGACCCCACGCCCTGCAGCCCCCCCCCCCCCCCCCCCCCCCCCCCCCCGCCCCGTTTCCACCTCAGCCCTTAATTAAGGGAACGTTTAATCAGAAATAATTAATGCTGAATTTTATAGATTCTACCATTCCCCTAGGAATTCAAATGAACCCGTTTCTTCCAGGTGGGAATCGGTCTCTTAATTGAAAAAAGAAAGAGAGAAAAAAAGCTGTTATCACTTGTCTCCTACCTGCATTGCACTGGCCAAAAGACCCATTGCTTGCATCCCTGTTTCTTATGAAGATTTCTTTTGTCTGTAATAGAATTCACGACTGAAATGTTGCACATGATTATGATTGCCGAGATTGATAAACCGCACTTGATTTGAAATGTTTCACTTTAAGGCCCTGAGATGTAAGCCTCTATATAGAATTATAAATATAATTATCTCTGTCATTGACTGCGTATGAGGAGGCTCCAAATGCTCCTCCCAAGCTTTTGACCACAGGGAAGGACCCGGAAGTTTTGGTACCGGTAGGTTATTTTTTGATCCGTGTCTCTGTATTTGACATCAGTTCTGAGGGAAAATGTCATGGGGTATCGGCTTCGAATGTTGTTTATGGATTTGAGTAGAACGTGGTGCGGATTCGGCCGTTAGCCGTCGGTCACGGGGGGGTCATTATGCGCACTTTTTGATACTTTCGGAGCTTGGTTTGGCACGTTTTGTTTGTGAAAGCCGGAGAAGCCTGTGGAGAAGCTTTGTGGCCGCTGACGGTGTTCTGAGACTGACGGGGGGGCTGCTGCTCACGCTGGGATAATCCGCAGGTGTGATGGCGCCGCGGTTAGCGCGACGCGTTTCAGAGATTATCGACGAATCGTGACACCGTCACGCTGCGTCTCTCCGGGAACCCACCTCTCGCTCCTCGCACCCCACTCATCCTCCGCTGCTCTCCCCGTCAGAACCCCTCAGCCCATTTAAGGGTCCGTGCTTGTTATGAACCACCAGTCAACCCCCACGCCCCCCTAAAAATAAAAAATAAACCGCTACTGAAACCTCTCCCTGTCCCACTCAGTTGTTTTAAGTCGCTTTAGTTGTTCTAAAAAAATATATTAAAAACTTAAGCTCCCTACAACTGTGATATGATTTTGATGTCTCTCTTTGTTGGTGTGGGGAAGGTCAACCGCTCGCCCGTGTGGTCTCCTCTCCAGAGGGAGAGTAAGCCGTGTTCACGGTCAGGTGTGCTGGAGCGTGGTTGTGGTTGGACCCTTCACTTGCTATCGGCTCTCCTGGACTCCATCTCCACTGACTCCACTGAGCGTGTGCAGACCAAACTCCTGTGAATCTCCTCCGTATCGCACGCGGGGGGAGAAGCACTGCGGGGCGGGGGAAGAGTGCGCAGGCACCCCGGGATGAACTTTCCCACCTTTTTTTTTTCCCCTCCCCCGGAGCGTTTGAGAGTCCGGAAGCCGCGGTCTCTATCGCGGCAGACGTTAATAACCTGTTCCTGTTCCGCCACCCGTCGCCTCCGTTTTAATGACATTTCGGAATCGGCGCTTGCCTGGGGTCCCGCTGTTAACCGGGCGGTGTTAGGCCACGCTTCTCCGCGGACTTCATTCGGGCTTCGCTTGCGGGAGTTATTAAACCGAGAGTTAAGAAACAAAAAAAACACACACGCACGCACACGACCTGTTCCTCACAGGTTATCGGCTCGCTTAATTCAGTCCTCTTCCCAGATAATTCAGAGCAGAGTCTGAGAAAACTGGAGTTTATAATTCTCCAACATTTTCATTAATTTGCTCTTCATGTTAGCCGCCTCCAGTAATCAGGAAAATAAAATAGTCCCTGGAAGGATAATAAATCACTCTGACGCCCTGTTGTCTGCAGAGCCGTTTTATTACCGCGAGGTGATGAGAAATAAAATGGACTTCAAATTCCTCCCGAGTTGGAGCGCTGTCCCTGCGTCTCTCCCCTGTATATCTCTCAGCCTCTGTTTCGAGGCATGTAAAGATTTATTTGTGTGTGTGTGTGCGCACGTGTGTGTGCGCATGTGACTGTGTGTACGTGCGTGTGTGTGCATGTAATTTTCTCTTTGTTATGTAAATAACAACATTAGTATTGTCGTTTGGTTTGAAAGGTGCTCTTTTGTGCAAATGATGTCATTCAAATAGGTCCCAACCAGTCCTGCCTTTCCATTGGATTGGCACCCCCTCAGTCCCAGCATGCTTTGTGCATATGTAGTCAGTATCAGCACCTTAAGACTGGAGTACGATGCATTTCTGTTTAGGCAGGTGCATGCCGTCCCTCTTGGCCACTGCGATGGCTGCTTTTGGTGTGGCGTTCCCCGGTTCTGTGCAGGCTAGCACACTAGATCCAGACTAACATCCGGAATAACAGGCTTAAACGTATGTGTGTGTGTGTGTTAATACCAGGTACAATGGAAGGAGTAGAATGAGGGAGAAAGCAAAGGACAAAACGAGGATCGCTGGCTTTAAAATCTATCGAGGCTTATTCTGAGAGAAGGAGAAAATTACACCCAGGAGAAGTGATTGGTTGGACTCATTCACAATCTGCGGAACGAAACCGTAAAGCATATTGACTCAGTGGGTGCTCTGTAATTCCAGTTAAACTCCTTACCAGTTCCTTTCCAGTTCAACACGTGATTTTCAAATGAATAATTATCGCATTCTTCCAGGGAAATTCACATTAATTTCCTCTGATGCGCATTTTCAATGTTGATTGACATGCTTGTATTTGTATGAGATGCAGGTAATGGAAGCGCTTGAACTTTGGATCCGATCACCCGGGCCTTCTGAGGGATCCGGGTCCTGGGTCCTGTTACTGAGGGACCTGGACCCCACTCCCCTAACCCCTCCTCCATTTCCCAGGGTTTACGTCCATCTTAATCTTAAACTGCATCCCAGGCTAACTGTTGGAATCCTAGGCTAGGCCTGGAGATACGCACCATTAGGGGACTGTCTTACTTCAGTGGGTCATCGCCAGCAGCGGCCATTCTGGGTTTGTGAAGCCTGGCTCTCTCATCAATACCTCAGCCCCTGGAGTGCAGGAGAGGCTCCTTTTTATTTTTTTCCCCTCTTCCACCTGAACTCTTAATTATGCGAATGGATCGACCATTAGTTGAAATTAATGCGGGCGACTGTGCGCACTTGACACTTAGCACTTTATTGCACTCTATTCTGGCTGTGAAATCACCTGCATTCACTTAGCGTAACAGTTGATGTAATTATGTAATTAAGTGCTCATATTGGGGAGGAAAAAGAACAGAGCCATCTCTGGCACTTCAGGAGGGTTACTTACCGCTGGCCTTGAAACTAAACTAAACAAGACACCTCTCCAGGGCACCAGTAATGTTGGCTGCTCTGTAAAGTGTCTTTTATGACAGTTGTGTGTGACAAGCGCTATACAAATAAAAGTGATTTGATTTGGTACCGTGGGTACCTTGAGCCCCCCCTTTGCAAACACACACATACACACACATACACATACACACATTTTTCTTTTTATTTCATCGATCAAGTTAAGATGAATGACCCACATGTTATGTATCTGTCCTTTTCAGCAGTTCGCTATTTGTATGAAATCTCTTATGTATGCTTTTGTGTTGATAAATTTTTAATAAATAAATAAAAAAATGAAAAATGAAATGAAAAAAAAGAAACTAAACCAAACAAGGAGGCGGTGTTGATAAGACGTTGCCGTTAGCGTTTTTGCACTCAGTCCCACAGCACCTTTAAACAATTCATGCAGAATCCTTTGGTGAACAATGGGCGTATCAAGTACCGGCAGAAATCTGCAGCCGGGTAATGAAGGGAGATTGATTTTAAATTTAGAAGGGCCGCCCAGGGAGGGATCCGGTTCTAGCCCAGTGTGCTCCCCCATCTGGCGGCCTGGCTTTGGGGGGGGGGAGGAGGGTCGGGGAGAGTGCTCCTCGTTCTCTCCCGCACGCTTTTCGCCGCGTTCGGCACGCGCCCCTTAATCGAGGGGGAAGGCTCCGCCTGCCTGTCGGAGGCCCGGCTTACCAATTAGAGCGTCCCGGAGCGGCCGCGGGATGAAACGGAACACCCGCCGCATTTCAGAATAAAAGCGCGGCCGCGGCGCCCGAGCAGCAGCGCGGCGTCACTGGGGGGGGAGGCGATCAGATGAAGCCGCCCTTAATTGGGTTTTTAGGCCGAGTCACGTTGGAAGATAAGAATTAACCGGAGGCATGTTAAGGCAATAAGGCTCTGGGATATGGCAGCCGATTGCATTAGGGCTCTCTCCCCCTCCGTCCCTTCTGAGAGCGCGCGGATGACGCTTGTCAAACGATTGACATTGATAGGCGGATCGATGCGCGGAATCAAACGTAATTGCGTTACCTGGGCAGACTGGAGTCTGAGGGCCCCCGTCTCCGGCTGCCGTTAGCCGCGGCGCGCGCTAGCGCGACGAACGCGAGGCCCCGCGCAGGCGCTCGAGCGCGAAATCCGCCATTTGCACAAGCGGGGAGGAGAAACGGACTTTTCCCTCAGCCGATGGAGAAACAGAGCGGAACCGTTCGATCCGGGGAAAAACGGACCAGGGGGACCGCGGCACCGGGTAATCTCCCAACTTTGCGGGAGACGCTCGCCGCTCTGGCCTCAGGTGCCGGGACATCCGCAAAGTGGGCGGCGTTTACGGCGGAGTTGCCGCAGTGACTCTAAAATAAGACCAGGGCTTTAAAGAAGCAGAGATTTCCCCAACCCCCCACCACCACCATCACCACCACCACCACCACCACATGCGCTCACTGCTGCATATACAGGTCCGAATGATCACTTAAAGGTCATGTGACCCAGCGAATGACCCCTCTGTGTCCTGCCTGCTTTGCCTGTTGGGCCTCCCCAGGGGAGAGCATTCACATAGCCGTTCTCTCTTCCTCTGAAGTACTTTAACCAGCCGTTTGTTTCAGGTGCTCAACAAGTCCTTTAAAGTACATATAAGCAATGGCTGTACTATAGGTTGTTCTTACACATGCATGCACACATAAATTATCTCTCTTTCTCTCATGCATAGGCACACACACACACACACCTTGACCTTATTCCTCCCTTTCTCTCACACACGTGAACACACACACACACACTCACCTTCTTTCTTTGTCTCACACACAAGCGCGCTCACTCACACGCTTAAGACAAAGGACAAAGAGACAAACCCCCCCCCGCTCCCCACCCCCCCCCCCCCCACGCTCAGTTCTGACTGAATTCCCCAGATAACGAATGATTGATTTCTGCCACGTGCTCTTCCCCGTCCTCTTTCATTTTTATGAAGTATGTTTACCATAATTCAATAGCCGTGGCCTCGGGAGCCGTACCCATTGAAATGTATTGACATCTCTTCAGCGAGCCGGACTCTGTTGCCGGTCTCCTTCCCCGCGGAGTTCCCGCCGTCTTTCGCAGAGAGGACGCGCGTGCGCCCGTTGTTTCCGGGGTGCCTGCTGAAGACTATAAGGAGACCGTCCCCCGGCCCTATCCCTGCCCGCCGTCCCAGAACGGCAGCGAATCGATTTGTTTATCTCCATCCGTTTATTTGTCCGAAAAGCCCCGTTTTCTTCCTGGAGGATCAAGGGAAGCGCGGCTCCTCGCTCGCGGCGCCTGGAATAGAATCCCCGTCCGAGGAGCCATTTGCATTGCGGTCAACCCGTTTCCATTGTAAACAATCTTTATTTATAAGGCCGCTGATTGCATTTACAGCGGTGTTGTGTTTGTTTCTGTTAATATTGAAATTACAAGCCCGCAGGGGTTTGCGTCAAGCGACGTAAGACACGATAATAAAATATTCATTCATTCATAGTCATTTGTCATTGGGATTGCATGTAGCAGAGCACATTTATCATTGTCTTTTAGCATCACAGGGTAATCGGCGGTGTCTTGATTCCATTTTAATAGAGGCAATCCTCGCCGACATCATTTCAGTATATGAGTTATAAGCCTCTGGTCTATTTCATATTGTCTGAATGTTGCGGTACTACCAGTTGTGACTAACAAATTCAGAGTTCCTCATAGCGATTCAGTATATTATTCATTGTTTTTTGTAGTCTGCACAAATGCACCTCAAAGCCTACATAATCCACGTATTCATTTGTGTGTTCATGCATGTATGAATAAGTAAACACCTGGATATATTTCAGTGTAAATAAATATGTAACTTTTTGATGCTTTTCTTTCCCTGTGTGGTACAGTGGGCCGAGTCTGCTCTGTAATAGATAAAATCTTGATTCTATTCATATCCAAGACTGGAGCGTTTAATTGCCATCGATTTTTCCAGGACTGAAATTTTACCCATTTATCGCTCAATTCCGAGCTTCAGTATTCAGCTGCGTGATTCTCAGAATTTTATTTGAGCTCTTATTTCTGTCGCTTCGCACGTAATTTTCCCTGAACGTATTGTTATTAGGGTATGGACGTAAAAGGCCTTGTTTGTATCATTTTGTTTGCTCTATCATACAACAAAAAAAATGGGTTCATTAGTTCAAAGCCTTTACGGGTCCGTCTCTATGGGCCAGTCCAGCATGTCAGCCAGCCACAGTTCAAAGGAAACGTCACTGCTTTGAAAAGTCCGGTACAACGCTTCTCTCTGTTACTGTCTCGCTTTGGCATTTGGTTTTGTTTATGGCATAATTGTGCAGGAAGGCTCCAGCATAACAGTGTGCGTGAAAGCTTTTTTTTTTCCACCCCCTCAAAAGCAGCTTGTCGTCCTGTGCGAACGGTTGCGGAAATGAGCCTTTCGTCCAAACGGGCGCGGCTTCGGACCTCGGCGATTAGCGGTCCACTGCGCTGGTTCGGCTGCGGGGCCCCGGTGCCGCCGACCCCGTTCCCCAGAGCGCTTGGAGCCGGCTCCTTCTCCCCGGTACAGATTTACAGATTTACGGGGCCCGTTTATGGGTGCTGTTCTACAGCGGGTTCAAGGAGGGTCCGGTCCGCACGTCCCAGACGCGGCGGGCTTGCGGCTCCCCCCCCCACCCCCCACCCAAACCCCCGGTGCTCGATTTCATGGAATATAAAACGCTAATTGCCAGCCCGCCAAATCACTTTTACAGTCTGTCCGGATGAAAAAAAGGAACGACATCTCCCGCCCGTCTAAAAAGCATTTACAATTTCTTCACCCGCGGCTTTCACACAAAAAGAGAGGACAAAAAAAAAACAAACAAACGACCCCTCAAACAATTACAGAGATGGAAGGTAAGAGCCCCCTGAAAGCTGCAATAAAGTGGCTGTTTTCCTAAAAACGTCAGCCGAGATCCAGATCAAATCAGCCATCGCGCCACGCGATAACGATGCGATAACTCTGATTAAATACGGGCCCGAATCGCGTTAGGGGCGTAACTCATCAGCGGCCGAAGAGACGCTCGGCTCCGTTGTTCTTATCGAGGCTACGGGGCCGCTTTCGTCAAGAGGGGCGAAGAGCCGTCCTTTACTATTCAATCTGATATCTCTCGCTAGGTGCCTCCTTTTTTTTAACCAAGACTATTAGTCCATCAGCCTTCTCGCTGTAATCCATAAAGCCTGCAGAAGAGTGGAAATCTGGTGATAGCCCGGGTGTTATTTATAGTCGCTGTAAATGGGGTTGTAGGTAGAGAGGAATAAACTAACTGTGTAACCGGGGAGGAAAAAAAATGGAGGTTTCTGTTTGGTTTATGTGGGGTGTAGCGCAAGTCGCCCGCACCGCTCGCCCGTTGTTTATGCGGCGGATAAATATTTTTTATGATTTCGGGAGGGCTGGAATTACTGCCGTCTCTTTCGGGAAAATGGGGAAAAGCCGAAGCGCGGGGCCGCGTTGCGGAAGAGCGGTTGACCGCGTCGAGGGAGCGGTTCTGTCGAGGGTCCCGCCGGCAAATTCGGCGAAAGGAACCGAAGGGCGCGTGCCGAGCCTGGCCGCCGTTGACGAGGACGTCGCGACCGTTCCCGGATATTTCTTTTTCGTTCCTTCTCTTTCCGTCCCGTCACGAGGGGTGAGGGCTTGGCCTTAATCCTTTATTGGCTCCCATCAGCGGCTAAGACCGAGTAGCAGGTCATCGATAATGGCTGTTAAAGGTTGAAGCGCGTCCGGGACTGGGGGCCGGACCCCGCGGGGTCCGCAGAGACGCTGTTAATGAGATTAATCCCCCGTAAGCAGAGGCGGGAGATGGGGAGTCTCCGCGGGATTTTACGGGCGGTCGAAACGCGCGGATCAGGCCCGTATCCTCACGGCGTTCTCTACGGGAAGCGCATCTTCTTTTTCCCCCCCCTCCGGTTTCACGGACAGAAATACTTCCAAGTCATCAACCCCAGCACAGCTGGTGTGACGTACTCTGCTGTCTGTACTCACCGGTGCGAGTGGTGTTTATGCCGAATGCCCGTTCTGCCCTCCATAACCTGTTCATCAGTAGCTCCACAGTGTATTTACATCTGCCTTGGTTTTTGTGCGCCCACTGGGATCAGTGTGGGTGTAGATGCAAATCAACGACGTTTAATCACATTTGAGCACCCCTGACCTATTTTGGTACGGTTACCAGCCGGTTACGGTACGAGTAAACACTGCGTCTCTTCCTAAGCACTACCAAAGGACAGAGGTGGGCAGCGCTCATGAAAGATGTGAAAACTAATTCAATATCCTCGTGCACCCAGAGGACCATCCCTTCCCGTATTAGAAGTGTGCTGATGTAGATACGCCACATTCGTGTGCTTCACGATCCTGCACTGGCAGGCTCTCACAGTCACTTCACCGCCTTCACAGAAGCAGTCTCTTGGAACCACTTTGGATAATTGTTTCAAATCATTTATAAGGAAACAACTATTCCACTTTTGAAGTATGTCTTTTTGTTTTATAGTTTTTATATTTTTTTGCTGGCATCCAGACCCTTAGCCTCACTGCTAGCGATTTGTCATTTGTTTCGTTAATAATAGAGTTTGGTCTTCATTCTGATTGGATGAACCTTTTTCAACACAACAAATTATCACTCGTTTCTTTCTTTCTTTGCAAGATTGCCTCTTCATATTTATTTTGACATGTCTCAAATTGCCTTTTACAGTAGGTTTCAATGAGGGCAAAAAAATAAAGTTTGCTTAAGTATTTTTACTAAGAATGTTTAGCTTAAGAATGAGGTGCATAGTGCATTAGATTGAGTTTGTCCTCGCGTGTCAGTTCTTTTTGGAAGTTTGGCGCCATAATTAAAACAAAGCGACTGCTGTAAATTTGATTGAAATCGTTCAGCAGTTTCCTTGTTACATCCACTGACAACTGTTTTTAATGAGGGCATGCCCGTATACTCCAGCTTTACACAGTACAATTTCATGTACAATCTGCTGTCGTGTATAACATTTAATAACTTCATGTAAAAAATAAAAAAATGGCAATTAACTTCACCATTTTTGTTTTGTTTTCTGCATTTTTCTATGAAACGGTACAGGGCGGAGGCAGCTTCAAGAAAGAAGGAAAAGGACAGAAGAGAGAGTGAGAGAGAGAGAGAGAGGGAGAGAGTAAGAGAGAGAGACAGAGAGAGAGAGGGAGAGAGTGAGTGAGGGAGAGGAGAGGGAGACCGAGGGACTGTTCCAGCCAGTCAGCCAGCTTCAGTCAGCCGTGTGGTCACCCTGTCAATTAACTATTTATTTTTTATTTTTTTCCTGTGAACTGACATCAGGCCTTTCTCTCTTGCATTAAAGGTCTAGCATCTTGATAATTATGTTGTTCTCTTCACACATTAATCTTCGGTTTACATATGCACACTTGTTGTTTGTTTTAACCGTATAATTTACTTCTGGATAGTATGCCTTTCCCATATGTTGTGGATTTGTATTTTAATTCTTTATTCTTCTTTCCTCTTTTTGTCCCTGATTTGGAATGTCCATTCATGTCTGCCACTTATCACACCACAGTTCACAAGTCAGGCTCGCACAGACATGAGTCAGAGGAAGACACTTCCTGTAGAGCACAACACTCTGGCCAGCAGGGTTCGCATATGGTCGCAAACAGGTCACACGGTATTTCACAATGGATGCTTTCTTGAGGAAATAAAAAATAAAAATCTTGATGGGGGGAAAAAAAAAAAAGCTTTACTGGAAAATGGAGGAGGCAAGGCAGCACCGTAAACAAGGCTATAGGCTAGCACTTTCAAGGTGATTGGGCGCCTCTTGTCCTGTACTGGCTAGCTGTATATATTGTTTGTAACAATGATCTGAGGGCTCATGAGAGTTTTTAAAAATAGAGACCATTCAGGGATACGATGGGAATCTTGAATAGGGAGGATCGTCCTTGAGGCCCTTGAAGCTTAAGAGATTGCCGAACGGAAAGTGGTCGAGCGAACCTCGTCTTTCATGAATGGAGGATGGTTGCACGGGACGAGCGTGAGGAATGTAGAAAGTTCGCAATCGGAAAAGAACCGCGCGCTCCGTTTTCGCTTGCTTATTAGCCCTCATGTTGCCTGCGATGCAGGCGTGGCGAATCAACGTGATCTGTCTCACGTTGTGCAGACTGAAGACGCACACGCTAAGCGACGCTCGGACGCTTCCTCTGAAAATTTAGGGAGGGAGGGGCCTGTCTCTGCGTCTCTATGGGCACCGCAACGCTCGGCCTGGCTAAGGCTCCGCGTGGCACGGCGATGACATCATGTCCAGAGAGGATGTCATGCCGGGCGAATGAAGAGCTAATTATTTAGCCGGGAACATTCTGGAACATCACACACTGTCCCTGGCATTTACACTGCCTGTGGCTCGAGTGGTAATCTGAATAGCGTTTGTTGTTTCTTCATGTTTGGACAAAAGTAAAATATATTAAATTCATTAAATTGTTTTTATATTCATATTTATGTATTCCCCCCATGGCTGAAGTTAGGACGCATGCATGAAAAAACCTGGACCTGCGAAATATGAAAATGTAGTTCATGTCGTCTAGTTTTATGGATATGTTGTTTGATGTCTAAATTTTGTGAACAAAAACAGGACAAAAGCTACTGTCTAGACCTCTGTGTTTAAGTATGTTATCAAAGACAAAAGAGAAAAATAGAGGCGAGGTGGAGGTTGAGTTATGTCAGATCCCAGCTTCCCTCTGATGGGCATAGATAACTACAATTAATAAGCGCTGAATCTTGAGATGCTGCAAACCTCTTTGAACTGCTACATGTCTGTGAATCAGTTATTAGAGGGTACATCCTGCGAGCCACTGGTGGACTGAATCGGCTGCATCGAGTCTAAATGTTTTTAGAACAGTTAAAATTGGGGGGAAAAAAACATGGAGTCGCATCTTTTCAGTTCTTGTTTATGCCACATTTGTATGTGCGAATAAATCTGATACCTAGCCATGCGACTTCCACGCAACTGTCGTGTGTGGACTCCGGAATTGGGATTGTTCATGTATTTAGTTTGCCGGTGGTAGCCAGTTGGGTTGTGCAGTACATGGCCTTGATTAAAGACGCGCTGTACAGAACGATACACTCTGCCTAACCGTAGGTACATCTGCAAAGTGTTTTTTTTTTTTTTTTTTTTTTTTACTTAACTCTCGATGCAGCTGGTTAATTTCATCATAATTTTGCATTGACAGTACAATTGGAGAACCAGGGAGGACAGCAACAAAAAACAGTAAGTCTGAAAAATCAGATCTGAGCAACAAATAGGATTTGAGCATTTAAAGCTTGCAGTCTGAATGTAGCCTTAGTGATAAGCATGCGTATTAGAAGTAGTCCAAAGTTTTATTTTCCTGATGGCTCGTCAGAAAACTCCTTCAGGACCATTTCAATGAAATTAAAACAGAAATGAACATTTAAGCAGTTTCTTCATGGAGAATAAAAGCTAAGCTGAGTGGCTTTTTTTCCCAGTGTTATAATGTTCTTTTCGTCAATAGAAAACAATGGCTTTCAAGCAATTTAGTTTTTGGCGCGGAATAATTTGGTTCGTTCCGCTCTGGTGCAGGGAAAATTGAATTAAAATAATTTTCTCCCATCGAGGAAGTTGAAAGATTTCTTTAATGGCATCGAACCTACACAAAAATAAATTAAAAAAAAAGCCTTCCGTCAAATTATTTAATTATGAGCATTTCATCCATACGAAATTCCTTCGGAGACAATATAATCTCTGGCAGTGGTGAGTATAATGTATCTAGTCCTGCAAGTGCTCTGTCTTTTTGATTTCCTGTCCTTCCGCATTTGTATCACTTAATCCTATCAGTCCAACGGCTGGGGCTGATGTCGCACAAACGGTACGCTGGCGGGTTGAGGGTCTTGGCCTACCCGCTCGGACGGAACCTTCCAGAGACGCCCGCGTCACTGCCCGCGTATTGACCTTCACTGACTCTCTGCAATTCCCCAAATTATCCTATTAAAGATCTGTGTGTTCCAGTAACCAGGGCACGGCGGGCTCGCAGATGTCCTGAGGAACTCTCCGGTGCCTGTCGAGCCAAGGAGATTTATATAGAAGTGCTTTCGAAATGAACGGGAACTTAAAAAGAAGAGAGAACTGAAATGTCGTGGAGGTCGCATGAGCCCACACCCTTGGCGTGGGAGGGGCCCTGGGAGGGAACAAAGGGTCCGCTTCCCTCCAGGCCCCTCCCACACCGAGACATTCAAGGACGTAGGCTCGGGTGATGAATAATTTTGCCACGGTAAGTGATCTGTCAGGTCCTCGGTCTTACCAGCGAAACACCCGCCCCTTCCAGGTGTCTGATCCTAATTGGAGCCGGAGGAGCTGGGACCGGGTCGCCCTATCGGGTCTGGCCAGATCGTCCCGGGCAACGTCCGACTGGAACTGTCCTCAGAAAACTGGCGGCGGCTGTGTCTCGCGCCCGTTCACTCACGCTACAGGCTGGGCATGCTGGAAATCAATTAGGATCTCAGCATTTTCTCAGCTGTACTGGAGAGGTGAAGCCCAGCCACATTGATTGTGAGCACTAAAGGTTCCTTACGGGCAGTGTTCTGGTGGCACTCAGTGGTGTGAAAGAGAGAGACATGCAGATTTGTGGCACAGGACTAGAATTTGAGAGGACAGGTGGAAGAGAGAGCTTGATTAAGAACGGGAAGAGGAGGAAGAGGGGAGAAGAAACACCCTTTGTGAATCTAGCCTGCTGATCCCCAAAGAAATGTCATTCAGAGAGACTGCGTAGCAAACGCTTGTGTGGTTTACCATGAGTGTGTTTATCTGCTTATTGTTGTACTGTGCCGAGAGAATTCTAAATGAAAACTTCAGCAAAGTCCAAATCATTAAGACTATGAATTTACGGTAAATTAGTAGTAATTTCATCCTCTGGCCTGCTTGTTCTGCTGACTGTAGCTTTCTCCTGTATTTTGTATTGGGAGATGCACCACATTCAGATCCCACAGTGGAAAAGCACGTAGTGCCCCGAATAAAATATTCTGTGGAATAAAACAACTTAAGCATCTCCATAATAGTCCTCTAATGATCACCTTAAATTTAGGTGTTTCACAGAACCACCTACAGTGTTCCCTTAAGGGTTTCCCTTTAAATACATCATCTTGGCTTGCTGCAGTACTTTTAAATACTCTCTTAAAATGAACTCCATCCAGCTTCCTCACTGAGTTACTGTACTTTAAACGGTACAGCTGCAGCGAGCACATATCTGTCGCTAGCATAGGTACGTTTGGCTGTCAGTGGGCTCATGGTCAACCAGATGAAGTATGACAAGGTTAGCAGGCTAACATAAAAACCTAATTTCCTCTTACCAGTTCCTCCTCAGAGTCATTTGCATCAGCCTCACTACCATGAATCTAGCAGGAATCAAACATGTCATCCCACACTAATGAATATTATTTAATGGCTACTGTTTCATTAGCATACTATTAAGAAAATAAGTACAGAATAACACTTAAGTGCCTCTATATGATTCAATCTGTAAATATGATCTGTCACATTCCTATATCATTCCTTAAGTAAGAGGATATTATCCCTTGATATGATGTCCACATGCATGTTCTGTTAACCCCGACTCCCCTGAAAGGCAGAGGTTGGTGGTTACCCATTTGAGGTTAAATTGGCATATATAAACTTTTCCTGGACCGGTACATGAAGGACCGACTTCCCAGGCAAGGATTAAGCCTAGTCTTGGACTAAAAACATTTTCCCAACAGGGATATCGACTGAAAAAGAAAGCTTAGTCTTGGACTGGGCTTAATCCTTGTCTGGGACACTGTCCCAGAAAGAGATTGTCAAAACCTAAAATTAGTTTGCTATTGAGATTAACCATCGGATTCCCCTTCATCACGGGCTGATTTCATGGCTTTGAATGACCTCACTTTGATGACTAAATATGATGTGGCCACTTCATCCACTGAGAAAGGGGGAGGAGGGGCCTGCAGTGTCTACTCAGCATGGGAGGAGCCAGATGTGCATTTAGACCCAATCAAAAGCGTAATAAGTATGGCTTTGAGCATTCAGTGTGTGGGGGGGGGGGGGACATGCACAGCAGTGGTGAAAGGGAGGCCATAGAGATGTGTATGCGGAATGGAACCATTGACAGTGATAGGAATCGCCTTAGGAATTGTGTTATCTATTTATCATGCCCAGCGTTACAAATGCGCTATACTTCAGAACAGTTATCTGGACATCTTATAAATGGCCACAATAAACCACAGCCCAGACAATCCTCAGAGGAGCGGTTGATGCTCCAGCTTTCCGTTTGAAGCATGCCTGGTATATTATTGCACATCCCAGCGTATTATATGCTCCCAGTGTTTGCGTATTCATTTCGAGAATGATTGTCCCGCTGCCTCACGGTTTTTTTTGTTTGTTTGTTTGTTTTTTTGCCCTGAGATTGTGGATTTGGACCTTTAGCTTCAGTTTTTTTTTTCAGTTTATTTATTCTTTTAAGAAACACATTTTCTGAAAAAGATAAACTTTTGAAATGGTCCGAGGCTTACGGTTTCCCTCTTTGCGATTCAGGATGAATCTGAAGCAGACTGATCCTATCAGCGGAGTGTTCTGGCCTCCTTTAAAGCTGCTGTAATTATTTCTTATTATAGCCTTGCTTACCGAGCACTTGCCTTATGATTTAGGCTATGCTGATTTATGCTCGAGATGTGGCTTTTGAAACAGTAATTCAAACTGTAAACTGAAGGGAGACTATCATATTGATTTGGGCTTTTTTTCCCCCCTCCCTCCTTTATTATTGTATTGTTGCGCCGCCATGGAATAAAATTTCACGATATCCCTCTGGAGCCGTAATAAGCTAGCAAAACTCATTGGAGACCCAGTAATAAAGCGATTACTTCAGCTCAGAATGTGGCATGAAATAGTTTACCACAGGCGGGAGACTAATTCACTGAAGATTGCGCAGTTACGAAAAGGCAAATCATAGATGTAATGTCAAAGATGGCCCGAGTTAAAATTAGGAAGGCCTTTTTTGAAAGCTGCAGTTCTTTTTCTAAGGTAGTTTACAAACAAAGATCTCTTGTCCTGTAATGGCGCACAGACTCTCTATTTAACAATAAAGCCCTGAGGCTATTGACGAAGAGAGGGTCTGCTTTCTATAAAATCTCATTGAGGACTTAAGACGCCCTAAATTACTTATTTTTTAGAGTGAATTTGTTATGGTTTTTGACAGAAAATTTGATGATGTCCTATTTGAGTTAAGAGTTAATTGGCTGCAGTTATGCTGTGATTTCCAGAACTATATCACGTATGAGGTGACATTGACCGAGATGTGGTTGCATTATTATTGACTGAGATATTTATTATTTTTTTTCTCAATGCAGTTTGCTTTTCTGGGATTCCGTTTTGTCGAGATATTTGTACTCCATTCATATTGTTATTATAAGATCAGTTAATTCCTTCTTGGATGAAAGTTTTCAAAAAAAGGGTTGAAATCTCTAGTGAGGCGGTACCGGACTGACCGTTTTTTTTTGGACGGGGGACAGCGACCCTCCTCTCTCTCCCTGGCGTGATCGATCCCTGTCGCTAACTGGCACGCCGATACATTCAGGTGACAGAAATCAAAGCTCTGTCTGGGGGAAATAATACGACAAGGTTAATTCCTTTATGTCTGAATTAGAGTATCTCCTAATGGCAGAGGGGACTGTGTATAATTAGTTTGTGGAGGGGATTGGTTTCTGTTTTGGCAAAGTCCTAAGGTATAAAAAGCCCGTCTCAATTATGTGGGTGAGCCGGACACGTACTCAGGATAGCATCCACACCGGCATTTTCAGTAATTAATTCTGCTCAAAAACATCGTCCTTTTTGACTCAAGTCATTAATATGCTGCTTATTTTCTTCTCCCTTAACGGTACGCGTTAAAAAACAACCCCCCAAAATACTCCCTTTTTCAAATGCTAAATGTCGCTATTAATTGCTGCGGTGAAACTCAACAGATGTTTCGCTAAATTGACTTGGCTGACCATTTTCTCCGCGGCGACTTGCGAGTTATGGTTTACGGTTGCGGTGATTAGTGCGGAGGACGCTTCCTGCCGGCGCCCGCGACGCGTTCCCCGACCGAGCCCTTCGGAAAAGCGCCGGGTTTCGGCGGAACAGCTGCGCGCCGAGCAGGTGAAGGTCGTTTTCGAGCGGCACGTTTTACCCCAGGAGAGAGCCCATTATCCTCGGCCTTCTCGGAAAGACGCTTAAAGGTAGAGCCGGCCTTAATTTCGCCGTCCGTTTAATCAGACCGCCGTCGATTCGTCATTCTCGACAAATGACCGGGCTCCGGTAATTGGATGAAACAAATGATGAGGGTGTCTAACACCTCCTCAGCCCTCCCGAACGCGCTCTCCCAGCCAAAAGCGTAAGATGAATATGACACACGCCTCACATGGGCCTCAGCCAGCTGCACATTCAACTTCCCTCTTATCGTCTGGATTGTGCTTTATGCTAATTAGAGGGCAATGATAGTCTCTGCGCTGAAATAATAATTGGGCCCAATGTAAAACCTCTCTCTCTTTCTCTCTCTCACACACGCACACACACACACACAGGCACATGCACACACACATGCACACACACGACACACACAGACACACAGCCTCAGTGCCTCAGGTGCCCACAATCCAGCTTAACCTACATTTCCAGCTAGCTGAGGATACACATGAGAGTGTGCGTGGGTGTGCAAATGTACACTGTGAATACACAAGTGTATTTCACCTGCAGAGTATCCAAAGGCACGCACACGTGCGCCCACGCACCCAGCATCAGGGCCTCTGTGCACGCACGCACGCACGCACGCATGCTTATGCGCACACAGACTGCATGTGCGTGCGTTAGCGTGATTCGCATGCAGCTGAAATCGCGTAAATGACCCGTGAAAACGACAGTTCGTCGCAGCGAGGAGAACGCCCGCGGGACGCTGGCCTGCCCGCGTAATCGGAGCTGTCGGACGGTTTAACCTCCCCCGCAACTCTGGGGCTCTCGGTGAAATCCACCGTCCCTCAACCGCTACTCAGAAACGGCCGCGGTCACGCGAGACGCGCGCGGTCTGCGTTTCCGTGCGGACGGCGGGCCCGGGGTGGCTATTGGAAGTGTTAAGGTAAGCGCTGTGTTAAGGTAAGCGCTGAACTGAACTCCTCAACCGGGGTTTGTCGTAATCTTTTTGTTGTTATTAATAACGTCCCCCGATTGGCTGCTCCCGTTAGGTTATTGATGGCGGGGAGTTTCCAGATTGCGCGGCGTTTACGCGGCGATCCTTCATCGCGGCTGCTGCTCGTTATTCATAAAGAGGGGCGGCGACTCGTCCATTACTCCCGCGCCCATCGGCACGTGGACCCCGCAGGCTCTGCCTGCGCTTTGCATAACGCGTCCTCTGTTCTGAGCGCGCTCCTCGCCCGGTCGCCCTCAGAGACGGCGCTCGTGCTCGGGGATTCGGGGAAAAGAAGAGAGCGCTCCTGGAGGAAATCGACGTCCCTGTCGCAGAATTTCTGAAACGCAGTAGCGCTCAAGTTCACTCGTGTTGCACACTGATGCGCAGGCATGAAAGGCACGGACGCGGACCATCGGGCCTCTTAGATATCTCTGTTCTGAAAGCCCGTGGTGGTTCTGCTCAGGGCTGTGCGTTGGTTGCGGCTCACGCCTGTGTTCTGATGTAGACGAGCGCAGTTTGGCGAAAGCCTGTGGACCTGAGCCTGGTCTGAACTCCTCCCTCGCCGCAGTGCAGTTTTCAGGGGATGCTCTTGTGTTTTCCGCACGCCGTTTTTCACAGTCTTCCGTACGCGTAGATTGAATAATGCAGCAGTTCATTGGCTATCTAGTCAACCGAATCACCTGCCGCCTAAGACCGCGTGCCCGGAGATAACGAGAGCGCTCCGCGACCAGGCCAGAGTGCGTCGCCATGGCGACGGCGCACCCGTCTGCGGCTGTCGTCCTTCGCCGCTCCCCCCCCCCCACCCCCCCCTCCCTTTGGGGGAGTGCGGGCGGGGCATGATAGTAACGCTCAATCTTTTAGTGATAACTGTGGTTAATTTGCCACACTTCTTTTTTTTTTGGTCAGCATTAGAACCGGTCGCTGGCATTGGCTCATTCATCAGCTGGGCACATGAGATCTAAACAGAGCGTTTTGTCATTTCTGTCTGTCAGGATGATGCATGCCTCAGTGTCCTGTCCACCACCAAATGTCGAACGTGGTGCGTATTTCACAATGAGGCTGAAAGAAGCACGGAATTCTATCGAAAGCTGAAAAACCTACATTTTTTTTCTTTCATGCATGCACATGAATTACTTTTTTCTTTTCTTTCTATTCTTTGGGAGGAAGAGGGGTTTGTTTTATGTCACCCCGCTGCAATATTTGCATCCTTCAGATGCAGGAGAGCTAGCAATCGGGAACGAGAACGCAACTTCCTGTTTTCCGAAAGTCTAAATGTTAATGCATTCATCAGCACACGCGTGCGCTCGCATATGCGTTGTTTTGTTTATGGGCATTTTACGGGTATTTATCAATGTCTGTGATTGGCCCCCCTGCGATTCCATCTGCCGACTGCCTTATCGAAAATCAGGAGCCTATTTCTCCCGCTCCCTTGGAGACAGGAAGAAAGGGTACGTCAGAACCTACTCATGTTCCAGGAAATGTCCTTTTCTCCACATGATTAATAGCATAATCAAGCAGTCCTGGGCATAAGACCGAGGACAGGAGAATAAACATTTTTCATGCTTCGGTAGATAAGATAATGGCTTCATAGGATCAGATAAAACATCTGCATTATATATATATATATATATGTATGCGCCCTACTTAAATAAGCATAGAGTTTGCAGTTCATTGTTAAGCGATTTATTTCTTTTCTTCATTATATGTAGTGGACTCTGGTGGGGGGTGAGTGAATGCGGCTTTGAGCTACAGATGGTGGGTGGTTTTTGTGGGGGTGGGGGTTTGGGTGAATCTAAAGAATCTTTTCCTGGGGGGGAAATGGATCAGGTGACTGATTCATCTCTGTCCCTTTTCCTTCCATGGGTTTTCATACCTACGATAATGGCTCAGCTTGCACAAAATGAAATTACAAATAACTTTTTCTCTGTCTCCCTCAACTGTTTCTCATTATATATTTTTCAACTAACATTTATGAGATTTTTTTTCTCCCCTTTGGATCTAACCCTAGCCCTAGGTGGATATGGTCTGGTCGTCATTCCTGTTCTTAGCAATGAACAACACAGGATGTTCCTACAACAGTGGAAGACTCATTTTGAAATAACGTCTAGAATACAGTACCTCCTGCAGCACAGCATCCCCAACTCTGCTCGAGGGCACTGGAGTGTTCATTTCCATTCAACATCTCTGTCCAAAACCAGGATTCCAGGGCATAAAAACCAATATGAACTGTACTCTTTCTGTCACTCTGCCACTATGAAGGAACGTATTACCACATATTTCAGCAGTATTGCTGCAGTCTGAATCAAGAAGCTTGCTCTGTCTTTTTGAAGTGTTTGATTTTCTAAAGGAGTTTTTTGGGGGGGGTGGTAAATGGGAGATGGGGGGATGTCTTTAATCTCCCTTCAGTAACACATGGCCAGTGAGAGAGAGTCAGGTCTAAAGCATCACGGCCCCAAATTAGTTCCCTACTTATGCCCCTGTACATCAAAACACTGTGGGGCTGTGGAGCATTTGGTCGCTCGACCTCGGAACGCCAGTTCCCCAGTGAGCTGACTGTTCTGACCCCCGACTAATCAACAGTTTATTAAATCAATTATGATCAAAAAAGGACCATTATTTGTCCTCTCTTGTGCACCTCTTGGGGGACCCCCTCCTTAGATCGTGTCGGGGCGCACCTCTTTGGCGACGTGCCCCCCGAGGTGACGCTTTTACAAGCGCGCTTTATTGATCCCATTAATTGTTTGTTAGATGTGTAATCAAAAAAGGAGGGGGGGGGGGGGAACCCGCGAAAGAACATCTTGCAAACAGCTGGACGCTTTATGTTCTCCGTAACACTCAAGGCTGCTGTCTCAGCAGTGAGACCATGGAAAGCCCCCCCCCCCCCCCCCCCCACAAACCTGATAGGAAAATAGCCAGTCAGACCTGCTTCATTATTGCAGGCGCCTTCACAGACCCTTAAGGGGGATATGTAGAGTAAAAATGAGTGTGTTGATTAAATACGGCAAGGATGTTTTTCTTAAAGGTCAGCTGAATACATCCAGGTATGTATAGATAAACGCATGCAGGTATAAATAGGATACATATTCTGCGACTCAAACAACGTGTCCTTAAAAAGTACACAGGTACACAACACAATAATTACATTTAGTTTGGCAAGTTCACCATCCACAGAAATAACAGTTTGTAAAGAAAACATGGAACACTTGCATTTACTTACAAGTATCGCTAGTCTGTAGGTAAATAAGGAGTCTAGATGGACTTGAATGTCCTGTTCTTATCATTATGTATTCTTACTTTTTTTTTTTTCCTGTTTTTCAGATTAGTGATATTTGGAAACTTGTACACTATTTTTTATTGGTCACCATTCATCTTCCTCAGTTTGTCTGTAATTGTGTGTTGTGTGTGAAATCAGTGTAAATGGCCATGAAGCAGATTAGAGTAGGTGAGGTGTGTATTGCAAATTATCACAAAATATTATTTACTTTTCCCCCCCCTCATTTATTTACTAGTTTTTTGTTGTTCATTTATGTGCATGTAAAAATACTGGAGGAAAGCATGCTTAATGTTGATTTTGGTTACAAATGCCTGCAAATGTATTCATTTTTGGAACTTAATGTGACCAAACTGCCTGGGACTGTTCAGTATCTAAAACGTGGGGAGTAGGGACTACCTGTTAGCACAAGCAAGTTGTGCGGAGTGCGGCGGTACATTAGTATGCTTTTTATTTCCCCTCCATTGAGATTGCGGGAATAACCAGCACTAATCCCGCTATCTCCAATGGCGACTTCAGTGGGTGATACGGACCAAGTGAGTCGGCCGATTCCAATGCAGGCAATTAAGCTCTGTGACCCACTGCCATCAATAGGTCATTTAAAATGTACTTGAGTTTCAGCAGAAACGTATTGCTGGACAATTATCCTGGCCCCTCTTCCCCCGCAGAATTAATGGGGGAGGAAATGCTCGGATGGGAGAAGTTGAGTTGTTTCCTTGGTAGCCAGCTCTCTAAAAGGTCTGTGGTGATTACATCACGAACGCTGTGCCTCTGTGCGAATGGCGTTCTGTGCTTACGACTCTTCCCTAGTTCAAGATAAAAGGCAACAAATGATTGTTTTTAACCGCTGATGAGGGAGTGAGGCATTGTGGGCACGGGGATGGTGAGAGAGAGGCATGTTCTTTCAATCAATATGTTGTTTGAACCTATAAAAAGACTTCCATTGCTAAAAAAGCCCCAGAGCAAAACACTAATTGGTTCAAATCTGCTGTGGTAATACATGGAAGCTCCACCCACATTTTCTGTTTTGTGAAGCTTCACTCTCCCAGCCCATGCCAAACAGAGTACAGAGAGTCGCAACGCACCCCCCCCCTTCCCCCCTTTCTGGCTCTGGCTGTCCTCCTCTCCCCCATACCTCTGTGCCACCATCCACCATGTCCACTATGCACACCCCTTCCCCCACGAGACAAACCTTTTCCTATTTTATTACCCTTTTTTTTTTTTTTTTACATCCTTTTATATGAAATTATTGGTCTTTTAACAAAATTACACTGCAGCCATTTAATAGAGTTTAATTTCTTTGTTCGTATGGACACCGCATCTTAAAAAAACAGGAAGTCATCGTCAGCACAATATATAAGAAGGCAAGCCTGGCTCCTGGCCCCTCTATGATATACAGTACAGTAGAGAGATTGACCAACCCGCCCCAATTCAGGAAGCAGGGGGCATGCTGGGAAATCGCTGATGAAAGGGCTTTTTTAAAAGTTGTGCTCTCCTTTTTTTTTTTTTATTTCAGGCTGGTTTGCTTGGCGCTGTTGAATTTCAACTGGATTTACGTCAATATACGAACAAGGTAGACTGCAGTGTTTACGATTGTTGTGGAAAAATCCAAATAATTAGGTTTTCACCAGTGGGGGGATGAGTGTCTTAAATCCATTCATTTCCAGTGCGCTTTGGCATCGCGGCGAGGAACCGCGGGACGCTAATGTGCGGCTACCTGCTGGCGGCCGGTAGCTCCTCCGCTGCTTTTATCCCGAAAGGCACCCGCGGAACAATCCGGAAGCGTTAATATTCATGGGAGGCGCTCGGTTGATTTACCTCACGTTAATTCCTCTTTTCTTAATACCATTATTGCTGCCCTTCCCGACATTGTGGAGAACAAATGAGAGAGGTTAACTGTTCGGGCGTCCTTCTTCAGGAGAAAAATGTATGGGTCGGGAGCCAAAACGTTTGCGGTAGGGTGCAAAGTAGCTAAAGGCGATGGGGAGTATTCATATCTGCGTCATTCGAAAGCAGTCGCTAGTGTTTAGTGTAGGATTTTAGCACCCGAACCAGAAGAACAGAATTCACTTGTCTTTTTTTCCCCGTCTCAAAGTATTTTCTTAATTTACTGTGATTTTTATTGAGAGAATTTGGCATCTGAAAAGCAAGTAAATTCCAGACATAGTGGAAAGGTATCGGCCTGAACCGATGTCTTTTCTGAAATCTATCTTCAGCTATGAGGCCCAGTCTTAGCAAAATGTGCTTTTCATCTTTGTATGTGAAATAGAAATGTCAAGTTCAACATTTATGTTCGACAAAAATGAGGCAGTAGGGCTGCAGTTTGAAAAAGGAATGATTCATAGGTTCATTTCTTTCCTCCGCACCTGGTAGTATTTATTTTTCATTTGATTGTCCTTTTTTTGTAAAAAAAAAAAAAAAAAAAAGTCTGTCTCTCTCTCTCTCTGTGTGTGTGTGTCCATCAGAACTGATACATCTGTGAGTGAAGTAATTGTAATTATTTACACAAACAAGGCCTACTTCATATCAGAGGGTACAAAGATGGTGGAAGTCATTTGAGATGAATGGGTCTAATCCCTGTTCTTGCATGAAACTGGGTGCATTTTCCTTTTTTTCAGTCCTGCTTCTCTGGGCTTGTGAACAAAAACTGTGGCAGGCATTTGCGCAGTTTGCTAAGTGGATTTGTCAGTCCATGAGTGACCATGAGTAATTGAGTTTAACTGCCGTTTACAATAAGGAAGATAATGGTGCAATTTGCCCGGCAATTGAGATGATAAGCTAACCAAGGCTTCCTGTTTCAGGCACGTTGTCACGCCCCCGTCTGGACCCACCCCCCTTCCAAGAATATGCATGTCGCCGCTGGAAACCGGGGCAATCAATTTCCATATTAACAGCTAGTTACCGCTCAGTGCGCGTACACACATTTCTGTTGCGCTGGCAGCAAAATGAGGATCGTTTTGCACATGAACACATGCAAGGAAACGGCTGAGCCACAGGTGTCCTGAGTCAGTTTCAGGACAATCTGTTATTATGTTGTTATATTCAAGATTTGTCGTCAACATAATAGTGTTTTTATCATGTCTCCATTATGGGGGCCATTTCCATATGGGATGCTATTACTGAGTGCACTTCCAGAAAAAGGAGTGTACGTAAAAATCTGATGCACTGAATGTGTCGGTCGCCATCTTAAAATGAGCCCCGATTGTCATTGTCTTTCTTCATTACCTCCCTTTCTGTGAATTTCTTTTTGAGCCTCCTGAGTGACTGTCTGTCTTTGCTGTTTGGCTGTCCGTCTGTCCAGCGTTTCACCTGCGTTTGTATAATATTCTTGCAGCTATGAGCTTCAGCCCTCCGTCCATCTATTTCGTTTTCCCGACGATTGGCTGAATGCAAAATGGCGGTCTTTCGTTTCAGCTTTCGATGACAGTGCAGGAGAATGTGGGAGTGGGGCTTACAGTGCAGGGGGAAGCACACAGCCCACAGGGATTTGGGGGGGGGGGGGGGGGGGGTGATCAGGGGCGGAGGTCAAGAGGTAGTAAACAGACAGGGGAACACTCTGTGACCAGCCTGACTTGTGTGTCCAGTGTCAAGGAGGAGGATCTAATTAAAAGTCCAAAGCGCTGCTCTCGTAGCTCGCTCTGGTTATGATGCAGCTCCGGCGAGGGGAGAAGACTGCGAGCGCGGGTGCTGTTCGAGTGGCTCAGCTGACCTCCTGCGTCTGATTGCATTAATTGTGAGATTGAATTCATTAGAAATATTAACCGGTGAATAAAGGGCGCCCGGAGGCTGAGCGGCAGCAACTGATCTGAGAGTGTGCCTGCTGTGGTAGGGCAGGGGTGAACGAACAAAGAAAAAGAAAAAAACCTGTGGCGCTGATGTTATTTTCTATTGTAACTTATTTTGTTTTAGATAATTTGACTGAGTCAAGCGTGTCGATCTCATTCCTTACAACAGGTTAATAACTCAATGAAGCCTGTTATCAAGTAAGGTCAAAATTCATGGCTGGACCGCAACAGTGGGGCCAGCCCTACAAACGCGAATGTCTGTGACTGAGTGACTGAGCGATAAAGTTACTGACTGAGTTATGAAGTTACACCATTGGTCGGCCGGTCCAGCCATATGCTAGGTTTTGACCTGGTCTTGTTTCATTTCCCCCAGCATTACTTTTTGATTGTTTTAAACATGCAGGGTTTAAATATGTGCTTTACTATTAAATGACAATGCTTTTCATGTATTTCAATTATTTCCATTTAATAAATAAATACACACATTCGTTTTGTTTAAGGTTTTAATCTAGAATGCCTGTCTGAGAAGACCAGTCCTCCATGGAGCTGAGGTCCTCTGATATTTGAGCACGTCTGATTTTAGATGTTTAAGCAGCCAAGATTAGAAAACAGTCTTGTTGGCAATTGGCGTTCCCTCCAGCCATGTTTTGGACGCATTCATGGAAATCAATTTCGGCGTATTTCTCCTGTTGCGGATTGGTCCTTTTCCACTTGCTTTCAGCTGTCTGCTGTCTTGCGGTTCGCTTCTTTTGCTCTTCCTGTGTTTGCTTTGATGATGGGTGGGGGGGTACTCTCAGGTTCAAGCTGATGAGGCACTAGCTAGGCACGAGAACAGAACGCGAGGGTGAGTGCTAGCTAACGGTGAATCGATCACAAAAACGTCCCCATTGCTAGTGATTACGGCTGCTCAAACAGAGCGCCACTTTGGGCCTCCTGTCATCCGGCTTCTGCAAGGAGGCATCGCAATCCCAAACTGTTTGGTGATCATCTCCCAGAGTGCATCTGTGCCTGTAGAGAAAAACCTGTCCTGCAGATCCTCGCTGACTAAAGGGGAAATAATACATTGCGTTAATGTGAGGATTGCGGGGGGAAAATATTATCATGCCAGCATGTCCTCCTGCATGTTTGTTTGTGTGTGTGTGTGTGTGTGTGTGTGTGTGTGTATGTGTGCGTGCGTCTGTGTTTGTGTTTGAATGATTCCAGTGTAACAGAAAGCCTTGCTGAGTGTGTACAGTAAGGAGGACGTGTTATGTGCCTCATGTCCTTTTACAATTTCCCAAGCAATAAAATGCAAATAGGAAATGTAATGTGAAGATAAAGCACTGGCCATGGATTAAGGACAATACACTAAAACGTTCTATTAGACAGATTGAAGATATAAAATGGCAAGTGATCGTTCCAGGAAGCCCGGGGCACAGTAATGTGCTTAATGTCGGCTGATCACCAGACAAAACAGCGGGAATAAAGACTGTTAACAGGACAGCTTTAATCTTCCGCAGAACTGTAGCTTTCACAATAATATTAATGGGCCATCATTTCTCTTGGTGGTGGTGGTGTATATTATACCATTGGTTATTTTAGAAAAAAAGCTTTGATTTTACAAATCTAAAAAGGCAAGTGATTGTTCAAAAAAATGTAATCGGTGTGTTTTGCTTGAGAGATTTAATGATAAAAATACCCCCATGCTGAAAGAGTTTTTGTGCACAAAGTATGCCTGCAGTTGCATAGATTTAACTAAGAACTAATAAAGGCCCCCTCATTTTTATTCATTGTATATCCCTGATTAGTTGTCTGCTACTTGACATTGCATTACAAGCATTTAGCATACACTCTTATCCAGAGCGACTTACCCTGCTTTTTACATAGCGGTTACATTGCATCAATTTATACAGCTGGATATATACTGAAGCAATGCAGGTTAAGTACCTTGCTCAAGGGTACAATGGCAGAATCGAACCTGTGACATTTAGGTTACAAGACAAGCTCCTTACCCATTATACTACACTGCTACTGATTATTAGTTCAAATTACTACTGTTTACACTTAGGAAAATGATGCAGGATTGACATTTTGACGAACAAGATACATCTAATGAATGTTACTTGGATACACAGCTGTCACCGCAGACCTGGGTCAAATAAGTATTTGTTCTTGATTCAAATACTTTTCTGTGCTCTGTTGATCTTGCCTGGTGTAACTGAGCCTGCCAGTATGACCAGAAGGCAGGGTTTGCACTTTTTGAGAGTATTTCATTGATTCCGATACACCAGACAAGATCAGTAAAGTGTAGAAAAGTATTTGAATCAAAAACAAATGTATATTTGACCCAGGTCTGTATCACAGTGTATCTGCATGTGCTATGTGCATATTTCTTTAAAAGTGATTCATATTTTTTGGCTGATAATGGAGCCAGAATGGTGATCACGAATGTGTCTGGGTCAGGAAATGCTTTGCTACAGGCATTTCACTGCACTGACAATAATAGGTTTCTCTGGGACACAGAGAAACGCCAGAAAGTAAGCTCAAAATCAAGAGGAAAAAAGTGAATTGAAATTGAATGTATGCATACGCGTGTGCGAGTGTGTGTATGAGTGTGCATGTGTGTCAGTGGCTGTGAGTGTGTGTGTGTGTCTGTGTGGATGTATGCCAGTGTGTGTGTGTATGTGTATGTGTGAGGCTGTGTGTGTGTGTGCGCGTACGTGTGTGTGTGTAGTGTGACAGTCGCTCTCCCCACTCATTGTTCAGGCAGTGTTGATGAACAGCTCTGTGGAATGTGGGAGGGTGAGAAGAATTATGTAATTGTAATTAGCGTGCATGATCAGGGTGTTGCAAGTCCTGCTGTGTTCCATCCACTTTTCTTTCTGTTGCCTGGTGGAAAAAAAGCCGTTTATGACAGAGCGATTAACAGAGAGATTTGCCTTAGTCTTGGAAGGCGGCGGGGGTGTGGGGTGTGGGGTGTAGGGGGTGGTGGGGGAGGGGAGGTCAGATAACTCTGCTCGAAGGCTGTGGATGGGCTTTGCTAATAAGCACATGGTCCGTTGGTTCTTCTGATGAATCATGTCTAGGTGGGGTTCCACTTGGCAGCAGCGATACATGCCAACATGAAATTGACCTGAAACATCATGCTGAAACTTTGTGCAGGCAATTAGATCAGAGCACGCTAATGACTGCAGATCAACTAAAGATAGTGTTGCTAGAGTCCAGACTACAGAGGTGGACAGTACTGCCTCAGAGCTGTCTGTCACAGTCCTGTACACCTCACCTGGTCCACCCTTGTCAGTTTTTTTTTTTTCAGTCATTCAGTGGTGTGGAGTTTGAATATACCCCTGGAGAAGACATACAAGATTAATACAAGATTGCTTAGCATTTGTGGAAGATCAGAGATTCTGATCATCTCAAAAAAAGATAAATAAATAAATGAATAAATAATCTGTTTAAGTTTCTCTGCCTGATGCCAGAAATGTAAATGAAAATGTTAATTTGGCGGTGCGGTATGCTAATTCACATTTTCCGCAAAAGGTCATATGTTAATAATCTAAATCTTGTAGGTGTAAAGGGGACCTCTATCAGACGCAGGTCCATTTGCACAGAGAGGGTTCAGCCATATTAATGAACTGAGGACCTGTTTGTAGTTAGCGGCAATTAAATGCTGGGGGCTAATAGCTTGTTACTGTGCCGGTGGACCTTTCATCCCTGACCTCTGTGTGGTCAGATCTGGTAGCTCTGAATGCTAAAAAGAGGCTGCCTCAGCGGGAGGGGGGTTGGAGCACAGCTGTCCCTGCGCGGTCAGCCCGCAGTCTCGGCTCTGTGTTGTCATGGAGATTGATTGTTGGGTCTGAACCCAGACCTCAACCTGCTTACTGTCTGCAAAGCAGGGGAGGGAGCCGACATTAATGGAGAGGGAACAAGGCAAGCACACACATTGTAGCAGCTGAACTGTTTGTTCAGCAGTACACACAGGCACACACACGCACACGTGCATGCACATGGACACTCAATTGCACACACACACAGCCACAAACACACACATGCACGCGGACACATAATTGCACACAGAGACACAGCCACACGCGCACACATGCATGCACGCGGACACACAATTGCACAGAGACACAGCCACACACACACACACACACATATGCACTATCCTGTCCTCCATTATCCCAACTCGTGATGTTAATTTACACTTGAGGGATGTGTCTTTAAATGTATTTAAGCTTCAAATAAACTTACATACACAAGTGCTCTGGGGGAAACAACACTTCTGAACATTATTTGATGGTGTTATTACACATTATGCATATTCCTACATTGCCATTCGTTATTAAATTGTCATAGTGGCATTGGGCTGTCTCTTCATAGCTGCTCACATTTCTGAGCACTTAGTCTGAGAGTTTTGAAGTTATGATTAATATCTTTTTCTTTTCTTTTCAATTTCCATTTTGTCTTCACAAAGGATACTGCAGGTTAAAAAAAAACACACATTTTACAAAAGGAAACAGCTACTTTGGGACCGCTTCTTCCACTTTTGTTTTTAGATGAATTGAAGATGCGATTTGAAAGAAAAATTAAAAGGAAAGCGCTAACAGATCCAAGCTTTGATTCTAAATGCATGTCTTTATTCACATTTGGCTGGTCACTCCTTGGGCTTTGCCAGCAGTGTTAATCTAAAAAAAAAAAAAAAAAAAACGCAAGTCCATAATTAAAATGATTAGAGGAATTTAGTCTGACGGACTGGTCACCCGGCTTTTGGGACCACACTTGCCACACAGCTCCCGTAAGCTGTTAACGCTCATAAGCTGGCCACAGCTCAAAGCTCAACTTCAGTACATTAAAAAAAAAATAATCTTAGAAACACTGGACTAATTCAGATATGTTTTTTTTTTTTTTTTTTTTGGCAAGCAGGACTCCCCTCCTCTCCTCTTTGTGATGTAATTAAAAAGGGGCCGATCAGAGTGTTCTGTTTTATTGCTGGTGGGAGCGAGGGCCACTTAAAGGACTGTTGAGCTTTGTGTTCGCTGCACCTGGTTGTTGTTGTTGTTCCATGCGGGTAGAATTTGGTCCGATGCGATCGGCAGTGTCAACACTTCCCTTCCATTGCTGTCCCCCACACGCTGACCGCTTTCTCTGGGGGTGTTAGGTCTGAAAGAACGTACAAGTGTCTCTGTGCCTGTACTCGTGTGTGTGCTTCTTAGGACTGTGAGTACATTTGTGTGAGACGTATGTTTGTCTGCTTTTGAGGGCTTTGTTTGTGTGTGTGGTTCTGTCTGTATGTGTGTGTGTATGTATATATGGGTTCATGGTTCAACAGCAAACTCGTCCCATTGCATTTCTGAAAAAAGCTACACAAAACAAAGACTAAATAGTTAATATGTAGCTTGTGTAGGCTTTTCTCCTTTTAAGACAACTCTTCAGCTTGTTTGTTTTTTTTTTTTTTTAAAGTAGCATGCAGTGGTTTTACAGAGTGTTTGTGTGGCACTTTCCAGGGACTGAGCTTTTAGTGCTCCTTTAGCTGTTATCAGGGACGTCGGTGTTGTCAAGTCGCCCACGGTTTCCTGGTCCACTCGACCACGTCCGCACACAGAGGGGTAGACCGGATGGGCTGGGGAGGTCACCCGGAGAGATCACCATTAAACAAGTGCTTGGCATTCATTTTCTAAAAATGCACTTCTGGCACTGGATCGCTACCACAATTGGTCTCCCCAGAACCTCAGATTCCGCTCTGTGTCTGTGCTGTACATGGGGGATGTGTGTGGCCCGCTCCTTCAAAACATAATCAAAAATGAACCAGACAAAAATCATATAAGAATAAAAGCTTTTGGGCAGTGTGCCATATCAATTTATGATATTTGCATTCAAAAGCAAGAGAACAACATTTTGCTTTCAAAAGCAAGAGGATGATATTTGCCTTCAAAAGCAAGAAGACGATAGATTTGTGTCTGGGGTGTTTTATGAGAATGATGTGGATCTTTGATGTGGTAGCAAACCTTGTGCATGGATGGGATGCTTCCTTATGAAATGCAAATTGAACAGAACATGGAATCATGCTTGTATGAGAACTGTAACTTGAGCTGTTTCCTGATATCTGTAACCTTAGTGCAACTGTTCTACCTTGTTTTCCTCACTCTGTATAAAACAAGAGGAACATTCCTAGCCTGTGATTGACACAGAGGTTTAAATTGTACTGATTGATTGATCTGTTTATCTAGCTGATAACATTTTTCCTGTCCTGATTTGACCCACAACCAGAGAGATTTGATCAGAAATCTGCATGGGTATGGATTAATATTAACATACACAAGGGAAACAGGCTGCTTTGAAGACTGGCTGATCATATTTTAAAAAAAGCTTCTAATTAAAGTAAATTTACATAAGAATTTTTCATCTTAACAGTAAATTAATCATTTAATGCAAACGCAGCGGTTCTTGATGACCTTGAAGCCCTCTGCACTGAACTTGCTCTCAAAAAATCTTAGTCACAGAAAGCTTAATATGCAGGGAAAAAGTAACTCTCATATAGCTTCTACCATGTATTAAATTCATTGTGACAGATTGAGATTAAAAGACCAGCATGCCAGTTTGTGTATTTTGCCACATGCTTAATTGCAGCAAATGACCATTGAAGGTAGTAAATTAAACTTGAAGGTCTCTTCAGAGCAGGCCGTTGGGGAATTTATTATTGAGTGATTGGAGTACTTGTTGGGAATTTGTGTCCCGGCATGATATTATGAAGCGGAGGAGGCTGTCGTGCTGAATGGGAACATCTGTCTGCTGAGGGTTTATTAACCTTGAAATGAGTCCAGAGTTTTCAGGCCAGACTTCCTGATGGTGGCTGTAGAGCTGAAGAGAAATGCGTCTGATCCATGGTGGTGGTGGGGGGGTGGGAATGGAGTGGGGGTGTGTGTGGGGGGGGGGGGGAGTTTGAAATGGAGTCGGGGGGGGGGGAGGGGGAGCTGGGGGGGGTTACACACTCCTCTGGCCCTGACTGATGCTTCATTACCTGCATGCACTTGTGATTAATGCCGCTGGCCTTTGGATAGAGCGATTTATAAATGTATTTTCTCACTCCCCCAATCCCTGTATGTGTTGACAGGTCTTCTTATCGAGCTCGGTCATGAGTTTGTTGGAAATTTTGAAATTTTCTTCATGTCCCACTGGCACTGGAGTTAAGATGCGCGACTTGGTTACTGATATTTCTGTGTGGGACATCAGATTAATCTCTCTCTCTTTCTATCCTCCCTCTCTCTCTCTCTCTCTCTCTCTCTCTCCACCCCCCTCTCTCTCTCTCTGTCCTTCTTCCTCTCTTTCTCCCCTCCTCCCTCTCTCTTTCTGAATTCATGCTTTACTGAGGGACATAACGTTCTAGAGTGAGGTTGTCTATAGTCGAAAGCCTAGGATAAGAGGAAAAGCTGTGCGCTGCTACTGTATGTGGACATGCTAACATAACATTGTAGGCATATTTACTCATGTTTAAATACCAAAGCCAAATGTCAATTGGCATCCATTGTGACAGAGAAGCATTTTTATCCAGTATAAAAACATTGAAGTTTATAAATGTGTATACTGAAGTCATATTTATCAACACATTCTTGGGAGATTGAAAATCATATACTTACCAGTTGTTATTGACATATTTGCATGTGTAAGTGCCTTAATAAATATTTTATTTCGTAACTAATCATGAGTAGAATTCTGTGGGTGAATGTGACATACTTTTATAATTACTGTGTATCGACAGAAAACCCATATCAAAAAACAAATCTACAAAGATGTGTATTTGGCATGTATTTAATATATCTGTGTCGATTGCATTTGTTGCTATCAGGTACAGGTCACATATATTGATCACATCTATGGTAGCTATACTTGATAATCCAATAATGATGAAATGGTATAATGTCCTAGGGGGATGGCACTTGTATGTAAACAGTTCTGAGCGGCTATGTCGTTCTCCCAGTTTCGAAATTCACCTTCAGTACTGCTACATGTGTTTTCAAGTGAAAATATTCAGAAGTATTTCCTATAAAATGTGTAATGCAGCGTGTGATAACGGAGCAGAGCCTGAAGAAGCTCCTGCTTAAAAGCATTCTTCAGCAGACATAAAAGAGCTGTGTTTGTTTTTGGAGAGGTGCGCAGGGATCTTAAAGACACCCCTTTTTCAGGGAACAGCTGATCATTAAAATGTAATTGGAGGTAATATAGCCCAGTAAAAGCACTGGCAGATGGCATCAAGGCTGATAACCAGCTTTAAATGCACAATAATGAATGCGGGGCTTGAGTTTGGTCCTTTCCTGGCGTTTCTCTCCAGTTACCTGCAGTGCCAGAGAGAGAGACACAGGGGCATTGGCATTGATTTGTAGGCTAGGGGCTAGGGGCTAGGGGAGGGTAAGGGTGTCCATAGGTGTAGTTCACAGGTTTAAAAGGACTTGTTCTGAGTGTAAAGTTTCATATTTATTGGAGAGCTGTTGCTATTATTATAGAATTGTCTCTGAAGTCCCAGAGTCGGAGTAAAACTTTGCACATGGGTTTTAAACATTCTATGAAATTCCCGGGCCTGACTGTGAAGTTGTATTCTTTTTTAAATGTTTTCTCTGAAGTCCTTGGGTCGTAGCGAAGCTTTTCACAGGTTTAAGTCTCCGCTAGAATATGAGTGTGAATTTCTTCGCTGGTTTGTTTCACTTTCTTCCTGAATTAACCTTCCTGGCTTCAGTGAATCCCTCCCAGATTGACAGGGTTTAATGGAGGGCAGCTCATGCTAAAAAACAAAAACAAATCAACAGCTGCATATTGCAGCAATTTGTAACCTCACAGATACACACCTTATTTCACAATATAAAGGTCACGGCTGTGGTTGCGTTCTTGTGTAGCGTTGCACAGCCCTGACCTTTATATCTAGAAATGAAGTTTATATAAGAAAGTAGATTAGAATTTCTTTATTTTTTTATTTATTTTCAGCTGACGTGGAGGTTCAGTTTCTGATTCCGTTTGTGATTTAATTAAGGATTGTTTACTGCAACATGCTATTCATGACACATTGCAGCATTGTGGACGACATATGTCTTGTCAAGATCACGTGACTAATTTTCTCAATCGCCTGTTTCCATCATCTGTTATAACCACTATCCAATCAGGATATCAGTATGTTTATTTTTTTGCTTTATTTTAAAAATATATATTTATTTGATTTTTCGTCCTTGTTTATGGTGCGTATTTTTTAACAAGTCGTGATGGTTGTCAGATTAGCAGCTGTGTTGTAGAGAAAGGTTCTCAGATATGTATCAATACAATATGTTTCTCTTATCCTTGCACATGCTCACAGCTTTTCAGTCTTAACTGTCCATCAATCCACTCTACAGATCAAAACAGGCAGGTCAGCTCATTTATTTTTGCAGGCTGCATTTGCAGTTAAATAAAGACTTAATATGAGGTTAAAGTTCAAACGGTTAGTTTTAATTTGAGGGTATTTAGATCCATATTGGGTGGTCTTTCTATACATTAACACCCCCGCCCCTCCAGTCTGTTGCAGGGGGTGCAAAAGTAATTGTACAAATGTACAAAATCTGAAATAAATCATCATATTTAGTACTTGATTGCAAATCCTGCTATTTGATGACTGCCTGAAGTCTGTGCCCCATAGACATCACCAAAGGGGTCTTCCCTGGCGTGTGCTGCAGCCCTCTTCGGTTTCTGTCTGTTTCGGAGCTGTTTTCTTTCAGTCCTGTCTTCAGCAAGTGAAACACACGTTCAATTTGGATCCAGGAAGGATGATTGATTGATTCCACTTTTTGGGCCTGAAAAACTCCTTTGTTGCTTTAGTGGTGTGTTTTGAGGGCATTGTCCTGCTGCAAGCTGAAGCGACATCCAATGAATTTTGAAGCATTTGGTAGGATTCACCCTGAGTGCCATCAAAACTCACATCAATGAAGGCGAGTGAGCCAGTTCCAGGGGCAGCCATACATGCCCAAGCAAAAACACTGCCTCTACCATTTTTTTACAGAAGGGGGGCAGGGGGTGCCTTGGATTCAAATTAAAGCTCGGCATGTTAACCCCATACTAACTGTTTTATTTCAAATCTAATTCTCGAGAGTACAGAGCCAAAAAAAACCAAGCACCACTGTCCAAATACTTCTGCACTTATCTGTACAATGCACAGAGTTGCCTGGTTTGTATTATGGTGCAATCCTGGCCCAGGTTGAGGAGGATTAGATTTTTGTTCTATATGCACGTCTGGAACTATGGTTTTCAGAACACACCATTGTCTTTCCAGATCCATTCCCAGCTTGCTCCAATTAAATTTGCCTGCTAGCTTTTACTTGCATATAGATATGTGCTCCTTTGCTGAATGCTCAGGGTCGCTGGGTTAGGGAACTGTAGAGCCGTGGGCTACGCTTGGTTGTTGTCGTTATTTGGCCAGCGCTGAAAGGTTGATAGGAAGTGCTTGTGAGAGCAGGCGGTTGTCACATTTCACCTACTATTTTCTGAAGTGAGCTCAGCGTTGTCCTAACGGAAAGAGTCACCATCGCAGCCTCTGTAATTTTCTTTCTTCACCATCAAACACTGTATTTATGGGGCCCTCCACAATGTCCTCTTTGACAGAAAAGAAAATGGGGAAAATTAAGTTATCGTATGCCTTTCTTGTGGATCTGTGAAACATGAAATAAGAAAGAAGAAAAAGAAAGGCACAAAATGGTTTCTGCATGCAAAGATAACAGAAAAGGAGAGAAGGGGTCCGTAATTATCTTTTCAAACTTTTTTTCTCATTTATTTAGTTCACAATCATGTTTCTTTTTTCCCTTCAAAACAGTGGAGGGAAGGAAAAAGAAAGGAAGAACACTGTTGTGTCTTTGTGGTCTTTTGTACCCTGGGCGGGGACAGCTCATCCTTCTTTGAGTCGAGATTATAGTCTGCGGAATCTAATTTGAAAAATGTAAAGAACGGTCCTTTCCTGTGTTTCTGTGAAAACATCACAGTGGGTGTGTGTATGTGAAGGGGGGGGGGGGGGGGGAGGGGTGAATGGGGCCTGACAGAACAGCCCGGAAAACAAATTCCTTTACTTCATTAGTCTAACATCGCCCCACAGTGCCGGTTATGCGAGCGCGGCCGGGTGATATAACGGTGTCGTCCGCCTGTCCTTCTTACGGTGTCCTTTATGCGTTTATGCATGTGTGATCTGCCATAGCCCCCCGGTGGGTCTCATTTTCATGACAATTAACCCTGACCGGGAAGATCAGGTAATATCGTCCCTGCGTTCTCTCAACATGACCTCTGCTGAATAGAAGATAATGATTCGCCCGAGCAAAGAGCAGGTCAGCCGGGGAAAGCCGCAAGTAAGGACAGAGTAGCCATGGAAACCTGCAGGTAACGGTGAGGTAGCCATGGGAACATTCAGTTCAGAGCAGGATAGCCGTAGAAACCTGCAGGTTAGAGCAGGGTGGCCATGGAAACCTGTAGGTTTATTTAAAAAAAAAAAAAAAAAAAAAAAAGCTAAATAATAAAGAAACCGGCAACGTTATCTATTTCTTTTCCATTCCCACCTCCTTCTCAGGCACTTCCTGTGGTGCTCATGGCTAATGTGTTTCTTTTTTAACCCACCTTCGGACATTTTGATGAAAATCTAATGAATCTTTGCATTTTCCTTAGCAGAAGGCTTAACCACCAAGAGCACTCCATAATAGCACCCCGTGGTAGAAAGGGGGCATTTTGCGAATTGAACATTTTGTTTGGCAATAGCCTTTCAGCCATGACAACCTGTAGTTTCACCACCTCCTCCTCTTTTAGCGATTTGTTTTTGATGTCTAGAGGAAGGACAAGTTAAGGAAGACAAGCCAACCAACCAACCGAACCAAGGCTTACCCTAGAAGGACCGATGCTTAATAGAGGTTTCACGAAGGACTACATGACCCAGAGTAAACGGGGGCGCTGCTGCATATTAATGTAGTTGCTTGTCGATAGTTTGTGCCGATGTGCCTGGTGCCTTGTTAAAATGTAACACGTTGTTCCTGTAATTTGCCGAGGAAGGCCAGGGAAATAAAAGTGTCAATTTGCAGCAGCTCATAAGCTAATGAATATTTGAATAATGAATGGGAGAAATAGAGGATCCGTGTTTGGGACTTACCCGCTGAGACCTGGTGTGGGGGTGGGGGGGTGGGGGGGGGGGGATAAAGGTAGGAGGAGGAGGAGGAGGAGGAGGAGGAGGAGGGGGGCGGGTCTCGGGCGTTTAGAAAAACATGTTTTTGGTGCCGTCTTCCTCGGCTGTTAACAGGTGAGGAACAAGCATTATGCTGCACCGAAGGAAATGTAAACCTAATTAAAACAGTGTTCAAAGAGTGCCTGCCTTTGATTATTCATGGCGTTGAGAATTAGGTGAAGCGGCTTATGGAAGAAAAAAAAAATAAAAATGCTGCTTTGTGTGATCCCCAGCCAAGGGCCTCGGATTCACAAACAACCCGTTTTCCACCGTTAAATTCAGCCTCAGAGTGGGCCAGGTGCTGGTATTAAAAATGTAAATGTTTAGTTAGTAAAAGAGATGTACTATTTTTCGAATGATGGTCGGTTTTTACGCAGTTCAGTGCGCATCAGTGCACCTTCTGCTTGCTGGGGACAGATTTTGTCATTGGTGCTCCGGTCCGCTCAACAGATTGTCCCACGGTTGTTTGGCACACTGTGCTGACACCGGTTCGTGTTGACTCCCGCTCGTGCTAAGTGATTTACAAACCAGTGAGTCAGCTGACAGCAGATAAAGTCAACAGAACGATCAATGCGAAATGAACGTTTGAGAGGTCGCAGGCTCAAACGATGACGGCGCTGGAAAAGCACAGATCAACAGAGCGAAGCAACGGACCCGTGTCCTTTGAAATGGCGTGGCGAGCCCTTCGCCCGATGTACTGATAATCGACGCCGATGTGTTCTGCAAACCGTGACCTCTGCGGTTGAAGGTCAGGTCAGTGAGTCATGAGGAAAATTTTGGATCATATTCTCCATTCGCTATGAGAAATAAAGAGAGCTGAATTCAAACTGCACCCGCTGTTGGCATATGCATATGTTGTGCAGCATTCAGTATTCAGTAGTCAGTATTGGCCATTGAAGGATTTGTCTCAGTCATTACAGCTTATTATCTTAAGATACATGTACACACACAAAAAAAATAATAAGTATAGCTTAATGAGTGTTTTAGTTTTTTTAATGAGACTTAATATCTTATTTTTTCCCCTTTCAAGTAGAAAATATTAACTTTGTCTTTCCCCTTTGGCAAATTGCGAAATGAATCAAACTGTCTCACCTCATTGGCAATCATTTTGTCTTTTTTAGTGAAAAAACTAAAAAACAAACCAAAAAACAATAGAAAAAACATAAGACTAAATATAATACAAAAATGAATTTTAAGATTGACCTATTTTTTGGTATTTGCAGTGTATACCCAAAGATAATTGGTTTGTTGTTTGTTCTATGTTATTGCTGGCTGATTGCACATTACCCCTTTAAATAGCTGGATATTTACAGAAACCGTTCAGGTTAAGTATCTCACTCAAGGGTTCAACAGTGCCCCTCCAGGGCTCTGAACCTGTGTCTTACCCACACTTAAGAGTCTTGATCACCTTTTTAATTGGAAGCCAATGCTTACTTGGGTATATTCAGACCAGTGGTTACACTCACGTTGTTGCTAATTGCTCCCACTGCCCGATCTTGTTGCTCTCAACCTGATGAATAATTCAGCAGTCTGCGGCACTGAGTTTGTGTGGATGAACTTCAGCCCAGGCTGCTGAAACACCAGGCGACGTTCCTCGCGTTGAAGAACACTCCTGTAAATGATTAATTTCCTGAAATAAGACTAAAAATGTCATAATAAAAGAAAGAACAAATATGTTTTTGAGGAAAAAAAAAAACAAAACAAAAAAAAAAACAGCAATAAGAAAACCATAAAAAATTGAAATTGCACTCTCCGAATCGTCCAAATCGATATATTTGAAGCTCAACCACCTATGATAAACAAGAGCAGAATTGCTCCAGGCGCTGAGTGAATTTTAATGTGTGAATGTGTGAGGGAGAAATTAAAAGCCTCCAGCGCAACATGAACCGCTGTACTTTAGCCCTGAATGAAGTGCCCATTACCAGTGTAGGCTTTACATAATCATTGAACAATCTGTAAATGTGCAGGGGGCTCTTATAATTGCCATTTGATGCTCTCTCATACCCTCTGGTTTCAATCCCCAACATGTAGTTTCTGATGCATTGCCCTGTATAGTGGTGAGTGTCTCTGTAACACCCCAGGATGGATAAGGTGAAGGTGTAGAAACAGGTGTAAGCAGCTTGGGGGGGGGGGCAGTCTTTCACAGAGTTGTTTCACACTACAGAGTAGTACACCTGCACCTACAGCTGCATTAAAAGAAGTCACACGATAACGATTCCCCCATCCCTTGTGGAAAAAAAAAATGTATTGCTGAATTATAATTCAGTATACTTAAAGTATAATTCAAGTTTATATAATTACACTTCAAGAAGGCTTGAAGTATACTGTTTCTCACATCTGAAATCATTATGGAGAACAAAGCCCATTCACTTTGTGATCTGGCTTTAGGTGAGGTATAAGATCCTCATATTGATAGCTTTTTCTTATTGCCTTGCTTATAAGAGTGAGATCGTGCACTTCTCACCCAATGCTTTTTGGCAAAATATTGCAATGTAACAGTCATTTTTGGAACCGTTTCAGGTTTGGTTGGCTGGAATGTAAACAACAGGGAATGGATACTAGCTGAATAATTTTATTTAAAATAGTATATATTTTAAATGTTGTAAAAAAAAAAAAAAAGATGAAAGTTTGCAAATCAAATGAAATACAGTCTTTTAACATGTCACGATGATCAATATTGATATATCCTCTTTCTCTTCTTTTCATGTCACGATGGGCCTTTCAACGCTTAAAATACAGGTAAGCCTTCCTTTTCTGGCACTTTCTAATTGTGTGGTGTTAGTCTAAGTAGCTCTTAGCCCAATGAGAGCCCTTAAAGTGTTGTGAAATATGAAGCTTTGTACACAAGGCTAGCGCCTTTCACGGAATGAGGCGCGGGCCAATTTGACGGAATGATAAATGTGCGTCAGAACAGCCTGTTCCTAGACCCGTGCGGGAGCCACGTGCTAATGATGATGATTATGGATTACGTTGATATGCTGCCTTTCATCTCCAAACACTTCGCGGTGGAAGCGGATTGGGGGGAGCTAGCTCTTCTGTTCGCGGTAGCATTGCTGTAGAAATCCACGTTCCCTGCCAGAAACTGCGTTTTTTTTTTGGGGGGGGGGGTCCGGGATGTCACCGATAAGGACGCGGCTTCCTTCGCACCCCTGCTGGGCTGGCTGGTCTCATCTGTACCTCAGGGCCCCGCCCGTCCCCTCGTCTCTCGGGGAGCACCTCGGCAGGTGGGGAGAGGTGTCATGTTCAGCAGTGCCAGACGCTGTGGATAGGATCACAGCCCCCACTCTGGGGAAGCCAGGAGGCTGATCATTCCTCCACCTCCAGTTCCCCCGCCCCTGGTTGTTTTTCACTCCACTGGAGACTCACCTCTCACCTTCCCTGGGACTGCGCACATGAGACAAAAAATGTATTAATTTGGTTATGGAGCTCTATCAAATATCCAAATTAAACCTGTGGATCAGACATGTTAATACTTACCATTTAATAATAATAATATAATTATTATCCATCTATCCATCCATTACCTAAACCCGCTTATCCTGGCCAGGGTCGCGGGGAATGCTGGAGCCTATCCCAGCTTGCTTTGGGCAAGAGGCAGGAATACATGTTGGACTGGCCACCAATCTATCACATCACAAGGCAATAATAATAATAATAATAATAAAGAAGGTCTGTATAAGTAATCTGTCAGTCATATGTTTGATATATCTTGGGTAATTAGTTGTTATACCACAGTCTGGGTAAATACTTGACTGTGACTGGCAGGAAAGTGTCCATTAAAAACCACACACCACTCCGAGAAGAACCTCCCAACATGAAGTGGTTGTGCATTAAAATCATACATACACCTCATTGTGGATTGCCCCTTACTTGTAAACCCTTACATACTTCAGTTATAAATCCAGGTGTATGCTGTTCTAGGTGCAAAGGTAAGGAAAATGCATTGCCAATGCAACACTGTTGCAAAGGATTGTTACGGCTACTGCTGAAAACGGTTGGGACATTTGTTATGGCAAATAAAATGAGTTAAGATAATTAAATAGCTTAGCCTTTCTAGACAATGATGAATCTAGAATTCCACACCGGTCTTAGTGACAGAACTAATTATTCTTCCGGGTAAGTCTAATATATGGGAATGAGAAAAGACAATAATATTTAATAGCGGTAGTAATTGCAACAATCACATTCACTGTTATCTCATCAAAGGTCAATTGTCTCTTAATTGTGTTTTGACTTTTGTTTTGCTCTTGCATTTCAATTCAATTAGTTAAAACTTCCCTGTTTGTTGTGATACAATGGGGGAAAATAAATAAACTCGGGAAAAGGCAAAAAAGAGACCCCATAAATCTGTTTCAGTGATAATCTCTCTGGGAGCATTGAGCCCTAAAGCTGCTCTTATAAAATGATACACTATCTCAGATTCAATTCTTTGAAGATCGCTCTTTAAAATCAATGCTGAAAGTCATTGACTGAGGGGATTGCAGTAAATCCTCCACCCATTATATATTGTTTAGGCACTCAATCACAAATCTTACGTGGCTTTGTAAAGAGACCGGGCTGTTATGTTCTTTTATATTGAGCGTATTTTCCTCTGGGCGAAAGCCGACACCCATGTTATTAGACCAAGGATTCAATTGAATTGCTTGAATAACATCCCCGTAGACTTGAAGCAGCCACTTCTATAGATGGGAAGGGTTCCCTGAAGTGGGGAGGTGGAAGGGGTGGGGTGGAGGTGGGCGGGGGCTGTGGGGAAGGCTGGGAAGGCTGGTTTTCAGCAGGCCAAATACCACCTTTGGATGGCCACGCTAGCTGTCGTAAGTGTTTCTCCGTGTATTTCTGGTTCGCCTGATTGGGCCCGAAGCTGGTCTGTGTCTCAGCCACGTCAGCGGAGGGAAGACATGGCTTGATTGAAGCCGGGATCTGCTTTCGTCCGGTGGTCTCGTGGGTGCAGTATCTGATATGAGCTCGTTAGGTTGTGGGTTGGTTCACCAGTAACCTCTGCTTCACATCTATACCCTGATGCACGCTGCCATTTAAAATAAATGTAAAAATATTCACAAAATGTACCACCGTATAAACAATACACAAATATTGTACCATTAACTCACAAACGCATGAACACACACACACACTCACACACAAAAACACTAGCATATAAAGTGTGTGTGTGTGTGTGTGTGTGTGTGTTTTAGGTCATATCTGAATGTCTTATAGGTTGTATAATTCCATAAATCTTTCCTTTTCATGCTAAATATTGTGAGTAAGAATTCATAAGAATACTTAAGTAGAACGGGCTATTCAAACCGTGTCAGCTTATTATTGGTATGCATATATTCTGGTCAGATGACAGTCATCAGTGGAGCAATGCAGAATGCGAATATAAATATGTCATGCATGCTCCCCCCTCGGACACCAAGGACAAGGCCAAGGATGATAAACCTCTAGCCTGGAATTTTTAGCAGGTCAAGTTGCGAGTTTGGAATAAGACATCGCCCGTACTATCGATTTCTGGTAAAAGTGAACAGGGCCAGAGGTATCGAGGCGTTCGAAACGCAGGCTGTCACATGTCAGAGCATCTCTGCATGTCAAAGTAGACTACAGCATTGACTTACCTCTGGGGTGCAGGTGAGCTTTTTCGCACTTCAGAGTCATATCAGCAGCTTTTGATGCGTCTGTCCTTTCATTTCAGATTTGATTAAAAGGGTGATTATTAGCGGTGTGCTGTATTTATTAGGTGCATATTGCGGCTCTCAGCTTTCATGTTTATGTGAACAGCCTTACGAGGACTGCAAAAAAAAAAAAAAAAAGACAACGTGGGCGTGGTCGCATGGAAACAGTGATGACCTGCTCATGACCATTGTGGTTCTTTAAAAATGGACTCAGTTCCCCTTTTCGAACATTATGTGAATGTGAATAGGTGTCTCTACCCCCCCCCCCCCCCCCCCCCCCCCCCCCACCAGAATGATGAAGCTGCTAAAGATTAAAAAGGTCCTATCAGTGTGAAGTTGTGTTCAAGGCTCTACATGCCATTAAACATTTTCCCCTATCATCCAGGGCCATCTTGGGAGCAATTTCCGTTAACTTATTAGTTAACCGTTTTAGTTAAAATATTACACTCATTACGACCAAAATAATATTTTCTTGTGCTTGAGCAGAGACACGGCCATGGCGTTCTGTCAACCTTGCCCTGGCTTTGTCATCCGAAGTGCTCCGAGCAGTTTGAGCCATTGGAAACCACGGCAACGCCTGCATCAGACGTCTCTGGAATGTAAAAAAGAATCACTGACTCGTATCAATAAATCAGCTCCTGCTAGCCCAGATTACTGATGGCTGGGTTATTATTGGCCACAGGGTTTACCAGTGGGGAGGCGGTGGGGGGGGTGGGACTGCGCTGCCCATAGGTTAAATGTAATGCGGGATAATGATGTATGCATCCTTTTTAAATATTAAAACGCCTCTAATGATGTTAAATTCCTTCGAGCGAGCTCCGAGCTTTCTGGGCAGATGTGCTTTCTCTCCCTTAGCATCCTACAGAGAGAAGACTCACTTCATGAAACCATCATGTGCCCTGCAGTCCACGGTAATGCATGCACAGGGCCCTGAATATATCACCGTGAAGCATCGCTGGTGCTTGTGCCAGCTGAAACCATAGAATTCTATGATGAATTCAGATATAGAATGAAGTTGGGGGGTAAAATGGATGATTTAATAGGATGCTCATTTTTCAACTGAAAAAATCTTTCACTATTATATACGCAGTGCACCCTTTTTATTTAATTAGATTTTGTTTTGTATAGGATTTTCAAATTTATTTTAGGCCTATTCTCTCTCAATATGGACCTTTCACTTACTCAGTGCTTTACCTTTCTGTCAGTTCAGGAGAGCACAAACAATGCACTCTATAATGCAAAACTGTGTGACATGCCTTTTCTTCACTCGATTGGAGGAGGACAATTTCTATGCAGGCAAACTGCAGTTGTTCAACTGACCAGAGGGGGTCACTGGTGCTGAGACACAAGTGATATCCCTCCCTCCCTCCCTTCCTAAAGTTATGGGCAACTATTCACTGCCCTGCCCTGCCCTGCCCTGCCCTGCCCTTAACAGGCTGAGCCATCCAGCAGATTGCGCTGTACTTTTTTTTTTGAGGAGAGAATATATTAGGGAGTTAGCCTGAGTGACAGACAAATTCAAGAGGTTCAATTATAATAGTCTTCTTTTAGTTTTAAATATTTAGTTAAATAAATATTTGATTTCTCAATACAGAGAAGTGGAGCTCGTATCTCATAACTCATAGCTGTCAGGGTAGGTCAAGAATATTTCTTAAAACCAACTGCCGCTCGTCCCCCAGGAGCCTTCAAATGACAGCGCTGGTCCCTTGTTCCGCTCAGCTTTGCTATCTGCAGAGTTAGATCTCAGCAGAACGGCCCAATCGCGCGCCCCGTTTCACTGACTGGAATGTCAACAGCTCTCGGCAGTAGAAAATAACATTTTAAAAAACTTGCTGACCGGATTAGGGGAGGACCGGAGAGTTTTCTAAAAGGCTTTGATCCTGTACTGTGTCCAGTCACTGAAGTCTGGTTGTCCACTGCATTAAATATTGATCAGGATCCATTCTTGTGTGTGGCAGGGCATGTGTCAGTGTCCGCCAGGTTTCTTGCGTACTCCTCGAACGGAGGCTGGTTTTCTGAGGAGGGTTTTCTGGTGTTCTGCACGTGACTCCGTCCCTGCTATGTTTGTCCTCACATAGCTCCGGGTGTAATGCTTATATCATAATGGATAGATCTGTGCTAGGGTAAAATGTTTAAATAAAAAAATGTGGTTTGCTGTCTACAGGCCCCGATCCATAGCTCACTGGACCCCTGGCAGAGAGCTGACCGTTAATCGATGCGGCAGTCGGACAGCCTGATGCTAATTTAGGGAGATCACGTTTTTTTCGTCCTGAGCTGACAAGCTAACGGCCTGTGGGGTACACAAAAAGCCGCACAAGCAGACCCTCCCAAACGGAGACTGCATAGCTAGGCCTGCAACACAGCTAAATGGGGTGTTGCGTTCAAGTACGTCCACCTCCCTTCGGGGGTGACGCCGGGTTTTATTTAAGGAATTAATTTTTTTCAGCCCTCTCCTCACCACGGAAATCTTGTGTGTTTCACTCGACAAGTTCTCTCACATGAGACCGGTAACTGCAACACGACATAAGAAGTGTGGGAAGCTTACCCAAACCGTTGTCCATGTGTCATTTTTTTTTTTAAAGAACTGCACAACATTTTGAGTTAAGGCCATTTCAAAAGCAGTGCTATGGATCTTAGAATGTAACACGAAAGTGTTCCTGAAACGTTTGCCAAGGCTACATGCTTCATGGTGGCTGTTGTCTTGTGAGACTGCAGTGCAGCTTGCTTTAGTCCCTGAATCACAAAGCAGTCAGCCTGTATGGCTTGGTATGATGCAAGGGAGTAAACGCATTAATAAGCATTATGGCATAAATAAATTCTCAATAGGTACTTATTACTCTGTCCCTGATCAAGGCCACTTTTGTTTCACTGCTTATTGTTCATTGTATTGGCCGCACGCCCCCTTCAAATCAATTAAGGACTTACACAAGCGTATTTGTGTGTTCATTTATTAAGTGTCCTTTTATTAATTCACAGTGCAAATGCGATGGATTTTAATGCGGGCTAAAGCCTATTGTTCTCTTAACTCAGTTCCCCTCCCCTATCAGTCCAGCCGGAATAGTCCATAAGAAAGTTAATTTGCGTCTTTAAATTGGCTGATTACAGTGAACGGTGGCGGCTCGATACCACCTCATAATTCAAATAGATTTCATATTGCCCGGGATGACAGTGCAATGCTAATCTTTCTTCTTCGCCGACCGGATTAAAATAAGAAATGTGAAGGAGGGGGGAACACATGGCGCGATTTGGTGCCAGTGCGGCTCAACTCTGACGTCGCTGTCCCCCGCGCGTATGGCACGGATCCTCGGCCATAATTCTGATTGGGAAATTTATTTATTTTTTTTTTTAAAAAGCCCGACTCCTAGCAGGAGGGTGCCGCTATAAATTTTGGGAGTTCAGCGTCAGCAAGAAGCAGAGCTGCGAAACAGGAATGAGAAAGCTCTCATTTCTTGAAGAACAATCTCAGAATGCATTAAAAGTGCCCAAAGATTTCCGTAATAGGCCCCAGATAACATTAATAAAAAAAAATTTAAAAAAAGAAATTAACGACATAAATTTCAATTTACGAGCCTCCGGAGAGAGTTGCTGCCTCACTCGAGAAGACAGAGTGTACCAACTTTGAGAAAGCTAACGTGAGCACAAGTAGCATAGCGTACCGTGTATGCAGCCCGGAACGCCAAGTGCTTGAAATACTATCGCAGACTTAGCACCGTGTATTTTAAGTGGCACAAATGGTGCTCACTGATCACTGGTGGTTAGCAGTTCTGACAGAACAGGACAAAATGCAATCTGCTGGAGAACGGAACTTCAGCCGTATCCATTATTTACAGAGCCCCAGACTTCTGTACGCATGGGTTCTCATTTCGCCAGAAGCTCGTGTCTGCTATCCCAAAAAAATAAGATGGAATGAAATTAAAATCAAGTAAATATATCAAATGGTGGACTGCAATTTGTTTTGGTTTGGCCAAGGCTATGGTACCTATGGCTCCCGCTGTGCTGCCAAAGGGTTGTTGAAGAGTGCGTGTGAATCTGAATATGTGAGGAAACAGTATGTGATGAATCATCCTCACACCAAAATTTAAATATTTTTCATCCTTATGCTTTTTTGTTCCAGCCAGATAGAAAAAAAGCCTTTAAACTTCAGTGCAGTGCCCAGCCATATGTCCCTGTTGGTTTAATGTTGCTCTTTAGGTATGCTATGTGCCCTAATATGATTCATCCATGAGAGGGAGCATCTCAAATATAGATCCTACCTTTCTGGACGCTGAGGTATTTTGTTACTCCGCAATACCTTCATGTGCTAGTTGAATGGATCGGTGTACACAAGTGAAAGGTATATAGGTCTTTTCACAATGTTATGCATGCGTGGGCTTTGAAAGAAAATAAAGTGTCTGGTTTCTGGATGCTTATTAAATGCTTTTTTATCATCATTTTGATTTATGATTTATCAGTTTGCGGCTGACACTGGTACGCTCAAGCGGGTTTGGCTGTTGCGCGTGCAGTACATAACTTATTTAGTCGGGTATGTTTTTCTCATCTGGGTGAGCGTCTGCTGAAAATCAAGAAACGGAAAATGACGTCCGCATCCTGCTTTTCGATGCACCGACACCTTTCCTCTGTCAATATGCTGGAGGCTCCGGGCTGCTCAGCCAGAGATTCATAACCTGTGAAGACGCAGCAGCCAAACTCGGGCTGTAAATGATATGCAATCTGGGACGCCGCCGCCGCCGGCCCCGATTCCTCGCCAAGACGGGACCGCCATCGCGCTCCGTCTTCGTGACGGCGCCCGTCCCGCCGCGTCGGGGACGGGGCGAGAGTGGCGGCGTCTCGACGAGTCCCCCCCCCCGAATCGATGGCGCGGGTGAGCCGAACCCTCGTCTCTGCTCTGTCGTCGGCGAGCCGCGACCCCGGGAAGGTGGTGAGGCGCATTTGGCTCCACCCCATTAAAGGCAAAGTGAGCCTTAAGTGCGCCAAGGTTCCTTTAGTTACCGCTACATTACTTTCTCCCCAATGAGACGCCAGGGGCCCTGTCCTTAGTGCCTAGTGGGCTGTGGGTTCGTAAAATAGTCACTGGGTGAGGGTGGCACTGCAAAAAGAGACTCAGTTGGAAATTCTATACTAGGGGAAAAAGAACCAAATCCAATTATTATTTATTCTTTTTTTTATTAAAGGGAGAAGGCTTTGTTTGCAGGCCTGGTATCTGTGTCCAGTGTCCAGCACTGTTCCCTGCTGCAGTGATGCTCTTCAGCAATGCCTTTCGGTAATGGTCTGGACAGCAGTTAGTGTTAGCCTCTCATCCTGTTCTGAGTTAATCCACTGTGGTGGCCATAAGCATCGGCAGATGTTTTGAATATCTGTATATTTTAGAATTCTTATTTTCTTATTTTAAATTAAATTTATGTTTTAATGTGCGTTTGATGTCCCTCCGTTATGCTGCATGAATGCGGAATGCTGGGTAGCTTGAATAGCTGCGCAGGGCATCTATGACTCATTTTCTCCTCCTCTTTTCTCCGTGCAGTGATTCCCTTCAGCCTGCACATAATGTAAGTGAATTTGAGCCGGGCTTTATCACCGCATAAACTCGGCGATGATGGTCCGTGTCCCCCTCGTTTAAATTCTTCGGTCCCGGAGGCTGTCTTTCTGCGATATTATGTCACGTCTCCCCTTACGCAACGTGCCTTCTGCCCCGTCCATGATCTGAAAGCGTAACTCGCGATCTCGCTCGTGTCCTATCGAACGGGGGCTGGCCTTGAGCCTCTCCCCCCCCCTCCCCTGGGAGAGGTCTGCACCTTTCAAGGCGGTGGATGACGAACAGATTTGGGGCACCGGACGACCCCGAGTTTAATCCGAGGCGCAGAGCGGCTGGCCCCTCCAGCGACGCGGCGTATAAATATATCCCTAAGATCGCAGAGGGAGCAGGCCCTTCTGCACAGCCCTGCCATTCTGCCTTTCTGCTGGCTGTCGGGGGGGGGGGGGGGGGGGGGGGGGGGTTTGGAGGTTCACGCGGGGGGGGGGGGAGGGGGCAGAAGGTTTGGTCCGGGGGGCAGGGTGAAAGATTCCCCCCATCACGTGCCGTAAATGACCCCATCCGTCTCTGTCCGTGACTGCTGCCGCTGGGACTCCGTTGATCATCGCGCTCTCGCTGAAACGTGTCATCGCTCAGCCGAGGGGGCGGGGAGTGGGGCGGGGGGGTGTTGGGGTTTGTGAAGCAGGTGCTGTGGTTGAAGCAGGGGGGAGGGGGGGCATTGGGGGTGGGTGTGCTCTGGCTGCAGGAGGAGGCTCTGTTTCTCACAGAAATGTTTGTGCCACACCATACACAAAATTCACTACCTTGTTATGCCCATTCTAATCCGGAATGTTCTGTTCTGTATCACCCAGGCTGCTTGAATAGTTAGCGCCCGACTTGCTGAACATTTGTCCAGCTGTGTGTGTACAGCACTGCACGAAATCTGGCCAAGCGCCTAGCTTCATGGGCTTAAGACCTGTTCCACGGATTCACGCTTGTAGCCTACTGGCTAACAGTCTGGTCACTGCTTTACTGCTGCTTTGAAATGTCCACTCGACTTATACCGCGCGCATAGCATAGCCGCGGCGGTGTTTAGTTTAAACCCCGGTTTTCGCGGGTCAGCCTTTGAGCCTCATTTACGTCCGTCAGGAGCCCCTGGCTGCGGGGACCTCGAACGGCACGCGTGCCAGCCGCCAATCCCGCCGCGCCGCGCCGCGGCGTAGACGACACATCAAATATTAACGGCGACATGTCAGCCGCCGCCGCCTTCGCCTGTCAGCCCTGCTTGGCACGGCCCCCGCTGACGTCTGGGCCTGGGATGACTTACATCACCGGAGACCTTTGAAGAGCTTCGGCGGTGCCTGTGTGGGCGTGGGCTTTTACCACATGACATCTACTGACTAGGGTTCCTATTAATACTGATGATGATGATGATTATTATTTTTATAGTCATTAGAGTCGCACACTCAACGCGCTCCTGAGGGTCACGCACTCTACTCGCTCCCCATTTCCCGATAATTATTACACGCCCGCTGCGTTCCCTTGTTTTACGCTCATGGTGTGCCGCGCGTAAGAGTCCGCTGATGCGTTTGCTGACTGTGTGTTTTCATGCGCTGGGCGTTTGGGGCGGGAGCTCGCTGCCAATGGCCAGGATCACATAAAACGGGCTCGTAAAACATTAATTGGTACTTTCAGGTTCATGACTCTGGTGTACACGCACTATGTGTGTGTGTCTGTGTGTGTGTGGTGTAAAAACACACTCAGTCACACACACACACGCGCACACAGAAACTTGGCTGCCTGAAGCTTCAGCCCCAATTAGCTCAGGTAGCTCTTTCGTAGGATTAAGCTCAACTCTTTTCTTTCCCACTCTGAAAACGCCGTTGTGGTTTTAGCGGTCCGAGACGTCGGCCCGGGGGGCTCTGCTCCCTCACAGCATCAGGCAAGCGGACAGGGCGAGACGCGGCTCGATAGCACGCGTGACAGGGAAAGAAAAAGGGAACAGAGAAAGGGGGGTTTACAAATCCTCAACTCTTCAAATTAATTTCGTTTAGCGATGCTTCACTGGCCCTCATGCATCTGTGCAATAGAATTTGTGTGGGCACACTGCAGTGTGTGTGTGTGTGTGTATGCAAGAGCAGGAGTGTGTGTGTGTGTGTATGCGAGAGCAGGAGTGTGTGTGTGTGTGTGTATTGACTCGCCAAATCCTCTTGGACTTCTTGGTTTAATATTGTTTTGGGAGAGGAACGGGGGTAAACTGAGGTCACACATTGTTATTCCTATGGATATATTTGGCAGACTTCCTCACCCAGGCTGGCTCACAGAGCATCGGCAGTTGCACTGCAGAATAAAAATGGCAAATGATGGCGTGTGGTACTGAGGGGGTTCCCAAATTAGGTTCCACAGATCCTCAGGGGACTTCCTGAAACTCCCAGAGGGACCCTCAGTAAAATGGAACAGAAGAAGATCCTTCTAAACATTTGGAGCATATTTCAGTATTTCCTGAATGACACTTTTAGTCTTTCAGATAAAACAAGCCTTGTCTGCTTTTACATTCTTGCTAATATTGTGTTGATTAAGTATTTTTTTATAGTAGTAAATGGCTAGTATGTACTTTCATAATATAATAACACCATGAATTTGGTATTATGAACTAGTCTCTTAAAAAAGAAGTCAAATTCACCTTGTTCTGTGCTGTTGGATAATGTGTCACAAACCAAAGGAGGGGTTCACATAGCAGCCTTAAGGACCTCAGGCTATTTTAGTTGCCCTAAAGAGTAAAAGAGTTATGAAAACCTTGCATTTCCCTCAGTCTACAGGTAGCTTAAGGCGATATGGCCACACCCTGGCCACAGTACAGTTCACATGAATCCCAGAATTTAACTTCAAGAAGTCACAATTCTTCATTAGCTGGAAAATATAAGTGAAAGCACGGTGGAACAACTATTAAAATTTGAAAGGCAGATCAGAACAGGTGAGCCTTATGCACCTCGGCGCATTATGAGGGAGCTCAGTCAACACAAGATGGTGGATGGTTTCTCGAGTCTCTGCTGTCTTCTCACCTGTGAAAATTAATTTAGTACAATAAATAAACAAATTAAGTTTTTTGGGTAAGGAAGGTGCTGTGTTGATATGCATTTTTATAAATATTACTTTTTAAAAAATTTTAAAAATAAACTACCGCATTCCTACCACAATTTATGATGCGGAACTATGGGTGTTCTGTCTTTTGAAATATTCAAACTGGTGTTAACGAAGGGTGTTTTATTACACGTGTCATTCATATTCTCCTGTATCAAAGAGGTTGAATGCAGACAGGGAGGACTGGAGTGGTGAAGTGATCAATGGGATGTCTCCGCCACTTGAGTGAAAGTAAAAGCGCGTCTGTTTGAATTCACTTGCTCAGCACTCGCGACAGTCATGTCCCAGTTGCAGTCACTCATTTGCTCGAGTCCGTAATTAAAATAAACCAAAATGCCAAGTGCAAAGCAAATGCCCAGCAGGCAATTTGGAATTTGTTCTGTTGCGCAAAGTAAGAGTTTATTTTTATATATTTATTTGCGCTCCTTTCAGAATGTGTTTTAATAAGTGGATAACTCCAAGGCGCTTTTCAGAATAACCCTGGGGCACAAAAAAACACAGCATTTAACAATAACTACTTGGTTTTAATTAGAGGACCCCATCGTGATTTACTCACAGTGTGTTTAAGAGAGCAGCACCGAGTGAATGACTTGTCCTGTAAATGACCTGCAAAATACATTTCTAATTCTGCTGTTCTAAAATAGGGTTTTCCTCCCTTTAAAGTCATTTGTGCTTAGTAGCAATGCTGAGTCAAGAGATTGCGGGAGATTTTCATGGAAAAAGAGCTTTTTGGACCGACGGCAGCTCATCCCTTACTTTCATCTACGAGAGTGAACCTGACTTGATATCTAATGCAGTGTTTTGCCCCGTAGAGTATTTTTTTATTAAGTTATTCTTGCCTCAAGGCCTTTGAGACTTTGTCAGATTTTACCTTGCCTGGGAAGACAGACAATACACGAAGACAGTGATTTATACCGGTCGTCAGTGTTTAATCCTGTGGTTGGCAGGTCTAGTCCTTAAGTGCCAACAATGTTTATGATTATGTTCCTGCCAATAATTGCATAATTGGATCTGTTAACCTTGGGCACCCAGTCCCTCTGAATGGTGAGATGCGGAGTGTAATTCTACATCAAGAAACATGGCTGTCGTGAGCCATTGAATGTGGACTATTTCAGCGAGTTTTATTGTTTATAAACTTCACCTCCCCAGCGACTTTTATTGAGTATTTTGAGCTGTTTATTGGAATGTTATCTATTTTTAGTATATTAGCACTTTCTTAACATAATTCAAAGATGGCCAGTGAGGTGTTATTTGAAAGGAAATGGTACTTCTCATTGGTTGAAAAAAGAGCACGATAGCCTAAATTAAATGTGGTGACTGACATTGCAAAGCTTACAGACACACTTTGTTGGAGGAAGGAGAATTTTGCAGCCTTACTTGGGTTGGGAATATTCATGGATATATTACACGAGAATGACAGGAAACATCAGCACCAATTTCTGCACAGAATGGCCTTCATCAGGGAGTGAGTGACAGGAGCCGTGTAGGGCCAGAGCGTAAATCTGTGGAGGTGCTGTCAATCAGCGATGTAGAGCACGTCCTCGCGGTTCCCGTACGAGCAGGGGAAAAAAAGACGGCTGAGCGACTCCAGAGGCTAGCAGCTACGCGCTTGTGCGAACGTGACGCCGGCGGTCCTGTCGCAGGCCAGGTTTGCATGGGAGGTGATTAACTTGTGAAACAGCCCAGGTGGATGTGCTCCAGCTGTGACTCCCAGCGCTGCTGTGCGAGTGTGTGTCAAATCAAACTCTGCAAAAATCTAACTGAAATGAAATGGTGAAGAGAGGGATCCCCTGGGGGGGGGGGGGAGGGTTTGTGAGAGACTTCCTGCAGTACTGCAGTAAGTTCAAGCCATGCGCTTTGGCTGAAGGCCTTTTTTTTCCCAGGATGCATTGCCATTTTCTTTTCCCATCGTGAGGTGGGCAAAGTGGATCCAGACGGCAAGCAATGGGCCTCCAAATATTGTTTTCCAGATAGGACACCCAGAACAGCCTCTCATGGAAATAAATGTAAAACTGGCAATTACTATGCATTGTTTTCTGACTATACATTTCGCATTCTATCATGAGTTTACACATTGCAAAATAATGGATGAAGAAGAAAAAAATACATGTATACAATACTGTCGATAATCAGAAAATATATGGCATACATTTTGACAAACAGTGATGTCCTTCCTTTTTGATGTCACATAGTACAGTACCTCAGCTTTGCATGTTATCAAATTTCAGCTGAGAATATTGCACGGCGTATTGCGATATGTGTTAGTGTGGTGAGAGATGTTTTTGTGTCTTATGTTTTGGCATAGAAATGGATCACACTGGATGTGTGCACATGTGCGTGCGCGCGCGTGTGTGTATGAGACTGAAGTGCTCAGTGTTTCAGCATCTGCACCACATTAATTGTTCTGTTAACAGTACTTGTGTGAGTGGTAAGCATTGGAATAAATTAGTCACTTTGTGTAAGTATTGGCCAAGTATTAAATAGCAGCAGTGAAAACAAGTGTTTCTTGTGCTTTGTTTTGCTTTCCCCTTCAGCATTTGTTTCAGAACAAGTGGTGTAATTTCATTATTATTTCATTGTAATGTATGCTAGTTTTTTTCAGGACACACACACAAAACGACCCTCTGGGCCTTTGTATTTAATGTTCTTGATTACTTTGTCTTGGTCTGCGCAACGTTACCTGATTTAACCAATTACTTTGATTAAGGCATTGTGAGAACTGCCAAAAGTGTTTGTTTGCTGTATCAAATATATATTTAGATTAATCGGTAATTGCTGTATTGTGGAATGAATACTTAATGCATATTTACTGTGTGGCACACGGTTATATGTTTTATATTTTTATTTTCTTTTTAAATCACAGTAAATATCACCTTTAATTACTTTTAATCACACCTTCTTGATGACCTCTGTGAATTGTTTCAAAAGTGACCTTTGTTGTTAGAAAGTGATATAATCCCAAAGAAAGGGTTTCAACCTCTACTCCTGACACAACATGTGGCGAATGCCCCTTCCCCCACCCCCCTACCCACCACCCCCCACCCCCCACCCCCCTCTGCTTTCTCTGGCTATAGATCTGATTATTTTCACAGCCATCAGACATGCTCACGCTGAGAAGACGTGAGATGTTCACGACTCAAACAGATAGATGTGCTCCACCGAGCTAATGGTCCAGTGATCACATGGCAATCCCGTGCACCAGCTGTGTTCTGCACCGAGCATCTTTTTCCCCATCATGCAGTGTGTCACGCTGGAGAACCCGTGCTTTGATTCCCTGTTGCTTCACCCTTGAGCAAGCTAAAATCTAATACCGTGAGCTTATGTTCATCCCCCCGAATAAGCAAGCCTGCCCGACGAACCAATAAAGAACGCTGAAATTGATATGGAATAACTACATATCCATATCTATATGCTTGTGTGCAGGTGTATCGAATGAGGGACTTTTTTTCTTAAAAAATGGGTACAGACCTGAATGAGCGCCAATGGTTTCTTCCTAATAATTCATCACGGAGATCGCTTGGTACATGCTGTGTAACAAATTCAGGTTTGTTTTTCGAAATTGAGGATGAAGCACATTGTGCTTGGATTGGCCCCGAGCCCCCTCACGGTGTTATTTCTGTGAAATCTCTCCCGCGATTGCAGGAGAGAAGAGGGGTGTGGGCGGGTTGCAGGTGACAGGGTTCTGTGTCGCTATACCGCTTCAATGTATCTATTCTAACAAGGCGGCTCATGCGTGAACACTCGGTATTTAGATCAGTGGTTTTCAGTCTCATTCCTGGGAAACCAATGCGTGCAGTATGCTGGTTCTTGTTCCAGCTAATTTCTTGTTCAGTGAACGTTGTTGGAGACACATGCTTGACTTCTAACATAGTTTTGTACTTTCACGTATTCCCACACAATTCAGGTTTGACTCATTCTTTGTCACTGGATGTTTCATTTTTTTCACACACAGTTGAGTTTCGGTTGTCCACTCTCTCAACACTCAGAACTCCACCGATTTCACCCGTCAAGCTATAATTTCATTAATGGAAAAAATGAATCTGGGCTGCTGGATGGCTTGTTCGGGTACGGGAGCACGCTGTGATGCATGGATGGGCAACGTTGGATCGAATCCGGACCTTTTCAGAGCCCACTGGGCGCATAGGGATAATGTGCAATTGGGGATTGCTTTGGCCAGGGTATGTGAGGATTCAGTCAGTCAGGGGTCCACGTTTCTTCCCTCTCTAACGACCCCCACTTTTCTAGTTCGTCTAAAACGTGACTGTAGACAGCATGCCAGAGACTGCACGTGTGCCAAGTCCTCAAACTCCGCTCTGCGAGCTTAGCTGTTGTCTCGGAGTGACAAGAAGTGGTAGTGACACCACATGTTCAGAGTAGAATAAAAAATAGAATCCTTTTATAAAGCACTCATTCTTCACATTCTTCTGAATAAGACCTTGGTGGTGTCAATATGGAGCGTTTATTCTTCATAGCGCATAGTACATTAGGATATAATACAGTCCATTGCTATTTCTGACAAAATGTGATCTTAAGAGGGCAAATCATACTTCAACAGACATTAAGCATCTAAATAAGGACTGATACCAGCCCTGCACAATGAAAACCAGCACGCATAGGAGGTCTCCAGGAGTTTGAAAGCCCCCCCCACTTTAGATTCTCGCGGCTTCATCTAAAAGACACAGTATGAAACGCCGTAACACTGCTATTACATACAGGCTGAACTCATGTGAAGGCATTGTATTAATATTAATCTTGTGTGAGGCCCGCAGAAATTGAATTCCATGTATTTTACATGAACAAATCGTGAACCAAGATATTCGCTCACCAGGCACCTTCATCCCAGGAAGACTCCCCGAGCTTGCGGTTTTATGTATTACGTATTTATACAGGCAAATGTTGTCTGCAGAGTTGAGGATTAAGTACAGCGTAGCCTTTTGAGTGGAAAAGAACTTATGGCCTCCCGGGGCTGGGATTTGATTCAGCTACCTTCTGGACTCCAGCTCCCTCCGCTGAGGTGCTGCCGGAGGTGTGGGCATGACGATGATTAAGAACGTACCGGGCGGCCTCCTTGGAGGACGGGCCGCGGCAGGTGCGGGTGCGTGTGTGTGGGGGTCCAGGTGCCAGGCTCGGATGGCGGTTATTTGGGCGGTGACGCGTTTGGCGGGCCCTCGGAGCTCGCCGAACAGCTGGTCCGGCTCTCCCTCCCCCCCCACCCCCCCCCCCCCCCCCCAGGCTCGCCGTGGTGAATTTGGGCCCAAGTGTTCTGCCGCGGTGTAATCGGGTGTTATGGATGTGCTACTGTGCAGCCGTTTCTTTAAACAGTGCACTTTGGTTTGTGTGTGAGCACGTGTGTCTGTGTGTGTGTGTGTGTGTGTGTGTGTGTGCGCATTCATGCGTATGTGTGCGCGTATGTTGCCTTAGTCATGGGTTTTGGTGAATCTGTTCATAAATGATTTTTCTGACAGATAATGCACTTTTTTAAAAAAGGTCTTGAATACTCGCTGCATTTCTTACTGTTCGTTTGTGAGTAATGATGAAAGTTGGGGGACAGCAGGGTTTCGGGCGAGCAGTGTTTTCTTTTTCAGTCACCCCTTGTTTTTAGTTTATTCTGTTTAGGCCTGGTTGTTTCGGCTGCCTCCTTGCTTCTTCCGAAAAGTCAGTCTATAACGAGGCGTGCCTCCACACGAGAGAAGAATAATTTGAAACCGCTGCGGAGAAACCTCTGCCTGTATGATGATGCACGCTGTGCGGTAAGCCCTCACGTATACGTATTTGTGTCGTCCATGCGCAAAAAAAGTTATAAAATCGCCGAAGATGACTGAAGATCTGCACAGCCCAGGCTCCTGCGATAGCGCTGTTTGTCTTTCCCCGCTGAGCCCGCTCGTGTGTCAGGCGGTTCGGAAGTACGTCGGCCCGATGATTAAAAGCGTGTTTTTTTTTGGCGACGGCTCGCTCTGGTCGAGCCGGAAATGTAACCTGGAGAAACAGGCAGCCGCCGGCATGCCCTGAGAGCTTTGTGAGCGCTTGTCGTGTGACTTTGTTCGCTCCCCACCCCCCCCCCTGCTCTCCCCTACGCGGGACTGCCGCTTTCGCTGCTGGCTGGCGGCGTGCTGCTATCGCTGTGTAAAAATGACTGCTCCCAGCATGCTCCGGTGCGGGGAAATAATCTCGCCCACCGCGAGCGTACAATCGCTCACGCGGCGCGATTCTTTCCGGACGTTATGTAGATTGGCTGCCTTTTACGGACCCCCCCCCGTTAGCCGGGGAGCCGCGGTTCCGCGCAGAGCTCCCCTTTCACAGGCGGGGGGCGCCGTTCCAGCTGTGGGTGGCCCTCCCGTTGCGTCGCGTCCTCCTCCACAGCGCTGTGATTTCCGTGGGAAACCCAGGGAAACGGACCCGTTCTGAACCACGTCCCTCTAGCAGTGCTCTGAACGACGCACGTTTCATGTTCTGGGTGCTTCCTTTCCCCTTTCACTGATCTCTTATTGGTGTTTTCCATCCATCTTAATAGTAAAATCACATATTTTAAGACGACCTCTAGGGCTAACGATGTGGTTTATGGTAAGAATTTGTGTTTGGGTTAGGTATCCAGTAAGTGTTAGTCTTGAGGATGAGGGTTATGTTTAGAAGCTAAGTAAATGGTTAGTCTTTGATTTCGGATGGCCAATTTGGGATTTGAGACTATGGCCTTGTGTGTTTTCATGTTTTCCAGTGAAATGCATTTTTCATAATAAATAACTTCAAACACATTTTTACTTCAAACACATTTCCTTGTACATTTAATTTGTAATGTTTGTATTGCCTTTGCTCCATCTCAGTAGACAAAATCACACATTTAAGATTATTCCTAGGGCTAAATATGGTTTAGCATTAGAATTAGGTTTTGGCTTAGGGTTTGAAATATGCTGTTAAGGTTGAGGTAGGATTAGGATGGCACTGCAAACACATGTCTTTGCATTTCTTTCATGCCATTATATATATATATAATTAATTTATAAGGCCAATATCTGTTCAGTCAACAAAATCATCTGGGCCTGTACTCTGAAACAGTGCTGATGCTGAGAGATGTGTTAAAATGCGTGTTTTATTGTGTGCAACAAATTACCATTGATTAATTTTCCATGAAATGTATTTTTTTCTGATAATCTCATCTTTTAGGATCTTATGAACATCATTGCCGAACTTCAGCCAGAAATAAAACCTTTATTCAATTAATTTTCTGTGAATTTATTGATATGATATTAGGGTTCAGACACACTGCTAGTGGATATTCATTTCTCTACAATAACTTGGTAGAAATGAATCTTAGCCAGTAAGACATGCAGCTTAACATGCAGCATATTTGTGGCATTCTATGAAATGCATTAGTCCTTGTATTTGAGAAATTACATACAAATGAGATGAATGGAATTCACAAAAGTGTAAAATTTATTACAAAATTCTATGCTAATGTATGTGCATTTTCAGTTGTGCCCTGACGTCACGGCCCCGGAGTATTACGAACACGTCAAGTGTCAAACCGCAATAAATTATTGCGCTGCCTTTTCTAATAATAGGGTTCGCTCGGTTCATCTCTTGTGGAAACTCAATAATTCTGCCGGCATGAAGGTGGTTAGTTCTACATTAACCATTAGTGTCTACGTTCGCTGTGGGCAGGGTGTCTACTCATGAAAGATGATGAGGCAGGGATGCTGGAGCCTTTTTGCGTTTCGTCTTCATTCCGGAGACATTAAACGGGCGTCGCTAGGCAATGCAATAACATTTGCTTTGCTGTACAATTTCCTTAAAATCGTATGTGTATTAGAGAAATCCATATCGGGCTTTGTCTGTGAACTTCCTCCCCACCGTCCCTCTCTCTTCCTCCTCCTGCATTTCTTCTTCGCTCCTTTCATCCAGGAACGCTAGGTCTCTTTACGAGAAGCGCGCCACCCTCCCTGACCTTGGCGCCGCCGTCTCTCCGAGAGAATGGCGGTATCGATCGAACGCATTAGTCTCTTGCTAGCGGGAGCGCCTCGCCGGGGGATCTCGGAGAAGCCGACGCCCGTCGGACCTGGGGGGGGGGGGGGGGGGGGTGGCGGGGGTGCCGTGCCCACCTCCAGTGAAGGCAATGCAGAGCTCTGCATATGTGTTGGGTGGGTAGGTTGGGGGGACGGGGGACGGGGGCTGGGGGATTTGTGTTTATGGTGATGAACCGCGGCACGCGTATCGCGAACCCGCCACTTCCACACGCACTCGAGCGTGCCTGCTCCGCACTTACGGTACACGACGCGGCAAATTGCGATGGGACAAAGAGACCACGAGCGGCACATCTCGCCCCGTTAGCGTCCCCCCCCCCCCCCCCCCCCCACCCCCAACCACCACTTTCTGTGGCCCCCCATCAGCCGCCTGCCGTTATTTCTTTTGCTTGTTAATGGCGGATTGGGATGTGGGCCCGTCAGCGTATATATACGCCGCGCCAGAGACCGAGGATGGCGGGAAGGAGAACGAGGCTAGCCGGCGGCGGGGGGGGGGGGGGGGGGGGGTTTGGGGGGCCCAGCCCGGAACGTTCTCCCCCGCGTCCCGTTGGGCTGACTCTGGCGGCTGTCAGGATATTTGGAGAGAGACTTTGCAGACGCCGAAGGGATTCGGGCCCTGACCGCTTGGAGAAAGACGAGAGGAGATAGATGAAGGGAAGCTGACGGACGAGGCTACCGCGGGGGGGTGGCAGCTCAATTTCCATCCTCATTTGAGATAACCAAAATCTCCAGGGGGGGTGCAGTCCACTAATCCCGCCCCTTTCAAATTAACAAAACAGCAGAGTGGCCCTTTGGTAAGCATTACACAGGGACTCATTTTAATGTCATAGTCCTCAAAAATATAAAAAATAAATACGGTTTAACAGATATGAAAAGCCTATCTAGTGTTGTTTTTCTCTGCTGTTCAAAAGCTGAATTTCAAATACCGTTCAAAGCCTCTGTCTAAATACTCCACTCCAGCTGGGGTCTGCAAGACCGAGTCCGATTGATTCATCTTAAAATTCTACTTCACACAGTTGAGGGAGACTTGTTGGGGGGGGTTGGGGGGGGGGGGGGGGGGGGGTAGACTATATTTAAAAAGGGATGCATTTCCTACCTGGTTCAACCAATGTGGATGTGAATACTCTCAAATTGACACTGCGGTTTAACCTTATATTCATAGTTTCATTTCAAATCCAATGTTCTTTAGTACAGAGCCAAAACAACAAAATTTGTGTCACTGTCCAAATACTTATACACACTATATATGAAATATATATTATATTTTCTATTCTTCTCAGTTATTATACTTCTAATTGTCTTGAACAGGCAATTCAACTATTACACTTAGGACAGAGTATGTGTTACAACTTTATTGATTCTTGACAATATTAATGTTGATGCATGGAAACCATTGTTGACTAGAAATGTCTGTGATTCAGTTGTTTTGATCCATTATTGTACTTTTTCTCAAATTCATGGTTAACGCAATTGCGTGTCTAGCCAATATGAGACTTGTCTCTTCCGGAATCATAATTCTGAGCTCCCGTAGACACAAGGGACCTTTGTTTGCAAATACTTTGTATGCTTTTTACACCGTAGACATTCTCACACAAAACAGAAATCGACAAGGAACAAGAACAACAGCACCAACAACAGCAAGTGCGACAACAGCATGGTGTTCCAGGTCTCAACGGTCGCCCACACATGGGACCTGGTCTATTTCAAAGGAAAACACGAAGCAGTTAATGACAGAACAGCACGTGGCTTTTTGCTACAAGAGACAAAATAACCCATTTAAATGGTGAAATCAAAAAGACTCACTGTGAGCATCCAAAATGAATATGTACATCACACTGTCTCGTGCATTCCTCGAATTACGATGGCAAAGTGCCCAAGCATTATTTGGTAAAACGCCGCCATGCTAAACTAGGCCATCAACCATCAACTGTTTTTTCAACTATTGTGGTCTGGTCACAAATGGTTCTTCTGAGTTTGGTTACTCTCTACACACCCCTTCCTGTTACCATCAAAATATGCTCAGGAGGTCTTACAAACGTTCCGCGTACGCCAAGCAGCTAAAAATCACTTGTCAAACATTTCCAGTTAACACAATGACTTGTGTTATTTTTTGGTACAAATGGCCTGAACTTCCTCATGTGGTCTGAGTAATTTGGCCTTAGACTGCACTAAAGATTATTTAGATGTATGCAGTAATCGAGATTTCTGGAGATATGAAATGCATCAGAATGCTCTTATGGTGTCTATAGGTGACGTCTGTATTTCTTAGTTGTTCGACACTACAGCAAGACCTCACTTTAAGGCCAGACAGCTGGGCTGAGGCAGATTATTTGCAGCTGCCGTTTCCTCACTGTTGCTCTCCAGTAAAAAATGAACTTGATGCATTTCGAGGGGACTGTACTGTGTCTTTAGATTTCTCAGACTCTCATAGCTGGGGACGTGTCAAGACCAACTTCAGTCAAACTGCTGAACCACCGCTCTCAGCCCCCGCCTTAATTGACAGCACACGGAGGGTCAAGAGCTGCCACGGGTTCAGCACCTGTCTGATTTTGCCATCTCTGTCACAGCGAATGAGGAAATGATGCCAGCCAACTCATATGACCTTAAATATGCTGCATGAGGATAGTCCAGCCACAGAGGAGAGTACAGTTAGCCTGTCTGTACTGGGGCCGAGTCTTACCAAAAACGAATCACGCGTTGTGTGCTACAATGTCCAATAATCACAGCGCGTGCCTACCTCCCCACACAATGTGAAATAAGAAACACGGAATTTAAATCCGTTCTCCATTTACCCGGGGAAATGAGGTACGCAAACCTCCTTTGTCTTCTGCAGCGATTTCTCTTCATACCGAATGCGCAAGCACCATGGATACTGCACCGGCTTCTCAGACAAAAAAACGCGTACATATTAAGCCCAAATTAACAAAGGCTGACCCAGCCAGCACTTTCGATTTACGTCACTCTTTTGAGCGTTACGGTCTGGCTCCTCGCCGGGCCATTGTGTCGAACGACCGGAGCCGTTTCTCTCTCTCTCTCTCTCTCTCTCTCTCGGCTTTTTTCAGAAAGCGCGAAACCGCGCGCTTGTTATCTCAGTTTGTCGTCAGTGCCCCGCTAAACCGCAGACCTGCGGCGCGCTTCTCCCTGAATCATCATCTTCTCCGAGGCCGCGCGTATTGAACGTCCTACGCCGCGAACTGCAATCACAAGGAGTAGCAAATGACGAGGGAAGAAATCAATAAAAAAAAAGAAAAAAAAGCCCATTTGAAATCAGTTCAATCCGTAATGGTCAATGATGTGCATTCACGACGGTGGCGATAACCTCATTTGTTGCGATTCGTCCGTTCCCCTTTGTTTTCGGGTCCGCGTTGCCCGATGAAGCCGGATCGCTATGCTGTACTGTAAAGCATGGATTCGGTCTGCCGGCGTCGTCTGCGATACACCACATTAGGAGGGGAGTCACACACACCGAAATCGATGCTCGCCTCCTTTCTATTCTGCCCTTACGTTCTGAGGGGAAGGGTGATCTATCTGTCTGCGTGTTGATGCACGGCCTGACGATCCACTCTTTCATTTGGGATCCTGCGCCACACCTCCTTAACCTTTCAGCGACTCCGCTGCTTAAATATTTCCCCGCTCCCCCGAGCGCGCTCTGTATTGCTGATTGTTCCCGTCCCCGCCTGCCTCGCAGCGCATCAGAACTGCGTCGACGCGCACGTGCACGTGCGCTCGCGGAATGCATTCATGCATGCGTGCGCACACCCCAAGCTTTTCGATTGCCTGTCATATTATGTCACAGCAGCCCTCCCGAGCATTGTTATGTATTATGTATGTTCTGACTACAAAAGGAGGGGGGGAAAAAATGCACCTGCGTGCACTTTAAAACCAGCTATGATAAGCTTGTATCGCTCTCACGCTCTGCCAAATCCGATTAGATCAATCGGCTTATTTAAACAGGGCCCTTTGGAGTCTGGCCTCCTATAGGCCTTCATAGACTGTCTCTTGTGTGTGTGTTATATTGCATTACGGATCCTTTAAGAGCATTTAGGGTCCTCTGTTCACTTCCAAAGCCAGCTGTTTCCAATGAAGTGGCCCCTTTGGACCAGAGATCTGTGAACCTCGCAGTGAACAGATGACCTTGAGGAAGAGGAGGTGGAGCATTTACAGCGGTATTTATAGAGTTGGAACATTAAGGAAGGGAGCAGACACCCTGGGGTACAATTAAGTCTTCTCTGGTTCTTCGTGGAGCACGACATGGGACAGATCTTCAAAGGGGGGTTTTGGTGGTATTACACGCCAAACTAGGTCAAACTGTACCCCCGGTTTCACCATGCGGCAGGCTGCAGAGAATCATCACGTCAGACTCTGATGCGTCTAAATGGGCAGGGGGTTGGTCAGGTGCTGTCAGAAACCCCATTCTCACTGATGTCACACGCCGTAAGACAATACCAAGATGCAATACTGAATCGCATTGCCAAGAAAAAGGACACCATGCACAGAAGGTACTTTTCAACTTGCTCTTTTTCTGGGTAGAAGCGCAGCTGTGTAGTACGGGTACCCAAACTTTTTTCTGATACAACCCCAAATGAAAGTTCACAAATTTGTGCAACCCCAACATCCCGCCCACACACACACGCCTCGTGCTTAACAACACCCTTTAGTTGTAACTATACAGCATATTGGAGATAGACCACAACTTCCTGTGCCTCATTTCTTCATTATAGTTGGGTTGTAACCTACATTCGCCTATTTTAAAGAGACAAAACATGACTATTAAGAACATTCCAACTGCTCCAAAAGTACAGAAGAGAATTCTCGAGACTGGAGTGCCTCAAGAGCGCAGATGACGGAAGAAGGGTGAATCATTGTAATGTTTACAAGGTTAAAAAATAGCTAATGGGTCAGCGCTTGCAGAGCAGAAACAGAGTGTTGCATTGTACCGTCCATTCAGGCCCACACAGAGTGCATCATTGCAAGCTCCTGAAGCATTCCTCTTTCTTTATTCCCCCCCTGAACCAATTCTCTCACATACGCACTGGGAAACAAGTCTCCCGGAGCTCTCTCACCGAGCAGCCGCATCAATATGATACTTGCCTGTATTTTTGGAAGCATTTAAACACTTTACCTGCTGCTTTACAGCACTCCAGTCCGGTTTTGGCAAGAAAGGAGGCAGGCGGTATTTGCCTTGGCGGAACACTAAATTGGAATAGTTTTTTTTTAATGTGAAGTCTTGCACCTGTGGCCGGTCTCGCGGTCGAGCCGAGGCGGCGGGTGCCGTCTCCAGAAGCGCCCGCGTTTGGGAATGTGGCCGACCCCACGCTGACGGAGGAGGCAGTCAGAAAGGCCTGAGGATGTGCGGAGAGACCCTGATGTATCCGTCTCCGCACAGAGTCACTTCTCATTGGCTCTTGTAAGCAACTTCCGCGCAGACATTTGTTCTCGCCCAGGGGCCTCTGGGAGATGTACAATTCCCCAGAGGGGAGAGATGAATCACGCCACCCCTCTCACCTGCCTGCGGTCACAAATGAACGAACCGCGCCCCCGCTGATGTCACAATGCCCCCCCCCCCCGCATTGCCGTTTCCCTCCTCTATTAATCCAGCTCAGGACTGGATGATTTCGCCTAATTATTCAAGGCCCTGGAGTTAACTGCCCATTGTTCATTCTATATAAGTCAGTACATGTGTCAGCCGAGTTGCAGTTTCCCTTACTATATCATCCATTTATTTATGATTTATTATTTTTAAATTTTTGGTATTTTGTTACACCACTCATTATCTCCATGGTTAAAGCTGGACAAAGCTGTAATGATTTCTGAATGAGAGGCAGTTTGAAAGAGGAACCACCTCTCTGATAAACAAATGTATAAATGCCAGTTAGGAAATATGGTCTCATTAGTAATTATGCACCAAATGCCTTCTGCATTATGGTTTTCATTTATTTATTTTCCAAAAGTATTTTTGCAGGGAATCAGATTTGCATGAGTGAGTTTGTTACTATTATAGATAGGGAAGATTTTGGCGTGGATCCTAGAGACTCTGTTCATTAATCAAGAATCTCTCTGATGCTCCACATTGCAGTATATACCATTGAAATTTTTTAAAAATTAAACCTGTTTATCAGCAGTTCATTCTAACCGTCACTAATGGTGACTCTTAGCATAGCATTGCCACGCACAGTATTTTTGTGGCACCTCTTCCCTTGCCAAGTATTGATTTTTGATGGTTTCGTCTGGGTGTTTAACTGTGTGTGTGTGTGTGTTTGTGTATACGTGCGTGCATGTGTAATTTTACATCAACGGCCAGTTTAACTGTATAGTGGTTGATCTAAAAGAATTGGGACAGCCTTTGGACTCCATGTTGTCACCTCCTCAAAGCCTCACCATCTGATGAGATGGAGGAAGCCGGTGCAGAGAATTAATGGCAGCCTCGTTCCATAATCATGTCCTGTGTTTACACCTCTAATTTGAGGTATTAACCCTGAAAAAAAATTTAGGCACGCTTGCCAGGTGGTATTATTAATGCCATCCATCATAATCTGTATGGTTCATATTTAGGGTGCTCTAATTATTAGCCTTATAAAAAAAAAGAAAGATGCATTTGTTTTCTTAGCTTGGTAGGCAAATTATATTTTCGCCCTTTGCGTCGGTTTTATTGTGATGAATTAGTTGGCTCGGCTGCGGTCTGTCGGGGGAATACAGAGTTCTGGCTCTTCCGATGCTTTCGGCCTGCACTGTGGGGGGGGGGCGGCTAAGCACAGCCTAGCGTTGGTTGCGCCGATGCAGATGTGAAGCATTGCAAGGTGCATTATTTTGGATGAAAGAGTGTACGTCACTTTGCAAGTACTAGCGCAGCAACACCGAGCTGCTAAAAATACAGACCGGCACTAAAGTTTCATGTGCAACACTTGTAACTCTCGGGACCCGGACTTATTTTGCTTTGCTGACTCCCTTTAGCATGATTTATCGACGCTTATTTTCTTTTTTAATTCCTTGAGTATGTTCGGATTTATCTGTCGAGGCCTCTTAGCTAATTGCGGCTGGTTTGAATTAAATTGGGGCAGTGCCAGGGAGAGGATGTTCGAGTCAGGAAGACTTTGTGTATGTTGATGTCGACTGCTCATCCAGTATGTGCACCGGAACATCAAACGTCAATGCAAATGGAACTTGGACTTAGACCACCTCTCTCTCTCTCTCTCTCTCTCTCTCTCTCTCTCTCTCTCTGCCTCTCTCTCTGCCTCTGTCTGTCTGTGACTGTCTGTCTTTCTCGCTTTCTCTCTCTCTTTCTGCTTCTCTTTCTCAGCTCCCAGCCCAGATGCTGTGGGCACCTTAATAGAGTTATGAGTCTGTACATGCCACCTCCAATCGCCCACCTATCCATTTGCCGTGACCTCAGCCAAAACTGGATTTAACTTCAGAATAATCCCCGTCTGGAGCGCTTATAGAATCAGAATCGGCCACATTTAAGCTCCGTGTCCATGCGGTGATTCATTCAGGTAATATACTCCCATCAGCAGCCATAATAAGATTCCCCAGTGTAGTCTGGGAAGGAGAGGTTACAGGATTAGGCAAACATGCTTTTTAATCAAAGGCTCATTTTAAATGCTCTGATTTCATTATCTTTTTCTGTTTTTTCTTCTTCTCTGTTTTTTGGTTACAGGCGGTCAGAGTAAATAGCGCTTGGGCCTGTGGTGACTCGTTGTCCCGGTATTAAACAAAAGAAAAGAATAGGCAGTGTGTATAGTGGGGTCCTTAGAGAAAGATTTAGTGGTACTAAGGAGCAGGTGGGTGGAGACCAAGGTATTCCATCAACGCCGTGTGATGTCACGGACAGAGTCTACCGATGTTAGATCAGAGGCCTTGCTCGCTCTCTCTCTCTCTGTCTCCCATCACTGCCCATCTTCTTTTGGTTTGCTCATTGATTGGTTCATTTGAGGGGGAGGGGAATGACATCAGCATCTTAAACGTCAAACGCTGGGGCGAATCCAATCCTCACGCAATGCCTTTTTTTCTCCTTTGTCTCCTCTCCCTCCCCTTGTTTCTCTGCATCCATTTGCTTATGTTTTCTTGACTCCACATGGATCACTTTAAGGCAAATACTGATGAGATTTGCCCTTAAATGGGCATTTTATAGTATTACATGCAAGGCAGTAATGCAAACCGCTTGAGGTAGAGTCTTCATTCCTATAACAAAGAACTAAAACTAATCTATCTGCTGTTTCTTCTTGCCCTAGAGATGTCAATGATGCATGCATGTATGTATGAAGTTATTGGCCATTCATACACTGTAGCTGCTATGCAATACGGGACACCGCTTTGGAACCTGGAATTATCTCAGTGTAGCAGGATCTAAGTGTACTGTAAAATTAAATGTGTACCTAGTTAGTGCCTGGAGCATTTTTGTGAAATGAAGTTAAATGTTTGCTTGAAAATGTGTCGTTAAGGCAAAGTAGTTATCGAGATGTAGAATACATATCTATCTCAAGGCCCGATTTAGAAATTCTTGGTCTGTTTGTATCTTCATTTTTTCAGTGCCTTTATAAAGCACTCAGAACGATGACGTCAAAATCCCAAAACGGTAACAAGGTAACAATAAAAGACAAACAACAAAACAAAAACAAAACAGGAGCGCACTCAGCTTTCCTCACTGCGGAGGCAGCTCGCTGAGAAGGCATTAAGGAATGCAGCGCGACCTCCTCCCGACCCTTCCCTCCCACGAGACCCCGAAGCGGCCCGGCGCTTTTTCCTGCCGAGGGGCTCGTTTCGTACTCTACCCCTCCAGCGGCTTCACCCCGCCGGCCCAGACGGGCTAATTGGCCCTCGCTCCGCGCCCAATCACCGCTTTCCGCGGCCTGAGCCGGGAGCTGCGATTGGTGGAGGAGAAGCGGCGAGGCGAGGCTTCGCTTCCCTGCGTCAGCTCAGCTTATTTTACCTCTCATTTTACTTTTTGGACTTTTTCGCCCCCTGGATTTGCCCTGCCGTGGTACCCTGGGATAGACAGGAAATGGGCAATTTGGCCAGGCGGACGCAGGAGGTGTGATTGACAGGCCATTTCCTCTGTTTTCGTCCAGTCATCTGACCTTAGGTCCGTGGAGGCTCTGTCTTACCTTATAACCATGTTTTCACTGAGCGAGGCTTGTTTTACATTCTGTGGCTGTGCATCATCAGTAAAGGCTTGCTCAGACTAAAGACTTTTTTAATGTCACATTTTAAGTCTTAAAGCAAAATAATACTGCATATACTTTTGGGAAATTCTTCTCATTGCACATTTTGCTCACTTTTTGTTGTTGACAATTGCTTCTGCATGACTGTTAGTCGAACAACGGTATTCGCTGAAGTTGAATTACACGCCTCTGAATGCATTTTATAATCCAACAGTCCAAGCTATGCAATGTGGTACAGATGGTGGTCATACCTGCTGTACTAGCCATTATTTCATCATCAAAAATGTCCTTTATCTATGTCATATACTTGTATAGATTGTTAACAATTTAGCAGGCGTTTTGCATATTAAGTTCAAAGAATAGTTCAGAAAAATATTGCAATCCAAATCATGAGAAAAATGAAATAAATTCAAATTAAAAACACATTGCAGAGAAATATGTGACTGTTGATCCTTTGCTAGGTCAGCACCTCAGAAGTTTTACAGCAACAATTTCACTCCTCAATCACAGCCGATATACAGCACTTAGTCCAGGGAAATTGTGTAGAAACCTGATGTAGCTCGTTTTGACTTGCAAAACTCAGCCCAGAACAAATGAACTTCTGGAACCTCAAGACCTTCATTTTAATTGGTCTGTGACGTATGTTGTAGCTTGAGGATTTTAGTTTTCGTTCTGCACTTGAAAACTAAACCATCATGGTGGAACGATCATGCTAAAGCACAGAAAAGGTGAGAGAGGAGAAAAATAGTGTAAAAATGAATTTTGTTTTGAAATGTCTTGATGATGATCATCATAAAATTGCATAATTTCCCATTATTTTCCATCAGTACATTTTAATGCACCTTTTTACCAGTGGTCTGCATATACATTCTGGATATTTATTTTTCAGAAATGTATTTTTCTGTTTAGTATTTGCTTATTTGTTTTTTATTCATTTAATTTCTAGAATTTGCTATTAGTGTGACGTTCTGTCCTTGAATGCATGCTTGCATTCACAATTAAGGCAAAAGGTACTCGTGTGTAGAATGGCCTTAAATATTTAATTGATTAAAGTAATATACATTGATGTATTGGCCTACATGGAGCGCATGGTGATGATGGTACTTATACACATTTCTAATTTAATGACCAGCTTTGACTTTCACCACTGCTAACCGTTTCATTGTGACATATTTTATGAGCGTGTCTTTGAGAAAACGTCTTTCATTTATAGGGAGCGTATTTGTCCGTCCAAAGCACACATACGCATTTGATGTTGCAAAATATAATTGCATACATATATTTAATGTACATATGCACCATTGAACGAGGGGGTGTAAAATTGGATTTCATGAGAATTGCATTTTTAGAAAAGATGGCTGTGCCAATTTTTTACTCCATTACTGAATTTTACTGGCTTCCTTGGTACATTCTTATTCTTGCTTTTTAATAGGAAACCAATTTGCAGATTGTAAAGTGGGCAGAAAATGTAATCTTACAAGAAATGTGGTAGGCCGCATGGGATACTCTGGTGTGTGCTAGTTTGTGAGGCGTTCACTCCACAGTTGAGCGTATCCTTTGAAGTCCCATTAGAGATTTTGGTTGCCTTAAATCCACTGTGAGGTAGAGGTGTTCTTGAGGGCAGCCTTGATAGGAGAGGCTATTTTTAAGTGTTCTAAGCTCCTGACAGTCATAATAATATTGATTCTCTGTTGTGTTGTGCTTTTTCACGGGTTCTACACACTTAGGTGTTTCCTGTTTTTTAAGTTTGTTTATTTATTTATTTTTTTGTGTGAGTTCGGACTTCAAAAAGCACTTAGGCCAGTGGGCCACTGACGTGTGCCATCTGATTGTTTGGTTGATGGATGCCACATGTTTTTGATGTCATAGACTGTTACCGCGGGCACTTTCTCAGATGTCGAAAAAGGGCAAAGCCTTGCCTCAGGACCTTGCTTCCACCCACAAAACGAGCATCAGGTACTCTGAGAGGAATCATGGGAAAGTGAAAGTGTTGACTTTTGTGTTCACCTCAGACGTACTATGTTTTTTATTTATTTTATTTTTTTATGTGGCGAATGTGGACTTAGGGGTTGCCAAAAAGGTTCTGTTGTCAGATCTCTCTGAAAAAAAAGTAATCCTATGTGCCTTTTCATTAATATCGTGGAAAGAGGGATGTTAAAGAAGACAATACAACTGCATTTACTGTATAGTAAGGCTGGGGTTTTGCTATGCATCTGTATAAAAGCTGTTGTCAGTGTACATTCTTGAAATCTTTACCAGTGAACAGATTACACATATGCCGGTTATTATATTTGATATTCAGAAAGGATTGGAGAAGCACTGGAGCAATTTCCAAATCTTAAGACTAGTAGGCCCACAGTGGAAACCAAAACCCTTGGAGTGTTCCAAACCAGACTTGATACAGTGGCCTGTTTATGCCAACATTTGTCCTTAAACACCCCTTTTCTTCCTAAACTCTGTCTGGAAAGTTTTAGTCTGCTAAGCTCACCAAATTGAGTTTGTGAAGAAAATTATAAATGATTTTTGCCTTTAATTGTTTGCCAAATGTGGGGACAAATGCCGGACACTGCCTGGATTGTAATGACAATGGTGCAGCAATGGCAATGGTAATGGAAAAAGTACAAACTTGGATGGCTTGTGTTTCTTTCTTTCTTTCTATCATACAGGCATATTGCTGTATTGCTTTTGTGGACATTTCTGTAGAGAACATGTTCAGACAAAAGGAGCAGGATCATTTTTTTGTCATTATGCCTGCATAATTTTCAACATGGCTGTCTTTTGTGTCTGTGGGCACAAAAGTAGTTTTATTGAGGTATATACTTGCTTTTCATACATCTATTATTTGAGAAAATAAATTGTACTCTTACATTATTTTGTATAACAGAGAAAATATGCTGGGCAGTTTCCGTAGATCGATCCATCTCCATAGATGATGACCATGGTTCGGAAATATATCTTCACATGTAGCAATAAAGTATATTTGTATTGTAGGGTTGCACAAAATATCTTTTGGTTTAGCCAAGAGAAGTATCTATCTGTAGATATAAAACAAATTATGTTCATTCTGGATGTGAATGGTTGGTGGACTTTAGAGATGCTAACCCCTGCCAATTTTATTTTTGGTAGCAGTGAAATAGAGACATGCTAACAGAGCTGGCAAATTTATGCTGCGTGTGCGTGTGCGTGTGCGTGTGCGTGCGTGGTTTGTGTGTGTGTCTGCCCTCAGCAAACCGAATCCTTAGGCCCAACAAACAGTTATAGAGCAAGATGAGCATTTGCAGTTTTTGGTTGTTTTAAAAAATATATATCATTTAATCTTGTTTCCATTTAATGCTCACTTTTCCCAACCAAATTCTATTTATGCTATTTCACTTTAAATGGCATGGGATTTCCATGACTTACCGGCAAATTAAGAAATAGAGAGAGTCTTTTAAATGTCATTGGTCAATTTTGGGGAGAAAAAAAATATCTGTGCATTTCCGAATAGGGTATTTGGATTTGGATACACCCTATTTCATAATATTCCTCAATTGTTTGCAGGAAAATTCTACCATCAGCAACTGGATATACCATAGACATTTATTTATTTATTCATTTATTTATTCATTAATTAACAATACCAAGTGTAGTGTGCAGTTACTGTGTGCTATATAATTTCCAAGGATTATTCTTGAAATGTTTCATATTCATGTGATTTCCATGTTTCTGTAGCGTGTCAAAGAGATTGATTTGACATGATCTCTCTCTCTGGTATATCTTAAGCATTAACATAAAATGGTTGGTTTTATTTTCTTGGTATGTCACCCTTGATATTCTTACAAATGTATTTGTCACTGGATGCCTTTCAGATTGACTGTATTAGATGACATCACATAAAGGAAGATATATTCATGTGCTTGTTTATTTTTCCCCTTTATTCAAACTGTAGACAATACTATCGCTGTGGGCCATGAATTCTGTTTGTTTTTAAATCTACAATCACTCACATCAGGGATGCAGGACTTAAATGCCTGTAGTACATCTACTCAGTGCCTCTCCCCCCTTCCAAATGCAATTTATAGAAACAAGCATTGTAGTTTAGCTCACGCTTGAAAAATGCCCTAAGGAATGCCAATACAATCAGAGTATAGAATGTGTAACTGCTGTTTCCATGAAATGTGTGTGTGTGTGTATATACACTAAATGGCTAAAAGTATGTGGACACCTGAACATCACATCCATATGCGCTTGTTGAAAATCTCATTTCAGAACCATGGGCATTAATATGGAGTCGGTCCCCTTTTTGCTGCTCTAAAAACCTCCACTCTTCTGGGAAAGCTTTCCACTAGAATTTGGAACGTGGCTGTGGGGACCTGCTTCCATTCAGCCACAAGGGCATTCGTGAAGTCACTGCTGTTGGGCAATAAGGCTTGGCTCGCAGTCGGCGTTCCAATTTTTCCCAAAAATGGGCGATGGGGTTGAGGACAGGGCTGGTGATCAGTTATCAAACCAGGATGCTTGTGTCCATTAAGAATTAGGGAGAGCCAAGGCCCATTTATTAACATTCCAAAACAGGTTTTGAATGCTGCAGAAGCAATAAATTACATAAATGATTTCATTTATTTTTATGATCCGTGTTTTAAAGGTCTCAGTGTGACTAAGATTAAGTAATCTATTCGATTGGTTTTCTTTTGTACCACATGCTGTGATGTTTTGCGGTAGATTTTATGTGATGTAGGACTTCCTGTTTGGAGCGAAGGCAGTTTGATTGCCCTTGTCTCCATCCTTATGATAGGGGTCAGTGACTACATGCTTACCAAAAAAAAAAAAAAATACCAATCCAGTTTTATTTACAGTCAAAGCACAATGTTTTTTCCTTCATTGTTTTTTTATTTTTTTATTTCAGTGACAGTTGTTAACAAAAATACAAGAAATTATGTTTAAGATTATTATATTTCTTTAAAAAAAGATAACCTTGTCATGGATATGCATTACACAGGCACATGCACGTGCATACACGTACATAACCACACAGAGTGGAGTTATTACAATATGATGTCAGCGTAATTGTTGTGGTGACTGGCATTCTTACATCACCCAATGAAATTGCCCCCTCATTCCCACCATAGCCATCAGCCCCCTCTCTTTCATTCCCCAACTCCAAAATGCTGTTGTAATTCTGAAAGAAGTATACACAAGCCTGCGTGACTGACTCCACAGTGCAGTACCATGGGGAAAGGTCATTTCCACTGCACAGATCTCAGTAGTGATTTCCACATACCTTTCCATTTTTTTCTGTTTACCTATCACATTTTCACTTAAATGCTCCTTGGCCAGTTCTCCAAGGGAGTAAGAGAGGGAAAAATATAGACTTACGGTTCTGTTTCCAAGGAAAATCAGCAAAATAATATATATATATATATATATATATATATATATATACACACACACGTGTAAATGTACATATGTGTGTGTATCTTTTGGTTTCATTTGAGCCTTTTAAATGTTGACTATGAAACAAACAAATATGACTATGACCGCAAACAACAAAATTGTATATTTTCCGGAAATAAGTTAATCAAGCTTGCACCATTTTTTACAAAGTCCTTTCAGCAGTCCACTCTGTGTGATTATGACGTGCGTGTGCTCGTGTACTGCGTACCCAGGCCATCCTGTACAGTGAGTATGAACGTGTGATACGCTCCACCAGCCCATAACTTGGCGGATGGAGTACCGGTTTAATCCGCGAACGTTTATGAGCAGGAGTAATGCTTCTCTGCACATCACTTCGTCCGCTCTATCAGTCCGGCAGGACTCTCTCTCTCTCTCTCTCTCTGTCTTCAGAAATGTCGGCCGCCCGCGTGTCTCCTCTCCCCAGACAGGAAGCCGTTCTGCGGCAGAGTGGAATTAGCACCCAGAGCAGAGCCGGCCGCGCACCCGCCCGCGGAAGGGCCGCGTTCGCTGCGCGCGGCTTATCCTCCCTCATTTGGAATATTAAAACCGCGGAGCTTCGCGCGCTATTCCCAGCATTAATACGCTGGATAAACACTGAATTTTACAGACCTAGCCCCCCTTCCCCCACCCACCCCCCCTTCCCCCCCTCTCTCGTACGCCGGCGACACGCAATGGCGCCCATGGAGCGCGCTCTTTTTATCAGCAGCGCTGCAGGCTGGGGGATACTTACCGCGATGAAATTATTCATGAAATGTGGCATTATAGTCTCCGAATAAAAAAATACATAAATAAATAAATAAATAAACACTCCCCCCTAAAATTTGAAAGAGGAAAAGCTGAATATATGAAAGGGTTTGGGAGCAGGTGGAGCAGATGCACATAAACTTCCTTTCTGCCGGTACAAAGCTCCGTTCACGTACATTGTGACTCGTGATGGCAAGACACTTTTGTGACTCATGACTCACTTCTTCATTGATTCGCTGTCTTGACTTTAGAAGAAAAATAAAGAGGAAGGGGGAGGAAGTGGAAGATGAAAGGACAGTACTGGAACTGAAATATAATGCACATGCTGTAAACATGTTTGTATGTGACTACAAGGCCTTGTAGGCCTAATCCACGTGTGATGAGACCAGGGTATAAGAACAGCCCTGCTCAACATTGCTCCAGCAATACTGTGCCTACTGTACATGTGCTAATGTTTTACTGGAGCAGTAAGTGTGACCACAGAAGGCTGGTTTGATATTTGGTTGTTGTGCTTCGTTGCATCTACTGCACTGCTGTACAGAAAGATGGGGAACAGTTTGATGTTTAAGAAACATTTTTAAGTAAAAAGTTAAATGTAGGAAATTGGGCAGTAAATATCTGCTGTGAATGGGTGTAAAAGGTGGATTGATAGCTATAAAGTTCATGCTTAGCATTTTAGCTGGGATTATGGGAGTCACACAGTGCAGATTACTGGGGAATAAGCAACATGGACGTTTCTGGCAAACTGTACATTGCTGCCAATGTATATGATATCAAAGATGAATGGATTTGTATAATTTAAGCCAGGCTGCCTTGTTTGTGGATTTCTGTGTTTGTGAGAGGAAGAAACCGATAGCGAGTGGGAGATTCAGTGTGCATGTGGATGACTTTATATGCACAGTGCTGTGTGAATATTAGCTCATAAGCGCAAGGCACAAAAAGTCAAATACCATTTGGAGCTAGTGGCTATGTGGGTCTGAGAAAGTGAAGGAAGACTGGGCGAAGGCGCTAGTGCGTCTGTCCATGTTTTGCTGAAAGAGTTCTGTGTATGTGTGTGTCTCTTGATGGGCAGTGTGTAGTTCTAAGTGCGAGTGAGGAACGAATTAATGAATGAACCCCCATGTGAAAATCAGCTAGTTGCACTTGTTTAAGGAGGTGTTTGAAAAGCGGAAGCTTAGCGCTAAGAAGCCACACCAGGGATTTTGCACCGCCTCGCGTCGGCATGGATACGGAAGGAAATCTCCGAAAACAGGGCCGCCTCCCGCCGCTTACCCGCGCGGTCCGCGACGCTTGATTGATTCAACGCGGAGCGTCGGACGCGTTTGTGTCCGACGCCGGGGTGATTTGTTTCACCGTCGCTCACGTTTAGCCGAGCTGTGCTCACGGGCAGATTGAAGCAGGCAGTCGGCTCTCCGCAAAATTGCAGTCACTACCGTTCTGCTTTTTTCCCCCCCCACTATTTATAAAGCAGGTTTGATGTCGGTAGGTTGCTCACAATTGATCTGAGGCACTTTTTTTTTTTTGTGTGAGGGAAACTTTTTTTTTTCCATTTTAATTTCCCTCTGCGCTCTTCAAGGCAACAGCCAATAAATGCCCCTGTCTCCTCTCGTAGTCACGGCAACAGCCCACTGATGCACCGAAGGCTTTAGCGTGTTCAGGGGCTCCGCTGCTCGTGGGCCACTGTGAAGAGGCTTTGCACTGTATTTATGTTCCCCTTCCCCAATGGGTGTTCTGCATGATGGAAGCGTGTTGCACATGCTCACCTCGTAAATACACACACACATGCACACACAGTCTGTCATAGCACATTCAGGTATATTTGTTATTATTATTATTATTTTGTTCTTCTCTACTTCAGTGTTTTTGTCCAGCAAATAGCAGTGTCTGTGTGGTGGAGATGTGCCACTTTGTCAGAAGTGTCTGCTGGTATTATGGAATGAAAACATTTTGAGGTATGCATAAAAGCTCCCCTTTGCTCGGGGGGTTGCAACACGCTCCTCAGTAGACTGGCTTCGGGAGAGAGCGAACAGCACAGTTCTGCCCAGGATCAGTTCTAACTGCGTTGGTTACTGCTTCCATTACTGCTGTGGCTGCTGGGGTGGGCTTTGACCCTTATCACAAAGTTCTAGAGCGACAGATGGGCTATTTCAATCCCAGGATGCACTCCTCTCAGGCATATCCACAGTCAGGGTTACTGTGCTTTATTTACCTTTCGGCTGGGGTGTGGGGGGATGGGCGGAAGTGTTGTTGTTTCGCTCCTGTAATCTCTCACGGCAATACAGTAACACATTTTAATTGTTTATTTGAGACTGCAGTTACACAGCCATACAAACATGTATTTGTGAACATACATTGCACATCCACGTAAGCATGGTGTTGGCATGCACATACACTGATACAGTATGTGCAAATACACATTCACTCTTACACATACGCGCACACACACACACACACACACACACACACACACAAACAGAACCTTATTTAATCTTTTTATTTTATTGTATCTGTTGTATGTTGGCCTTGATACAAGACTGGCTATACTGCCAACTTGAATGTCCCATCCTTCCAATCTGCCCACGAAGGAAAGTTGAGCAGGTGAACAGCTTGCTACATAGTGCACACATTTATTGCCTGAAAAAGCCCTGACAACATATCACAAGAACAGCAGTGAGTAATGTAACCCTGTCCAATGCACAATCATCCTGTATTCTGTCTGTAATTCTGCCACACTAATAGAACTTTATTTTCTTTCTTTTTTCCATGATCTGCTAATTGGCGTCTTTGAAAACTTCAACAGGTAAGTCAACCTTTCTGTGTAATCTCTGCTACTTTAGCAAGTGTTTGTGATATTGTTGCGTGTGTCCTGCATCGTCTAGCCACACCACACCATTCAAAATGGCGCTTCACTGATTTCTACTATTATGCCACCCAATAGATCCCTTATTCAGTCGATTACCTTCCAAAAATATGCCTACTTACCAACTTTTCTATAAAGTTTAAGGAAACAGTTGAAACTTTCATCTCCCCATTTATAATTCTCTAGGATGTTTGCATATTTATAGATGCATGTCTGTTAAACAATCCTCCCAGAGATTTGTAGTTATTGGCACAATACAATTTAGAATTTTTGACAGGAAGCCACTAGATGCCATGTGCATTGAATTATTAATTACAAAAACATTGGATTTTCTTTCATCTTTGTTTCAGAGCAAATTTAGACAGGAACTTAAAAAAAAGAAATGCACATCTGAATAAATCTACCCCTGATAGGAGCATGGTTTTATTTGTGATTGGGTTTAATTTGGCTTTGAATGCCTCTATGAATACAAAAAAATATTATTTATGTCAATGAATGAAAGAATGGACAGTGTTTTTATTTAATTCCTTTGCAAATACAAACCGCAATTTTAACCACGGGTCTATCTTGTGCATAGAATTTAAATGCAATTTAAATGCACATTTGAAAAGGAGCAGTAGGTTGACATCACATTTCAAAGAAAAGGACAACTTGTCTTTGCTTTTCTGAACTGACTGAGGCTGCAGCAACAAGCACGCACGTGTACATGCTGGACATTCCATTCAAATCTGGAGAAAATATAGCGAAGAAAGTAGAATAAAAGTTTTCAGGCAGGGGGAATAATGATGAACTTTCAGTGCTCTTTCTTTCTGGTCGACAGTGGGCCCACAGGTTGATCGTTATTCTTAGCCTGCCTCGGTCCAGAAGTTCGGCCATATTGAGCGTGTCCACCTGGACATGCTCTCCACTGGCCTCCGTGCAGGTGTGAATTGAGTGTACTAGCTCCGGTGCTTTAAACAGGAGAGGCTTAAAACCTGGCCTCAAACTGCTAGCTCTCCTCCTTAGCTGCTTTGGGTTGGGGGTTTTGGACGATGAGCTTAGCAGGTCCAGTTCAGATAAGGTTCACTTGCTTAATTTACTGTAATCTGGCAACTTTAACTACGCAATCTTTGTGCAGTTCACCTGAGAATTATAAAGAAAAAATTATCAATGTAATCGTGATCAATCTCCATTTTTATAATGAAATGGTTATTATGATTTTTCTCCAGCGTGAGGAAATCTCTTTGTTATTATTAATCGGTGCTGATTCTTCCTCCCGAGACGGTCCTGAAAATTAAGTTGATGCATCAAATGTACGGTCAGCGAGGTTAGCACAGGTTTTCCTTTCCTTTGTTGGGTTTGGTAGCCATTACCTGCTCACTGTGTTAGCTATGGCCTGCTTTCCCTTCTTCCTGTTCAAGGCCTCAGGGGGTGAAACATACAGCAGGACACAGAAACAACCTGGGAATAAAGGACCCCTTAATAAGTGATAGACAGAAATTAAAGAAGGGAGAGGTGGGAAAAGGAAAATAATATAGAACTGCAGTTAGTATAAATCAGGGGTGGGGAATTCTGCTCCTGGAGGGCCGGTGTTCGTGCACGTTTTTGTTTCCACCAGTTACGCTGGCTAAATGAGCTAACTGGCTGTGTACACAAACACTGGTTTCCTCGTAGATCACTGTATATCTCTTAGTATCACCTTAGTTTCGTTTAAGGACACAAGAACTGTCTGAGAAATATAGCTAAAATGATGGTGAAATTGTTTGGGCTAATTAAGTAAGCAGGCCAGAAGTTGGCATGAAAACTAGAAATAGATACGCCCATTGTTGCCCACATCTGTTATAAATATATAGGCGAGATACAAATTGTTAATTCAGTCTTACATTATATACACTTTTACAGATGTATAGCTGGAGTCTAGGCTAATGCAAACAAAGCTTCAGGACATATTTTGCCATATTGTGACTGCTGGCATAAGTAGGCATTCTGTATACATAAGTGCTGCACTTACTTGAGTGTGTGAAAACTGGTTGGATTTGCCTGGATAATGAACTCCATTCACCGTGAACAAGGAGGGGCAATTACTGTGCTGATGTGCCCTATCCGTAACCAGGACGATATGCATGGAGACGCCTCGACGATACCTGCAGCGTCAGGTGTTGTCAGTGGGGACCGTAGTATGAATAATGTTCTAATGGAAGCAATCCCAGTAATTGTTTGGTTTGCAGATGTCAGCTCTCGAATATGTGCTCGTCTGAATAAGCTAATAAATAAATAAATAAAAACACTAAAATTTTAAAAAGTCCGGGGATTGGAACTTGGCAGGGAATCTTCCTGGGGTTATTAAAACTTTCCAGAGAGCTCAAATTCATCGCAAACGTTGCAATCACCTAAAATGGCAGTAGCACTCCACGAGAATGCTGATTGACGTGAGAGCGGTAATTGAAATTTGATAAGTGGCTTGATAGGGCGATGGGACTGATTGACTTTGGCTGTGCTTTCTATCGTCGGCTGACACGGGCCATCGATTGAGTCTACAGTGCATAATTCACTCTACCCTTGATACCGAAATAGAAACCATTTTGTGGTCAGCGTGCGGTTCAAGGTTCCTCTTTACCACTGACCTCTTAAACCAGTGGTGTTATCACACATTTGCTGGTTAGGCAGCTTTTCACACAGAGCAATGGGATCTTTGACCACACTGTTTTTAAAGGTTCTGACCCATTTAAGCCTCTAACGTTACCAAAATACTCTGTGGTACTTGTGGAATAATTTTTACGTGCTTTAGATGTTGTATAGTTTGCAATTAAACCAATATATTAATAATAATAATAGTAGCTGGGAACATGACTTCCTTTCTGTATCAATAAACATGTCTATTTTGCTTTCTTTTTTTTATCCTACACATATACTAGTGCTCACAAACTGTAAACCAGTCAATGTTTTGTACCAAATGGAAATGACTGTGCCTCATCAAGTTCCACAGTAACTGGAAATACCTTCTATCTGACGGCATTACGGCTCACATTTCATCCAGCGTTTACTCAAGCAACTACTGTTTTACGCATTGCCATCCAACAATAAATCGAGGACATCGTGCCGTTCTTAGTCTAATGGATAGACGCGGGGTCACTCCCCCGCTCCTCCTCCTCGTGTCAGGAGTGAGAACTCATTTTACCGCAGACGGAGAGTGATGCGTTTGCTCGGATGAGAACGGGACGGAGCGGCCCGGAAAAAAAAGCCGCGGGACGGGCTGACATTAACACCGCGCCACAGGACGGCGGCGAAGGCTCACGTGGAGCCGCTTCCTGTCACGCTGAAATGTATAACAGCTATTTCACCAGCACTTCTGAGGTAGCGAAAAGCATTCTGCTGCACATGACTGAGTTCCAACACAAAAATAAATGTACCATCTGGGAGTTTTTTATGCTGCTAGATGACCAAGTGTTAGATTAAGGTTAGATTATGAGTTCAAGTCAGGGCCGATTATGTGTTAGTAGCCCCTTATCGACGCATGCCAGGGCACGGCACTGTTAAAAACAGCCAATTTGGCACAGATTTAATTGACGTGTTCAGCGTACGCCATTTTAAATAAACCGAGAATGTGAGCGTTGACAGGCTTCCGCCCCGTCTCTGCCAGAATAAAAGAGGTCGCATTCCGAGGATGGCTGGTGAGTGTAACTAGGGGACCGTTTATGACACGCAAGGAATTTATGAGATTCTTCATTTGACCTCTCACCTCTTCACAAAGAGAGGCAGAACACAAGGGGAAACAGTATTTTTGGTTTCTTGCATTCCTACTCAAACCCTCTTTCTGTATTTCTACACATTTTGTGGCTTACTGAGGAAATTGCTCACGATGAGACTTAACCTCAGCCAGCACTGTGTGACAAAGAGCTCTTTCAAAGGGGCTGATAATAGTGGACATTACTAAGCCATGTAATTGCACTGTTGTTGCATCAGCTAAGAGAATGTCCTGATTAAATAGATTGGGACCTGCTGTTTAATTTTATCTGACAGTATTGGTGCTCCTTACCACTGTCAGCTACTTTCATTGCTAATGGTATGCTGGGAGTGGAGCAGGGTGGCAATTATCGTAAAGCAACAACAAAAAATAAATAAATAAAATACAGGAAGGTTCCAAAAAAAAAAAGAAAAAAAAAAGGTTCCACTCAGTTCTATGAGAGAACTGTCCCTGCTATTTGAATATATGAGAGCATATCCTGCCTGTTTATTTCAGTTTACCTCTTGACCTTTTTTTGGTTTTCTTGTGTTTTTCGGAAGTCAGATCATGTCCTCTGCTGCTTCCCCATAGAGGTGAATCATGCATCTCCTGAGTGTTGGACAGAGCTACCTAAAACTGCGAATCGACGGCTCTGCCTTCCCTGTTCAGTGCATTTGGGGGCTTTAGGCCTTGTAAGCACATGTGCTTCAGCAGGGGTCTGTTTTACGTGGTTACACACACCTTTATTTATTCATTTACGAGTGGTGATATCTTTGCTGAATCTGAGAAAGACGGCTTTGACGGTTGCGAGCCTGGTTTGTGTTCCTGAGCTGAATTGGCAGTACTATGACAAGCCTATTGCCTTAATGACGTTGCTCTCACATAGTTGTCATTTGACAGAATGTGTGTGTTAGTTACTGTTCCACTGAAATTTACTAAAATGCAGCTGATCTGTTATTGGTATTTAACTTCAGTAAGTCACTTTGGCTAAAAGCATCTGCTAAATGCATAAATTGTAATTTATAATCACAAACTGATTTGCTACTTTGCTACATGTTCCTTGTAATTGGCGGTAATGGTGTTGTGGCGTAGTAGACAAAGTGTTCCTTCCTTAATGGCATACTATTCAGGATTTTCACCTTGAACATATTATGAGACAACCATGCTCAGTCATTACTAAGATGCGCTGGCAATCTGCGTCTGTGTGCACTTCTGTCCTGTCCTCGCTTGGCGTTGGGAAACACATTGCTAACTCTTAGACTTAGCAAGTGCCTGGAGACGGTGTGGGTGGTGCATACTAGGAAGCAGCTTTCAGTTGGAGTTTACTTGTTTAGCTCTGCATGGAGAAAGAATGTTCTCATGTTGACCTCGCAGTGAGACCCGTCTGGTTGTGCCGGTGGAGCCTGAGAGTGGTGATCTCATGGCATTGCTTTGTGCATGAGAGACCCTCGAGTCGAGGAGCCCTTAAGATCCCCAGGCCATTGTGGCAAGGGCAGAGCGACCGATCGAGTGAGCGGGAGCGAGGGGCCGACGTCTCGGTAGAGAGGGGGAGGTCTAGTTTGGCAGCGGTCCAGCTTACCTCTTGGCTCCCTCATCTCGGGGGGACGAGAGGATCCACAGTGGCCAGGGAGCCGCAGACAAAACCGGCATCTCTAATAAGAACCGCTGGGCCGAACTCCCGACTGCAGCCGGGGTGGGGGTAACCGTGGCATCGGGCCTGCCGGATTGTTTCGCTTAAAGTAAAGAAGGAATTGAAAAAATAAATAGTTTAGTGGAAGACGGGTGACAATGTCGTAATCCTGCCTTTTAAGGTCGATGTGATTCTGAAGCCGGGAGACCGAAGGAAGGAGATAATACAGTCTTTCCCTTGGCTGCACGTCACTGTAAACATTCTTAAGGGGACGCTGCTATCTCCGTTCATGTGAATATTGAATGTGTATCATCTTACACGGCCTTATACGGGCGAAGCTAAGCCGAGCTAAGCGCCGGGACAATATCCTTTCGAGTGGAGCTGGCTAAAGCTAAACTCCAGCTCAGCTTCCTTTGCATGGTGCTGTATATCAGCTGTGCAGGAACACATTTCCAGGGAATAATTCAGAAAGTCAGTCACCCTCAGCATATTGAGAGATACTGAATATGGTACAGCCCTTATTTATTTATTTATTTATTTCACTGGGAATTTTGAGATTAAGATCTCTTTTTCAAGGGAGACCTGGGAAGACGTACAGGAGCTTAAACTAAAAAAAAAAAAAAAAAAATCATGCAATGCAGTGGTCTGGAAAATAAATAAATAAATAAATAAACTGAAGCATTTCACAATATCTCACAAAATGGCTTCTATCTGATATTTTAGTTTGAAAAGGGGGTGTTCTTTGTTATGGGTTTTTGCTATACCAAAGATTAAATGATTACATAGACTTAAACATGAAATGCAAAACAATGCAATGGCATCAGGCTTGAAAAATCGAAAGCCTGACATCTCAAAAAATAATACTGCCGAAAAGACCCGGTAGTGCTTACCATTAATATCTGTATATGTAAAGGCATCGCTTGTGAGGAGTCCCTGTCTGTTGAAGTCACTGGACACCCCTGTGTGGGCTGACCCATCTACTCTTTTCCTACTTTGATCTTAAGTGCGTGGGCTCTGTCACAATCCCCCCTCATATTCCGGGGTCTTCTACAAACTCTCAAACAAGGCGACGGCTGACAGGCTGACATCTCTGTGGGAGGCTCCGACCGTCCCCAGCTCCGCGGTCTGTTGTACAACACCGCCAGGCTTAGTTTTTCCATCACGGAAGGGCGGAAAAATAAACTTTGTTGTCTCGAAAGCACTCCGATGGAGAAGAGGGGGTAGGCTCGTGTAGTCGATTCCCCCGTCCTGTTAGAAGCCGCTAACCAGGTTTGTGGCAGCGAACATCCCACCGGAGGAATACTTCAGACTCCTGTTTTTCAGAGTCTTTAAAGGTCAGTGGCTGTTAGTGGGGAGCTGGCGTGTGAAAAATGTGGTGCCTGCTTAAAGGATGGGTTTTTCCTCTCGGGTCCTGATTTAAGTTAAAATGGGAGGTGAAGGAAGAGGTGGAGGAGTAGGAGGGGGGAGGAGGGGAGGGTTAAATGCCACAAATAATACATCTCCGAGGTTCCTGTTCCTAGACTGATGCAGTTCTGCCAGAGGTTATGCCCAGCTTGTGCTTTTCTGCCCTCGGGCTCTGACCAGAGAAACAAACTAAACGTTCCAGTTCGTACTTCCATCCATCCATCCATCCATTATCTATATCTGCTTATTCCTGGTCAGGGAAGCAGGGGATGCTGCAGCCAATTCCAGCATGCACTGGGGGAGAGGCAGGAGAAAGCCCTGGACAGGTTGTCAATCCAGTTTATCACTGGGCTCACACCTTTCACTCACACACTCATACCGATGGACAAGTCATAGTCTCCAGTTAGCCTGCCTGCATGTCTTCGGACTGTGGGAGGAAACCGGAGTACCCGGAGGAAACACATGCGGACACGAGGAGACCATGCAGAAAGGCCCAGGTCGAGATTTGAACGCCGTGAGGCGACAGTGCTGCCTGCGCTGCACCACTGTGCCGCCCTCCAGTTTTTACTTCTAACCAAAAATACACTCGCCTAAGGAAGAGTCGCCGATGCTCGTCGCTGCTTATGCGCTTAACGGAGATTGTGAGCGACCAGAGAACCACAGGTGTGGACGGTGGCAGCAGGCTCCGATGCTTTCGATTCCTCAGAAATCTGCGACTAACTTTTAAGCTTAGCAAATTCTAATTAACAGAAATGAAAAAATAAAAATAAATAAATACTCTCGGCCATATGTTCTACACCAGCCATTTTCCACCTCACGGTTTTAATTTGCAGTTCATTTATACGTTGTCAACAACAACATATCGACCAATTTGCTCAACTAAGAGGTATTTTTAACTCAAGAATAAATTATCCCTGGTCCTCATTTTGGCCTTACAAGCGTGGTTTGGTTTGTAAAGGATTTACTGTATTTTTTACAGGCACGCAGATACATTATTGATGTGTTCATGACCAATATCAACTTTTTATGTTTTGTAAATACTGCCAGGCATTTGGTATATGCCTTGTGTATGCATTTGTCTGGAACTACCTTATCTTTTTATATTTTTCCAGAACTGGAGTACTGTTTGTGGAATCGTTATTTCACATAAGTCTCATTACTTTTTAAAATGACTCCTTTTAGTGTCAAAAGTCCTTTAAAACATATCACTTGGTTTCTCAATTTTAGGCGTTTTAGGTGATTTTGTTTTGTGATACAGTATCACAGATCCTGTCCTCCAATGTATCTCCCCCAATGTTTGCGATTTGTCGCCATCCTTCCACAATGGTAGTGTTCATAAATATGTGATCCAAGCTTCCTAGCTCCAGAAGTGTGTCTAAGCCAATGCAGTCCATGGCATAGATTGCTTTCCCCAGCCTTACCTGTGTAAAAAAAAAAAAAAAAGGGTAAAGTCCTTCACTTCCGTTAGTCCAACGTGCTCCACTGCCCAAACTTAAATTGGCTTCCTTGCCCTGGTTCCAGCCCAGTAATTACTGCAACAGCCTGCCAGCGACTCGATAAATAAATAAAAATAAATAAATAAAGTGCGTGTGTGTGTAGGGAGGAGGGGGGAGGGGGGGGGGGGGGTTGGCGCTGTGAACCGTCTAGACTTGTCGTCATTTAAAAAGATGTTTCTTGTCAGGAAAAAAAGTGTTTAGGTATAAAACACGGTCTGCTCCTGGCAGATGCAGACTGTCATGCGAACGGGAGGGGGTGGGGGGGGGGTGGGGGGTAGGGGGGGCTAGGAATGAGCCTCTTCAGAAGACTAATGAGGCTGTGCATGAGTGCCGAGGTAAAAACTCCAAAACGCCTTAGATTAAGTTAAGAGGGTGATGTGTGATGCTTATAAAGAAAAGAACACACGACTCATCTTAGCCTGATACTGTACAGTGTGTCCAGGCAGCCATTTTAAAGACAGGTTGTTGGATTAATCTTCAGTATGTTTCATTGCCTTTTGTTTTGTCTTCTGTCTGCTATGTGTTATTATAGTATACCCTTTAAAAAAAAATAATGCTTAGAGACCTGTCTGTACCAGTGCAATAACAAACACAAAATATTTGTGTCATATTTGATTTTTAAGAAAAAGAAATGACAGGAATGTCTTCAGAATAACACTCATTTGGATACAGGAACTAGCGGTAATTGCCATTTTATTCAGAAACACAGTTCGACAAGTTCAGCAATTACCAATATATATATATATATATATATATCTGAAAAATGTAAGTTCAGAAAAACAATATAAATTCTTTTGAAGGAAGAATGTTTTAACCTTTTTTGTTTGATTATTGTTGGCTTGCCCTTGTGCTTTCTGGTCTTGGTCAGCCAATGCAATAATGCTCTTCAGAGTGCAGTGCATAATACCTGTTTTAATTTGGTCCAAGGCAGCATGTAATTTACATTTACATTTTATTTTATTTATTTATTTGGCTGGTGCTATTATTCAAAGTGACAAACAAAAAGTGCTTACCGAAGGTCATTGGACCAACTACAAAACACAGGTTGGATAAAGTACAATTGTCATTATGCAACAGTTATTCATAGCCGTGAACACCAAGTCCAGTTCACGCAGTATGCATAGGCTAGGTCAGAAAGTTATGGTAAGTCAAACTAGGAGGCATGTCGACGAGCTACAACATCGAGATAACTATACAATTGCAATATAAGTGCAGAATGCAGATACAAAAGTGAAATGAAAGTACTAGAGGAAGAAGATAGGATAAGTCATAAGAGGAATCTGCAGGACAGTGATGTGCTCCTTGAAGTCCAGCTGGTCATCCAGGACCACCCCCAGGCTCTTTGCAGAGTGAGAGGCAGTCACTGTGGTACCGTTCACAGTGATGGAGAGCACCCGTAGTAGGGAGATCTCGAGGGGGATGAACAGCAGCTTAGTCTTGTTGAGGTTGAATTCATGTGATTCGACCAAGACAGCTCAATACAAGCATTAATTATCGAATAGAGGTCTTGGAAGAACTACTAGGGCCTCTGCTTTCAACATGCATACTGACATTGTAATAAGGCATCCTGTAGAGCATTCTCTCTCCGTCTCTCTCGGTGTGTGTGTGTGTGTGTGCACACGCATGTTTGGAGAAGCTACTGTTAACAAAAGGTTGTAGTTAAGTAGCTTGGTAAAGCCGATGACACCTTGTCAGTATTTTTGAGATTTCCCATTTCCCATTTGAGAGATTGATGATGAGAGTTGACAGTGATAAAAAATAAAAAGTGTTCTGAAAAGTCTGTGCCATTTCCAGACAAGTGCTGATTGACTGACGCATTGCAGGCATCCTAAAATGGAAAAAAGTTGCTGCAGAAGCTCTACTCTTTTTTTCAGGTGGCCATTTAGGGCCCGTAGGTATGCATTCACTGACTGCCTGCTGCCTATATTACGCACCTGATTAGCTGCTCAATAAAATGTTACAGGATAAAGTAATCAGCAGACTGCACATATACATCTCCCTTAAGAAAGAATAGCTTTATAGGTGCCAGTTCTAGTCCTTATGTTGTGTAGTGGTAAAAACCTGGCAGTACACACTAAATGTGGTTTTCAATCCTAATTGGGGAGCCCTGCTTTTGTCCCTGTTAATCATGGTACTGGTAGTTGATTCAGAACATCAAGTACAAATCCATAATGTGCAGAATGGCCTCAAGAGAACAACATATAACAATCTGCTGGAATACACTGTATCTCTGTTATTTGAAGCAGAAATAATGTGCTGGATGGATATTGGCTTGTGAATGTTGGACAGTTACTTTCCCAAGAGTCTCTGCTTTTCTGCCGGTCGCTAAAAAAGCTGAACGGATTTGTTCCTCTTCCTGGCAGCGAAGAAGGCCGTACAATTCCACAGTACCCTCTCCAGCCAACAACAGCCCCCACTGAGTCTCATCTCTCAAAGCTTGTTCTTCAGAAAGTTATTCAGTCTTTCTTAGACCATGTATGCATGCACATACATGCATACACACACACACACACACACACAGGTTGGGATTAAATAAAAATGTGTCCTTAACTTCCATTGGTCTGTGTGTGTGAGTGTGTGTGTGTGGGAACAGTCATAAGCAAAAGCATGAAAAACTCAATCTGAATATATATCAGAATCATGTGAAAACATGTCCATGGTAATGATATTCATAATTGTGTGTAAACTGCACAAATGAGATGATGGAGTGTAGAAATTGGTGAGCTTGACCAGACTTGACGGGTTCTGGCAGGGACGCGGGGAGGGTCGTCAGTTCCAAAAAGCCTGGCTCTACAATCTGCCCTTCCAGATTGCTCTTTGGACTCGCTGCCGTTTAACCTAGGAAGCACACTGGAGGCACATAGCAGGAACAGTCCACTAAAGCACTTTAAATTGTACTATGAAAACATGACACGAGACAATTCCGATACATTAAAACGCGAGACAATTCTGATCCATTAAAAGTACATTAACAGTGGCACCAAACACATTAACATACAGACCAATATAAATAAAGAAAAAGAATAATATTAAAATCAATTGTTTGTTTAAAGAGACTGGATCCCTGCTCCCCTCATCTCTTGTACTATTTGCCAGTGTTGGTTGCCAGGGTGTTGGCTGATTTATTATGGGGTGTGATGAAGTCTTTTTTTTTTTTTTTTTTTTACTACTGTCGCATGCTCAGGATGGCATGGCATCAAAGTGTTTGATAGGTGCTGCCATTCCATCTGTTCACATAAACCAGGCGAACAGGCACAATCATTTTGCCTTTGGAAGCAGCCCCAAACATTTTATTTACACAAACGTGAGACTTGATCTTAAATCCGTGTCAGTGCTGTGTAAACAGTTGGCGGAGGGCATGTCTTGCCCATCTGAAGGTCCCTCTCGTTTATTCTATGTCAGATTGATCATGTACATTTTTATGTCTTGTGCATTACCCACAGGGCCTCAAAAAACTAAACAAAAAAACTAAAAAAAACAGGAAGAAAAACAACCACCTGTGTCTGTGATATTTGTAACACAAAATATAAACATGGTGAAGATATTGGAATGAAAATACAAATCTGAATGTTTGTAAAGTGCAAAATGGGCTAGTGGAGTAGGCTAATACTAATGATAAGGGGGATTTCCTTAGTTTGTTATAAATTAAGTCAATTCTCTGCCCCTCAGCAAGAGATGAATCACAGAAGGAAAAATAATAATAATCTTTTGCACAATTGATGCTCCGAATTGAAATTAGAATTTTTAGCTTTTTTTTTTTTTTTTTTGTTTTTTTTGTTTACTGGTTACACAACCAACTTTTTTTTTTTTTCTTGTTGTTGTTGTGAAGCTAGTACATTTTTCTTGGTGGAATTTTTCTCCTTGGTTGGTGATTTGCTTTCACCTTTTGAGGTCACCATTTATGTTCTGCTCCCATCACTGACTGAAGGTGACAAATTGTGTGGTGGCGCTGACCTCAGTCCTCTATGAATCTAAGTGCTGCTCTTTGCTCTTCACATGTGGAATGGCAACCACGTCACTGACCAAACAAAAACCCTGCTACAAAAAAAGACGATAAACTCTAGACCTCTAGACTGCTATAGACTCCATCATGGAAAACTTGCCAAATGTAAATGTTTGTGCAACAGTTTTTACACATTACAGTCTTTAGAGAATCTATTCAGGTTGAGCCCCCCATTGTTAAGGGTATGTAAGTACAATCTCTCACCAGAGATAGGAACCTTGGATCTTCTGAAAATTTTCATAATACAGTCCCACAAATTTAAATGGTAAGAAATGGGATCCATTATGCCGTGTGTGCATTTCCATACCAGCAGCACAAACCGTGCCTTGTGTGGAAATGATAAAATCCGAAATCTTTATTCTGCTAATTAATAAAACATTTGACAAGTTATATTATTGTTTGAATTAAGCATACGTAACATCTAACCTGTGTTAGTTAGAATTTTATCCGTCAACCTCTATTAACAACTACAGTTAAATTCCCTGACCTAGTATGCTGCTTGGATGTGAATGGGGAACTACTTGTCCAAGCAGTGTTATTATGCATGGTTCATTAACATAGTAATTCTCAAAAGTTGTGGGCCCCAGTGAGTTCTGTGTTAAAAAGAGGCAATGTGGAGCTGGAACTTTTTTCTTTTTGCTTGTAAATCTGTCGCCTTCGCAAATATTGGGATGCTCACATTGACATAAAATCGCTTTTAATTACACTGGAAGTGCTCCAAAAAATCTTAGTTGCTGCATTGAACACAGAAGCTTTGAATTACAGTCTGAGCAATATGCCTAAGTGGGCACAGTCGCACAGGTCCGAGGCGGTCAATGGCGGCCTTTGTGTGAAGATGTAACAATGCTAAGCATTATCTAATGAAATCAATTTAGCCCTGAGTGCCCATGCTCCCGTTTCTTGCCTCAGTGTTTTCACGCTCAATGAGAGTCAGAAGAGTTATTTCATCGTACTCTCTTCTGTTTGCCGTTTTGTCGTGAGGACGGAAAATAATACAACAGGAAACAAACCCAATATCCATCTGTTTCTGCTTTTTGTGCATAAGTGTTTTGCTTATATATATAGCTAGTTCGATAGATATAATAGGCTAAATAACTTTCTAAATAATATTGATCTTTATGCTGTTTCTGGTACTAAGAGGCAAAACCATATTGAACCTTTAAACAAGCACTGACCAAAGGTGAAACATAGTATTTTTCTGAAACCTGCATGGATCTTGTTCCCCTGCCTGAACTTTCCAAATGCTACTCCTAATTTTGGTCTGCAACTCATGCCTTGGAATGCCAGAAGGTTTTTTATTGTTATTAAATTAGTCAATCGATTAAACCAGTTGATGACATGGTTGACTCAGTTCGTCTGGTTTTTGGGTCTGAATTGTTTGCTGGCTTTAGGAAAAACTAGACTACTCTGTGCCTCTCCAGCACTAGAGTTATTTACCCCTGTGAAAAAGCCTTGTTGCCAGTAGGTCATTAAATGCTGATAATAACCATGGTAGAAAAACATTGCACCGTGTATTTCTCTCTAGCTAAAAGTGCACATAAAACTGGATTCCTGTTTGAGTGCATGAATGGGTGGGGAGAGAGTGATTAACATTAAATTAGTTCTTCTGGGCCCTCTACAGTTTCTGTTTAATACTGTAGGTGTATGGGCGATAGGGCTATTGGGAGGTGTTTGTTGAAAGCGTATTTTAATGGAGTGTGACTCTTGGTTGTCTAGCTATTGACATACTTCAGCTCCACTTGGTGAGATGTATTGGCGTGCCTTGACAGTCGCTTCGCATTTGACTACCAAATGGGCACCACGTTGTTCATCCGTTTGATTTCCAGGTGGTGTGATTAATCAATCGACTGATCCGTACGCTCAAAGAAACCAATAAAATCTTTAGTTTGGGCTTCGCTGTTTTAGCCGGTACAACCCACCCCTCCACAAACCCTCCCCTCTTTAACGTTGGTTACCCAGGAAACGTCCCACATATGCTGCAGGGGAATATACTCTGCTGAGCAGCCCTGCTGATCAACATATTTCCAGCTCGGAAGCTTCTGACTTTTGAAAAAGTGCTGCTAACAGTCAAGTCATAATGGTGAGAAAGAGGCTGAGATTTTTTTATTTATTATAATGGCCGCCAAACATCAAGATGAAGGGCGAGGCCTTCGACAACTGGGGAAGATTGTATGTGCAGGCATTTCATACCTTTAATGGCAGTGCAGAACTCACTGGGACTTTTCTGTGAGCAACAATGGCAAGGTTTTGAATGCATCACTTCCTGCAGCTACTGTACAGTGTGCGGTTTGGCCCTGACAGTTTTAACTACAAGGCTGTCTCATTCTTTCTTTCCATTCTCTTCTCCCTGATGCGGTTCAGCTATGCTGCTGACTTCTTCCTTGGCCGAAACTATTCTGGACAAAGCTGGACAAGCTATTGCTATAGAATTGTAATAAGAATGTCCAGCTTCTTGCCTAGTTAAGCCATGGGTTCCGCATCCACATGGGACTAGTCGCTATCTTTGTTTTCTGTCTTGGTTTTTTTGTTCTCTGATTGTTCATTCTCTTCTTTTAAATGACCCCTCTGCCTCTGGCTGTGTCATAGTCCCGTTAAAGTGGGAGACCTCCTCGATAATGAGGGTGTCAGTGCAAGCGAACTGCTACACGCAGGCACATCCCAAACTCCTCACATGCATTTCGCGCTTGGGAGTGCTTGGTCAGTGCATTTCGAATCTGAAACGGGAGGATGCTAGATATGTGAACACCACACCGCCCCCCCTCTCGCGCTCAGCCGCTGAGAACGAAGCCCATGCTATCGGCCGGATCTCGGCTGCCATCAGACCTGCCGCAGTGTGGAATTTGTCATGTTTGCTTTCCTTTCAAATAAATGGCAGGAACTGATACCCTCCCTCACTCCGGCCGACTGGTTTCGTAATGTGGGATCAGACCCCGAACCGCCATTGTTGGAGTATTTACTCCGGACAAATGGATAAATTGAATTTGACAAAATGTGATTCCCATCTCAGCCTTCTCTCCAGTAATCTGGCTATTTTCAGTGACCGCCTTCTGGAGCAAACCTTCCGTTAGCGCAGCGGATTTTTAAAAGGGACACCCCTGGCACGGCGGTGATAATGCTAAGAACGCGTGTGTCAGTGCAAGTCAAGTGTAAGCAAATGGCAGCAATAAAGTGCGTGTCAGAATGAGTGAAAATAAAACAAGTCTGATTGACTGGAGAGAGACAGACACGCTGTCTTCAGTCTTCCAGGAATTCCTGGTGCTTTCTCTCCTAATCACTCCAAGGCAGAAATATTCATGCTTAGCTTTCATAATCCCTGGCGTTGACTTGAATAGCCGCTGATTTGTCGACGCCCACTCCGGCGAAATGTAGGCGCTTGCTGCCGCTGGTGCGATGTCACGCAGCTGATTGAAGGAGGATTCCCACTGTCCTGGATCAGGGGAATAAAGTCAGTGAGTGGTGTGTGTGTGGCAGGAAAGTGATCACATGACTCAGATAAGATTTCTGTGAATGGTGTCGGATCTCCCCCCTGGGGAGGCGATCTCGTCCCCCCCCCAGTCCACTTACAGCAAATACGTTGCCTGGGCGATGTGGGTGGGAGGTGGGAGGGGAGGGAGGGAGGGTGTTTCGGATCAAGAAATATTGGGCCTTTTGCTCTCTCGATATTGCCTCAGCGTTCTATAGCCCATGGGAGTTGACCCTTACAATAGTGCGCAAAGACAAAAAGAAAGACGATTTAAAAAAAAAAAAAAAAAGTTCTCTCTGCGGATCGACACTCAGCTCGACAGAATACAGAATTTCAGAATACAGTGCTTTTGTGCCACTGATGATATTTTATAGACTCGTCAGGGCTGGGAGATTGGGAGATCCCTTTCCGCAAGCTTACAGAGGCATCTGTTGCACATGCATTATTATTATTATTATTTTAATATTGTTTTTAACTTTTTTCTGGCAGTGGTGTGCGAATGATGTGGCTGGCTTTAATGTGTCGGTGTCCCGAGGACTGAGGACTGTTTGGTCATATCAAAGTGGCTATTACTGAACTGTGGCATGCTTAATACGATTAGAGTTGTGAGAGAGCTGTGCGATTCGTCGCCCACGCGCTTCCGTATTGTGTCAGTTCAGATGCGCGTCTTACTTTATTACTGGGCGTGGAGGCACAGCAAGCATTGTTGAAATCTTGTCGGAAAAGAATGAAAGCAAGAGGCAAGATTCCTGTCAAATATAATGGAGATGACTTGTCCAATTATTGTGCTGTGTGGGAAAAAAAACTAAATGCTTCCACTGATGAATGTGTTCTCAATTCAAATGTTAACACTTTTCATTGATAGGCTGTGGCCCCATTTTACAAGTAACAATAAAGGAATATAATTCAAGCAGAGCATAAGGTTTAGCTGTCAAAAGTTTAGATTTTTATTCCATAGAATGAAAGAATGAATAAATGAACAAATGAACACATGAATGAATGAATGAAAATAAAGAAAGTCTTTGCAAAAAAAATGCATGAAAGCAGCACTGATAAACTGAATTAGAGATCACTGTAACTTTCCATTAGATAAAGGGCTAATGCACATCATTTTATAAGGAAGCTATTATAGCAACAGATTGGTTTACATGTTAATTGTGCCATGTAATACAATAAAGTGTGCAATGCCTACCCACTGCAAATGATAATCATGGATCTAAAAGGAAATATAAACCATGTGGACATAAGTAGCTCCAAATGCAATTAGTTTACATTGAACCAGTGCTTGATGCCTGGTTGCCTTCTCTTCTGAATATTGAGGAGGAAGGATTTTCTTCAACAATACTTTCCTACAGACACTGAAGATACCACAGTAAATAGTGTCACCCGCACACCGGCCCCGCATACAACAGCTATGTCTTGAACATTAGTTCCCCTCTGAACTGGAAATGCCATGTGTTAATAATATCCTGGTCATCACATATGTTAATATTATTACCATACAGTTTCCATTAAGTATTTTATACACAAAGTGTGTTTTTAGATCATACCTGGTTACCCATATTTGTATGCAAGTGACCAAGTTACATCATGTTCTCTGTCCTCACATTTCAACACATAAATTGACACAGAGCAATTTAAGTTTATGGCTAATGAATGTTCGCTGCTCAATGATCTATGTGAATACCCCCAGTAAACCGGAGAAACGGTCATTTGGAATAAAGCAGGACGGTTACGGGGGAAAGGAAAGCAGCTCCACGGGGGGTTTGGGGACGGAGCGGCGCTGTGCCTTTCCCCCCCGAGAGGCCGTTTCCGCCTGGCCCCTGCGGTCCCGTAGCCGAATCCGGGCCCGGCTGCCCGTCCTCAATATTTTATTGCATTAAAATGAAAGGAGCCGGATTCACACTAAATGGGCTAGCTGCGGAGATGCCCTGGGGGGGGGGGGGCACGCGGCCGAGTCACCGGCGTACAGAGAGCGGCGAGAGCCCGCAGAGCGCCCGCCCGCCGCCCCCACCCGCACCCACGCGGCGCTCGTTTCCCTCCAGACGCGTTAAAGGGCCGGTCGTCGTTTCCTGCACACAGGGATGTCGGTGAATGACTTAGAGGGAAAAAAAAAAAAAAAAAAAGAAACATCGCTGGGAAATCTGCAGCTCCAGGGAGAAAGTGCTGTTTATATCCCTGGTATTTTTTGCCAGTGCAGCACTATGGGAGAGATCAAAAACCTGATGCTTTTGTATTTTTTTTTTATTTCTTTTTTTTTTTTCTTTTTACCTTTTGTAAAGCGGTAGAGAACAAAAAGCTTTGCCTTTGAGATCCTGATTTGGAAGGTTTTCTTTTTTTCAACTGCCTTTTTTCATTCTGTGTTGATACAATGTAAGCAGAAAACGAACAATATATTTTTGATAGAGGAGAGCTAAGGAACATATCAGTCAGAATATGTGATCTATGATTTAACAATTAAGGATACAAGAAAGTATCCTTGCATTTATTAAAATATTAATACATATTTTTTTCATTTATGAGACACAGAAGGGACCCTTTGTCCTTTGTTGAAATGGTGATTTCTGGGGGATATAGCAGCACCAACGTTCAACTGTCTTTTTTTTCCTTCCCCCCTTTGGGCATTATATCAATGCTTTTTCACATCTTGCATTCTTATCGGTGACATATCTAAAGAGAGGTAGGAAAGGATGGCAATGTCTTTCTTTAGCATCTCGGTGCCTGGTGGGATACATCTGAAGAGGGAAACAGAACTGTTAAAAAGGATTTCTTCAGTCATTGCAGGGCTTATCCATTTCATCAAATCATGTTTCTATAATCGGAGCGTGCAGGCTCACTTTAATTGGGAGAAAGTGCACCGCTATCCAGGGCGATTTTAAAGTGAGTGGATTCTAATCTGTTCATTTTATCTGTCATTATAGGTTATTATTATTTTTTTCATTATGCTAACGCTATGCGTCACGTTATCTGAACATGACACTCGATCAAATTCCTGCTAGACTAATCTCAATTACACCGGAACAGTATCTGTTTTTTGATCACCAATGGTAAAAAAAAACATAAAAGATGTTTTTTGGATGGCTTGGTGCCCTTTTTTTCTGGAGGCCCGTTTTCCTGGCGCTGATGTCGCCGCGCAGTGTCGCTTAATGGCGGCGAGATCCATAGCGATCATAGGAGTCGGCGGAGCCGGAGGAGCTTTCCGTAGCCACAGACAGGAAGCATATTCCTCATGCGGAGAGAGAGCCGGCGCGCAGGTTTGCTGAGGGAGAAGGTAACTTATCTTCATTTTAATTACGGCTGACAGGGTGCCGGGTCCTGGAGGCCGGTAGCGGAGGAGTCACGTCTGCAGCTGCTGCCGCTCCTGCTCCTGCTGCGTTCCAGCCGTCTGGGTGCCGCCGCCCTGGCCGCGCTCTCTCTCTCTCTCTCTCTCTCGAGCGCTGATGATGGAAAGGAAGCTTGCACGCCCACGTGGGCTCGCACAACCGTCGTCGTCGTGCTGATAATCACAGAAGGATCATGGGAATGAGGTGGAAAAAAAGTCCTTTTGGGACCTTTGGGTTTCCCACACACGTCTTGCAGGTGCAAGAGACAGAGGAGAGACAGCATGACTAAAGACAGCGGGACAGAGAGAAAGTTGTTTTTCATGGTTTTGTATATCGAAAATATTTAAATGCAAGCTATGAGAATCACACTCATTCTGGCCCGTTTTGGGTCAGCTAACGTTCTTCAGAGTGTCTGTTTGCTGTTTATGCAAGCACAAAGAAAACGCGTGTCTGTCGTGAAGCTGTCCTTCTACTCTGTCCAATCAGCATGCCCGAAGGGGTCAGGGGTCGCGATACGTCTGGAGCCACATGGCAATTTGAGCTGATGAGAGAGACGATAGGAAAGAGAGCACATGTTATGAAATCTGTGTGCAGGGCTGTGTGCTCTTTTCATTAATATTTGCGGAGCTACACTTATCAGAGCAACCCACTATATCAATAACCCTCTGAGAAAAATTCTGAGTGTCCAGTGTTAGGCAGTCTGTTTGCTTTCACTCTTGTCTACCTTTTTTGTTAAAGACATATGGCACTTTCTGCCATTATTAAAATGCACTACCAGATTTTTCATTATCATACGATTCTGCTTGTGCTTTGGTGCTAAATAACCTCAGATGATCTTCCTTCATAGATGAATAGGGATTACTCTTCTAATTTCCTTTATAAACCTGATTAAAGGATACCAGCAAGGATGGATTAAGAGGAATAAGGAAATGAAACAGACTTTTTCCACACCGTAAACTGATGGTTTCCTTAATCTGTGACTTGAATACTCAAGAAGTGACGCATCATCACACAGATAGTTAGCTAATATATAGTTCAAAGAAATGCATAAATGAGCACACAATAAATATGGTTTAAAAAACATGTATAATCATTCTAAGACAACAGATTCCTCCTCCTGGTTTCCTTCTCCTGTGACTGGTGATACTGGAGGATTCGAAATGGCAGCTACTGTACCTGACCAGTCCTGGCCAGTTGGGGCACATTGGGGAGCATCCGCCATTTTAGGGTGACGAGGGCAGGAAGTTTGGTCTGGCATCGCCTTGCCTCCCGGTACACCTGGTCAGTGGGCGAGGCGCATGACAGTGGGATCCTAAATCACCATACCCTGTCACGGTCATGTGACCGTATCCCCAGCCAAGCTCAGGGTAGTGCGCAGGAAGTCTGTGGTACTGAAAGGTGATTGGGTGATGTGGGTTTCAGAAGGGGGGAGGTGGTTGCTGGTTGCCTGCCATAGATCATTGCCGGCCAGCTGCTGAGCAACTGATTCAGACTAAATCCTTCCTGTTGGGGGGGAAGGGATCATTACCAGCATGGCAGAGATTGCTGACCCGGGTCTAATGTGTTTCAAGACCGACTGATTGCCCCTCCCCCATCACCATCCCGCACTGAAAATAGGGGAGAGCAAAAGAAAGACAGATTTTCACAAATCTTTCTCTTCTTACACACATTATTTGGGCTCCTCAGTGCTGATGATCCCCTGTCTATTTCATGCCTTTGGATTCTAGATGAGAAATGAGTTTTATTCCACTTCTTTTTTCCCCCAGTAAGCAGTCATTTAAAGCTGAATTATAATTACTGTCCTGATTTGGATGTTGCGCACGTTACTTGCCAACTGACATTGTTGACTTTTTTTCCCTCCCTTTCTGTTGTATCTGTCACAATACATCCCATAAGCATGCAATCACAGCAAAAAGATTGATTTATTGAAATTCTCCAAAATGGCAAATTATTATTACTGATGGCGGGCGGAACAACCTTCCTTAATTTAATGTCTTAATTTGAAAGACATCTTCGTGTGAAGATTTCATGCATTGATTCAGATTGTCCAGATATGTGTCTACAGTTTTAGCATGCATGCACAGTTTACCAGGGATTACTGGATAATCCAATAAAATATGTAAAAAAAATAAGACATGTTATTTAATGTTTACAAGCAAGAAATGACTAGGTCCCCTTTATCTTGCCACATCCTATAGTTCTTTACTTTTGGAATCAATGGTTTACCCTTTTATTTGACCCATAAAAATTGATTTCAGGATTTCACTGCAGTTGTTAAAGGGCTCGTATATGGCTTGGCAGTCAGCAGCCCTATGGACCGCTCCACTGACAAACACCGACATACCAAACTTTTAACAAAATGAAAACACACACACACCATTTGATGGAGAAGAGTATATTTCTTCTTTATACGTGCCATCCCTCTGTGTGCAATTGGATTTTTCCATAAATTGGTGGGTATACACTTTGTACAATGGGAGAGGTACTGTGCCCAGAATCAAAAAGAAAATATATTAATTCTTCAATGTATATACAGTATAATTTACATATTCACAAGCCCAGTTCTCGGTTCACTGCACCACACTGATTACATGTTGCCCTGACGTAGACGAGAAAGAAAAAAGATATTACAGTGGTGTGGCTGAACATCATCCCTGTGTTTGCTGTTCCTGTGTACTTTCATTTAGTTCTCATCATGGTTGGGCCCAGTGTTTAGTAGTGCATCCAGGCTGTGATGTGTGAGCACTTTTGTGGGCTAGCGAGCCAAGTACCCCTGTGGTTTCTTCAAATTAGGCAGCCATCTGCATATATAATATAGTTCCTCTTGTTGGCTCGCGTCCATTGGCCAAGCCATTAGGGGAAAATAAACAAGCTTTAGTTTGGACTGTTTCACATAGCTTTAAAGCAGGTTGTAATCACCTCACGGGTCACCCCAAGGCTTATATTTGTGTGGGGAAAAAAAAAGCCATTTTCTTTCCAAAATTTCTAAAAAATCTAATCACATTAGATTTTCTCAGATGCTCCTTTTATAACTTCATTACTGGTGTTTTCTGTGGCCCCTAGGAACAATTAATGACCATTGAAATATTAATTACATTTCCTCAATTTGGCTGATGCTGTCACAAATTAGCATTGGGGGGCTGGTATTTGTTTATGTAATTTTTATTTATTTATTAACATTTTGTGCAGGGAAGACTCGGAGGGACAATGTGATATACGTGTGCATGTACTGTGTACAGGTATGTGAGAGACTTAAAGAGATTCGGTCAAGAGCAATATTCAGAAAGCCAAGTTGAGCCAGACAATTCTGCGGGTCTGATTTCAGTATAAAATTCAAATCCAATAAAAGAGATATTAATACATATTAATCTTTTGATCCTTTCACCACTTTTAATTTGCTCCATTGCTGTCTGAAGAACTATGTGTTCGTTTATAATGCAAATGACTTCCAACAAACGGCGATGCCACATGTATTTATAATTCTGGTGCAACATTTTTTTATTTTTTTATTTTTTAAACTTCGATCAACTTTTAATCTTTTTTTCATCAACTTTTTAATCCGCTGTTTATAATGAAGGTAAATACACAATAAATTACAGTTCATGCAAATATAATCTTAAACTGTAATCTTTCAAAAAAGTGTGTCTAATTTATTTTGTAAAGGGATAGTTCAGGTTGTTTTTAAACAAGGCTCACTTTCCCAAAACTAAAGTTTATTGCCTACTCTCCATCACTTCCCATCAAAACTGAATTTGTATAAGAATTCTGCCATTATTATTTTATAATATAAAAAATATTTAGTTGTTTTACATTTATTATTTCTTAAAAAAGTAAAAAACGAAAAAAAAACAATGTGAGATCGTGTATGGTAATGAAGCCCGGACAATTAATTACTTGGGATGCACAGGAAGGGACCAATAAAAATTTATTGACTTGCATGTGTTACTTTGCAGGGGTTGGTTAGTGCGTCTCTCCAGGAAATTAGACCCATATTGTTTAACGAGCTCATTACGGAACGGTTTGAGTGCTGTCAGGCCACAGGTGATATACGTGGAGAGGAGTCCGCACCCATCTCTTTCTCTACCCTTCCACGGCAGAAGAGAACAATTTGCTTCGTTTAGCCGACAAGATAAAGAGTAATGCTTACATTTATTGTAAATGGGGATCGAGAGAACAATGGGTCCTGACACCATTTAAAAAACATGCACCATTTAAGAAAGGAAGACATGTCCATCTCGGCTGTGGACTTCACTGTGCATCATTATGAAGTTAATCATGCTAGACATTATTTTGTGCCTTAAATGACTTCACTGTCCTCGATTGCTTGACTGTTTGTGTTCTAGATTCTTCGTAGTACCTTACTAATTTTACTAAAATAGTTTTATTTTTAACAATGTCAGTTTAAAAAAATATTTGCCAGTATAGTCTCCATCTTTAAAGAACTTAGATTAATGTGATATTTTTAAATCTTATTTTCCCTCTCAGCAAAAAGGCAGTGCCAGTAGAAACAGCCAACAGACAATCAGAATTCATTAAAAGGGGCACATAAAGACTTGGATAAACAAGCAGAATCCAGTGGACACTGAACTGTGATTGGCTTTGTGAAGGAATGAGCCCTCAACTTGGTTCCATCCGCATTCGTTTATGTAGTTATTTGTTTACTCTGCATTAATCAGTCTGCCAAATAGCCGTGCCCAGTGGGATTCATGCTTCGGAGAGATGGATTCAAACCCTCAGCACATTCTGTCCTGCTTGATTTTGAGCTATAAGTCAAAGCCATCTAGCTAACCAATGTTTATTAATTAAAGACCCTCTGTTGGCAAGCAGATGAGCCCGTCAATGTTCCATGGCAAAAACTTGAGCAGAAGTTTTATTTAAAGTTTTTTTGTTTCATTTTTTAATTTTTTATTATTTTATTCAGCTCTAAGGAATTTTCAGTCATGATGTGGCTGTGCTATTTCCTAAATATAATTTAAGATGTTTATTTAAATAATTGCTTATTTATTGAAGAAACGTATTGGATGCATGTTTTAATTTTCATTTAGATATAAGATGCATTACAAAAGACAGGTTACTAGATTACATTTAGACCTTAATCAAAATGTGTCTGAATGAGTTAAGAATGTGGTTGTAGCAACATACTACGGTGGTGGTAACAGTACTATTATTAATGTAGAAAAGTGGTTTTTTTTTTAACCTTCTTTATTGCTAGTAGTGCTAGTGTCTGTTTGAGCCTTCAGTAGACACAAATTTACTATCCCAACCCACTTTGTGGACAAACACCTCAGACTGTCCAAATGTACATTATTTGCTTTTGTTGCAGCAAGACAAAAAAAAAAAAAAAAAAACATGTTTAATAAACTGTGTTCATTTATTTGTTTGTTTTCATTGTCATCATGGTGTTTCCAAGTGTCTTACGCTGCGTATACATTTTTTTTCTTCACATCATGTCTTTTTTTATTGAGCCCACAGTGTGTACCTTGGTTTCCTGTGGTCTGCAAATTAACAGATTTCCACTCTAAGATGAGGGAGAGTCCAGCATGCTTGGCCTCTTCACTCTGATCCCTGCAATCTTTACATAGTTAGTTTAGACTGAAACACATCTTAGAATAAGACCATCTGCAGGCTGATTTAGGGGCGACATAGCTCAGGAGGTAAGAGCGGTTGTCTGGCACTCCCCTGCCCTGGGAGTGTTGAAGTGTCCCTCAGCAAGACACCTAACCCCTAATTGCTCCCAACAAGCTGATTGGTACCTTGCATGGCAGCCTTTCATCGTTGGTGTGTGAGTGTGTGTGTGAATGGGTGAATGAGGGCATCAGTTGTACAGCGCTTTGGATAAAAGCGCTATATAAATGCAGTCCATTTACCGTTTAGTGGACCACGGCCGCCCCTCTCGACTGGGTGCCGGAGGGAGTGTCAGAGGTGGAGAAGAGGTGTGGCCGAGATTGGGCGGAGCGGACCCCTGCCGGGCGGTGCACGTGACTGAGGGGTTTGAAAACCGTAGCTCGGTGGTCCTCCTGGTCCTGTTCTGGAAGCTTCAGTTTTCATAGGCCTGTGAGGGACTGTCCGCTCCCCTCCCGTGATGATACGAGTCGCTCGCTGGCAGAGCGAACATCGTTCTCTCCTAAAAAAAAAAAAAAAAGGGGGGGTATGACATTCGTCCCAGTCCCCCACCACCCTGGTGCCCGCATTCCTCCGGTTTTGACAGTGTCTTTGTGACTTGAAACTCGTGGGACCGTTGCACGATGACTGACATGCTGCGAGGGTAGGCTGACATCAGTCGTGATGTGTGATTTTACTCCTCTTTCTTCTCTCTTGTTACGTCGGACACACTTAAAGAGGTTGATGCCTCATTTTTCTTTAAGTCCAGCGCTATTTGTTTGACCAATTTGCTCTTCACACAAGAAGTAATTTTTGCTGTTTGCAAAACTGCACCCAGGTGGGGAACTGTTGGTATGTATGGAGAGAGAAGAGAGGGGGAGGGGGGTATTTGTGGTCATTGACTTTCCTGGTTAGACAGAATCTAAAATCTCCTCTTCAATAAGACAAAACTAATGAACCGTATCCAACCAGTCATTCCTTTTGCTTCCATTGCGGTTTCTTGTTATTATTTATTATTTTTATTTTTTTCTTACTTTTATGAGAACCCCTGGTGTTTTTCCTTGAGGAAGAGCCTTGATGGAAGGCCTGTTCTCTGTTTATTTGTCAGAAGCAGGAAGGAGTAATTGGTGTGTGTGGCCCTCACCCTTCTCTGTGTTTTCTTTACAAAGGAACCTGTAATCAGCACTGTGGTTTCAATTAATGCCTTACAAGGGATCAATCTGCTGAAAACATTGACCCGCCCATTGATCAGGAACCCAAGACGTATTGCAGCTCCTGTTCTTCATTAGAAGCTTATTCCCAAATTAGGGGATGTAAACTTGCAGGCACCACCGTTATTATTACATTTTTTTTCTTCAACCTATCAGGCTTCTAATTACTGCGTCTCCAGATGCTTACTCATCCTTCCTGGCCAGTCGGTCTGTAGGGTAGATGGTCTTGTTTCTTGTTGAGTCAGGGACTGAACCCTGTAGCCGGGTTGCTGCTGCAAATCAATGCCTCGGTGCGGCGATGGGGACACTGTGCTGAAGGAGACACCCTCTTTCCGATGGGATGTCAAACGGAGGTCTTGATTCACTGTGGAGTTTTTGAAGACCCAGATTAATCCTAGTGCCCTGGTTATACGCCCAGACGCTCTCAATCTGACTACCTAATCCTCCGCACTATAGTGAATTGGCAACAGAATCATTAGCATTCCCAGCCTGTCTTGTTTCCTCAGGTTGACTTTGTTGGTTAAATTGGGAAATAGCTGTAGTTGCCAGTGGCAGTTGTGAGGCCTGGGAATATTTAGCCCTAGATGCTGCAGTCCTACTGGAGAATCAGGATTTATATGCAGCAGCGTATGTCCATATAAAAAAAAAAAAAAACTGAAAATATGTGCCAGTTTGACAATGTGAATTGACTTCCTTCTTAATGCATGACAGACTATCGCAAAAAATATATATATTTTTATGAATGAAGTAGTATTTCTGATTGCATACCATACAGTACATTTTATGCATTGGTTATTTTATTAGAAATTCTTTTCACTCTATAGACACAACTATAAACAAACGAATGAATAAATAAATAAAGTATATATACAGTACATGTCCACACACATACATTTATTTTTATTTTGTGAAAACAAAAATAGAAGAATTAAATGGGGTAAAAAAAAAATCTAGATTTTATTTTACAATTTTTTTGTAAACAGGCATTCCCTTCCCAGCTTCTCAGTAAACATTACACTGAATTATCGTTCTTATGTACAATATATTTAAAGGACAGCTGTGCAATTTGTCAGTAATGTGCAGTTATAACAATAGGTCAAATATGAATGTACACAGAAACCAGGCGAGGTCCCGCTCCTCGGCTGGTTGCCAGTGCGGTGCTGCATTATGTCAATTGATCCCTGATGTTATTTGAAGGCCGGGGATTTTCTGGCTTCTGGCCAATCAGTCATCATAAAAAATAAACATTGCCTGGTCATAGAGTAGCTGAAACTGCCAAAAAAGCTCAGAGACCTGTCAGAGGCAATAATACAAATGGTTGTGTATTTAGATCCTGGCAATAAAGAAAGCTTTGAGGGGGTTTAAAAAGCATATTTTTCATAGTTTCGACCTTGGTTTGCCCACAGTTTCGATCAAGAACATATTGCGTTCCCTTCCTGGGCAAGTGCGATGTCAAATTGTGTTCAAAGATTAGATTTGGTGACCTAAGAATGTTCTTTGTTGTACTTGGAGTTTGATGTCTGATCCTTGAGAAGCACAATCCCACACATTGCTCAGTCCCTTGGTTACATCGCTGCTCGTGTTCTGCGAACAGCATTGTGCTATGTCATGGAATTATTCACAATAGTGTGCTTTTTTTATTCCTCTTCGCTTTCCTGCCTGAGATACTTTGAAACCATTTTCCTCACCCCCTACAGATGTCTGCCTACTGTAGTTAGGTGGAAATTCACTACTAAAACCCATTTTCCAGATTTAATTCGGGTGGTAGGCATTGTAAACCTCGAATGGAATCCGAAGGAAATTAAGTTTTCCTCCCGGATACAAGCAGTGCAGTGAAACACATTAAAGCTCACTGAATGGCCAGCTTTTCCATCACCATTCACTCTCATTATGCAGGTCAACTAAAATAGCTTCACTTGCTTTCGCTATTTAAAGATATTGAAGTAGAAGGTTGGCAAAATGATTTACAGATAGTAATTGCATTTCCAGGGCTTAGCCATTTCCATAAATGAGATCACAAATTTAATCTATAATGGGACTTAGCACAACAGTGTCAATATTTGCATCCTTGCAACCCCAGAATTCCGATGTAGCTCAGAAATAGCTAAACCCGGATATAGTGTTTTTCGTTTGTTTGTTTGTTTGTTTATTGTGTGTGTGTATCTCTCTCTCTCTCTCTCTCTCTCTCTCTCTGTGTGTGTGTGTGTGTGTGCCTGTGTCATTTGGATTAATAGTAGTGAGGAAGGTCACAAGCTATTTTGTTATTAGTTTTGGATATTGCAGCTGTAATACATAGTTACAGCTGCACTGTTATTTAGGCCTACTTTTTTTTTTTATTCTTGAGCAGTGGCAATGATTTAGTACTATGGTATACCGTGCGCTTGATACTGTATGTGCGCACGTGTTTGGCTAGGTTAATTTTATCCTTTATCGTGTGCTTTTTTTTGTATTTCTCCATCTTCGGTTTTTCTCCCCGCTATTTTATCATTCTCTCCCCGCTGACAGGGGAGGATGTGCGCTAACACAAACAGTAAATATAGCGGGGCGCGGACCGGAGTACAGTATGGATCTGCAACACCAGCAAACCTGTCAGCGTGGCTTCCTGTGCTGAATTATCCCACTCAGCACACTGATATCCATCACCCCTGGGCGCTGCAGAGAGCCATATTAGATGCAGCCTTGTTTTCAAACACAATAAAGAACCCGCGGCGTCGGGCTTAGCCTCTGCCCGGCGGCGGGGAGGAGAGGCCGAGCGGCGCCGCCGCCGCCCCCGCCAGACGAGGGCAAACAAAACCGCGGCGGAAACGCGGAGAGGGAGCCAAAAGTCACGGCGAGCGTCGAGAACGCGAATTCGCTTCGTCTTCCTTCCCCCAGTCTCACAGACCCTGCCTGTTGCGGGCCATGCACAGCCCACACCCCCCCCCGCACTCTCACACATCACTCCCCCCACCCCTCCCTGCACTTACACGCCCCCCCCCCACCCCCCCGCAGACCTTGTGGTAAGTTTGTGGGGCTATGCTGTACCTCTGCGTGACGCTCATTATGAATGTTTGATGGACTCAAAGTGCAAAGGGCTAGTTTGTGTGGGTGTGAGTCCCTTCGCTTCCGTTCCAAAGGATCGCGTTCGGTCTGCCCTCCGCTGTGCTTCCTCAGGTGGAAGACCCTCCAGGTGTCAGCCAATCTGCACTGGTCCGTATAATACGAAGCTATTTTACTGGATCTGCTTGCCATTTTGTTGCCGTGTATTTGTCTGAATAATGAAGCATAAAATCATATACTATTGCAAAACGTGAACAACCTGCAGACTTGGTGGCTTTGAATAAACATTTGCAGACTGTAATTTTTATACCTCATCCACAACCCAAATTCTAGTGTGTCAGGGTTATAAATAACAAACAAACAATTAGCCAGGGCTGTCATTTACAATACAAGCAGGTATTAAGACAATATCCAAAATCATAAATAAAATAAAAATAGTTACATTATCACATTTGGTCTTAATGTTCCATAGCACAATGCCAAATGTTATCATTTGATAAACACTTGCATATATATACAAGGGATGTGCTTAGAACAAAACGGACAAAACAAGATTGATGAACTAAATGAAACTAACCAGTGAACTACTTTTTGGTCTAGAAAAAATCTGGTTCCTGCAATGTGCAGTTCTGGACAAACAGCTGTTGATTCAAAGCTATGTCGCCAAGCCGTGACATGGCGCTTTCAAAATACAATATTCCAATTGTCAATGACAGGCGAACAGAGAAGGGATTGTATAGTACCGGGAAAAGTCCCGCAACTTTTACTTCAGGGAGAGTATAATATATCACTGCATGGCCGTATCATCTTATTTTCGTTCTATGAAGGAAAATACAAGCATTATTCATTCCATCCCGACACGGTGCATGACCGTTATTAACATCCCCGTATGTACACAGCATAGCTTTGTGTAACAGGGGTGGCTCTCCTGAAATGAGAGGCATGATTAGCTCGCAGTAGACGCCAGTGTGCCCAACGTTACGGTATCCTGCTAGCCATCAGCCCGCGGACGTCGGTTTGCGGCACGGAGCGTTCCGCGTTTTCTCCGCCGCTGGGGGACTTTTGCGAACTAGGCGCCGCAGGAGGAGATGGACAGAGCGAACGTTGCGCGATGATGAATTGGTCTTTTAAGCGCGGCTGAAGTTCTGCGCGCTCTCGCACGCTGCTCGACCAGAGGGAAAGTCCAGAAACCGGGGAAGATAAGATGTGATGTATAGCTTGTTTAAAACTGGGCACAGAGCTCTCTGTATCTCCACTCCACTGCAGCCATGGTGCCTGGAGGTCAAGTTCATGAGGATCATATTTGTTATATGCTCTCCTCTCCACTGAGCTATGGTCACACTGTGAGACCAGAAACCAGCCGTGACTCAAACAACTGAACAGTGTCCTGATTGTAGAAAATATGAGAAATCAGAGACTGAAATGTTTAACATGTCAACACAGCCACTGATTCTCCTCAGACTTAGTTGTGTGTTTACAGGTTCTCATTGGTCCTCAAATTGTTCTCAATATGGAAAATACCATATTTCTTGAATATTGTCTTTTGACATTTCACAGCTGAAAACACTTTTTTCTTGGCTTTGACTTCATCCACTTTGTTTTTGAGAATGCACTCCTGAAATTGTAATTCAGTTTGAGCACAACTAAAATACTTTTTCCTCATATACTTGTTAAATGTTTAAAAAGACTTGACACCAGATTCTAAGTAATTGTAAATATTGCATTGTAAGGGTAAAGGTTTTAATGGAATTTTTTAAGTTTCATAAAAATCAATTTCACATTTATATGAAAATGAAAACTTTTATTCAACATGAAAGGCCAGCCAGGAAGTCATTTTTTAATACTGTGCTCTGTCCAAGCAAATTGAATATGTCTCAGTTTTTATGTGCTGGTCAGATAAGGTTACAAAGTCTTTGCTGGAATATATTGGAAGAAAATTTTTTGATTACGTTTTTGTGAAGGATACAATGCAAAATTAATTTTCTCCTAAAGCACCCACTGTCTCATTTGTTTCTTCATCATAATGTAAAACAAAACTAGAATGTTGTAAACAGTGTACAGCCTTATCTGTTTGTATTCTCTGTTCATTTTTGTTTGTTTGTTTCAGCATAAAGAAGACTTGTTTTAAATGTTATATCATTTTCAGTTATGTTTTGATAGTTTAGATTCAATGACGTGCCTTAACCATGAAAAGTTAAGAAAATGTAGCACATTTTTAATTGCATAAAAAAATACTTATGAGTACAAAAACAGCACGTACTGTTTGTCAAAGGACATTTATATACAATCAGGAAAAAAAGGTCTCTTAGAGAAATGTGTTTTATAAACCCACAATAACTACACATTTACAAACAGCTTATGAATGCCTCATCTATAAAAGACACACATTAGGCACTCCGATGACTATTTTCAGAAAACAAGACATTATCCACTTGTACATTTATAAGTGCACCTTTTAACTGAAACACATGCTGATGGTATAGTGCTTGAGGCAGGGGTCAATCCACTGTAGATGAATTCAGGATCTGGTCCATATTATGTACGAATGTAATAAATTGAATTTTATAATACCCGGTAGGCTAGGACTCTGCATGGTTATGAACTAGTGAACTAACTGCTGCATTTTCTCCTTTTTTTATGATACTGTGTCAATCGATGGTTTGCACTTGTTTGTCCTCATTACAGTGCTAACACCCATGACAGTTTCTTAGTGGTGATGCGATGTAAAAATGGTGATTTGTTGCCATTGAGAGAAAAATAAAACTGCTCAATAGGTTAATGTAGGCTGAGTGGCTCTAGGCAGGAAAGCAAGAGAGTGGAATATGGGGTGCGTGGGGGTGCCTGGGTAATGTAGTCACTGATGGGTTTTGGAAGCAGGCAATGTGAAATGCTGACACCTCTGATAAAAAGGTGTGTGTGTGTGTGCATGTGTGTGTGTGTGTGTGCACGCATGTGCGTGTGTGTGTGTGTGTTCGTGCACGCATGTGTGTGTGTGTGCATGGCCATTTGCTTGTATCTTGCAGCTTCTTGCTGAAATCAAAAAGCGGGCACGATTCCACCATGGAATCTGTGACCTCACTGCAAAGGTCTCACCTCTGATTGGTGGAGGAGGATTAAAGAGGGAGTCGCAGCGGCGAAACGAGGCAGGCTGTGCTGTGCACTCAGCCTAACGGCTCCCTGCTGCCAGCAGTTCATCGCCGTACAGGCTTGTTTCCCAACAGACCGCTTGAATAAGCCTTAAAAAATATGGCTTTGATCTTGTGCACTAGTTTTGACAAGAGGCTTACTTTTTTCATTATTTAATATGAAAACCATAGCATATGTGTTAACACGTTTCACGTATCACGTCGGAGATAGTGTCACAAAAAACATGCTTTAATATGCAGTCCCTGGGGAGACGCAAGCCTACATGCACATTCAATTAGTTATTCACAACAGATAGCAACAATAACAATAATTCATAACAATAGCAACAAAACATCTTTAGCAAACCCATATTTGTTAACACACCTAAAATAGCATCTTCATGTGTAAATAAAGTCTGTTAGCGTAGAAACACTGTTTGTGGTCTGACGAGGTGAGCAAGACTGTTGAAATCAGTAATTCCAGTTTTAGGCTACATTTAGCTTCAGGCTATGTAATAAATTACATTTTATAAGTCCAGTCTACTTAAATAAGAAGTCAAATGTAAATTTATGGGGCACGATAAATCCCTTCTTGTAGCGGCCTTTGTGGTTTGGCTATTTCTATTGGAGTTATTCATTCATTCTGGGGTCAGTTCATTCAGTCGTTGAAACTATATTGTCTTTTGAAAGGTCAGTGGTCTGAAGTATGTTCCTGAGATGTGGTTTTATTTATTTATGTATTTATTTATTTATTTATTTATTCATTTATTTGTTTAATTTATTTATTTTATTCTGTCAATAACTGGTAATGTTTGAAATATAGACCTAATGAAGAAGTTTCAAGCGTAGCTTGATTCTAAGTGGACCAGACACCAATTTACAATACAACATGTTTGTGTGTGGTTTGTTATTTCTTGGACTCGAGTTTCTGGCTTCTTTTAATTGTTTATTTTTTATTTTTTTTATTTTTTTTTACATTTTGTCAATGATCATAGAAATTGAATTACAGTTCAAATTAATTAAATGGCTTTTATGATTTAATCACTTTTGTGCTAGAGGAGATGGGCTGGCTATTAAAACCATGATTGAATGATTAATTCTCTTAATAATTTGCATAGATATAAAAAGACCAATCTTCCATGGCCTTTCTTTAGGAAGAGAAAACCTTTTTAATGATTTACCTCTGAGATTAGTCCATTTGTTTTTGACCTATGTCTTATCATTTTACACCTTTCCTCTTTTTCTAGTTTCACTTCTTCTCGGTACCCAGTGTGTTCTCATTTTGGAAGTTGTTGTTTTTTTCTTACAGTTTTTTTTTTCCATTCATTTGGTCAAAATGTCTCTTTCACCTTCCAACATCTTTAAAAACAAAGTATTGCTGGCTGTTAACAGGGGTCTAAAGGACAGTAAAAACAGATAGTTCAATGACTTCCTTTAGTGTGCCACCTGAAATTATAGGTTTTCGTGCTTATAGGAAAGTGGAATAATCGTAATCGATTGTGTGTCAGGCCTTGGTCTGACGGTCTCTCAGTTATGGGATCTCTGTTTTTGTTTTTGTTTCAGTCCTGCAGCTCGTGTTTGTAGTGCTTGCCTCCTCGCTCGAGCAAAGGCAATTGGGGCCGCGGGGGTTTTTTTTTCGTACGCCTCGATCACTGCACATCTTTCTCAAGGTCACGTTACCTCAGCCTGTCTTCGTTGTCTTCAAAACTCAACTCCTTATTCCCAAAAAAAAAAAAAATCTACAGAAAAACACCTGCTTAAACGGAGCCCACTTCCAAATTTACAAACACACCGCGCACTCTTGCGTACCCCACTTCTTCTTCCTATGGGGAAGATACGACTGGCCTTGGGCGATACTTTTTCTGGTCGCCATCTGGTTTTATTTGATTTATTATTAGTTTTTTTTTTTACCCCTCCGCGTCCGTTGCTTTTCTTTCAGCATTTCTTTGGGATTTAATTCTGTTATCTGGCCCTCCTGTTCCAGAGACCTTCAGGCATGTACAATCAGGCTTTGGTCTGTTTTTCGGAGGTTACCCGGCCCATTATAGTGCTCAGGCCCAGCGCTGAGGGCCTTGTGATCCTACACTTAAAAGTGATTAAAAAAAAAACTATTAGAGCGCTCTTGTGCATTTGGTACATTGTCTATTTGTGCAATTCAAGGCAGTTCAGAGAATTTGGAAAACAGGACTCGAAATCCAATAAAAGCCTTGCAGATTTCGTATAAAAAAATAAAAAATAAAGGATACGCGGGCGGGAAGTCGCTCAAGATTAGCCGCAGCTTTATCTGTTTGTTTTCTTGTATTTTCAAGAGAATCTGTCTTAATTTATCGCTGGCTTTGACAGACTTGACGGCTCGCCGCTGCCTCTCAAGTTTGTTGTGTCAAATTAAAAGCGCGCCATTGTCCCTGGAGGTGTGCGCTGTGAAGAGCAGATTCTCTTAGAATCGAGAGCCCCGCCGCAGAGTGAGCCAGCAAGCCCAGGGAAAGTTGATATATGCGGCCACATGGGAGCACCACATAGTTTCATTAAGTAGCTTTTCATCTCTGGCCAGCTCAGCCCACTGGACTTCATTATTCCTGAGTGAGCTGGCACTAATTTAGCACCTTTTAATAAAGTAAAAAATACTACCACAAACACCACAGCCACCCATAAAAAAAGATAAACAGAGCATTTAGCATCAGATGGCTTCTGTAGAAGGCATGCTTGTGTCTGCCTTGCAATTCTCCTTGTGTGATATTGGTTTCAAGGTAACCATGGTAACTAATTACTCTGGAACACCAGCATGCAGAGCCCTGGGCCCACAGTTAGGACGTTAATATGGCTAGGAGGGGGGAAAACTAAGAAATGAAAGATTCCTTTAGTGTGCTTTTTAAGATAACAAAATTGTAAAATGAAATCAAATTAAACAGTCTAATTTTACCAGTGCTGACACTGGCATTTCAGGGTCTGGCTTTGTGTGAAATTCTTCTGAAATATCCACTGCATTTCATGTTTCTGAACACATTTGGCCTTGTCAGATGTATTATCGACAACAGAAACCTTTGAACAAACTCATATGTGTACAAAAACATCATCAGGATTATATAGGGTTTTCCTAACTGTAGTGGTAGCCATTTCACTGTGTGAATCTTTGACCATGTGTATGTGTGTCTGTGTGTGTGTTTGGATTCACTGGTGTTGTTCCTGAAATGGTTCCTTAAGACTCTGGCAGTGTTTTTCACCCCAAGGCTTTCAGAAGAAACAATACATTTGAGTCTTACTCACCCTTCCACCCCCACACACACGGACACACTCACGCACACACATGCACATGCACACACGCGCACACACATACACACAGATAAAGGGAGCCAGTTGTGATTGTTTGGTATAGGTGATTGTATTGGGGCACAGAGGTATGGGCGACAGTATAGGAAAAGCAGTGTGGGAGCACTGTGGTTTTCAAACCATAACAAAGCGTGAGAAACACAGGTACACACATGTCTTCAGATGGGGGGAGGGGGGGGGGGGGTAAAGGGCCTTTGATTTCTTTATTGAGCAGCGTTGCCTGTGGAATGGGTGAAAGTTGCCTTCATCTGCCACCCCGCGCTCGAGCTGCTCGTCTGCCGATCGCGTGGATGGGTGGATGCGTTCGCCCTGCGTTCGGCTCTGTCCCACCGGTGTGGGGGACTCGTTTCTGCATGCAGCGTGTGTTTGATCCTGACCCCACGCTTCCATGTCCTTGGAGCATACCGCGCGCTGTGGATGCCTCTGTGCAGAGCGCGTTCCTCAGAAACTGTGTTTTATGCATGTTTTCGCTGGTTTTTTTATTTTTTTTTATTTTTTAATGTATACTTATTTTCGATTTTTAAACCTGACGTATCTGATATTCCTTCCTCGGGTTAATTTGCTTATTTGTTTTTTATTAACATTCCGTGCCTTGGTTAGATCTGTAATTGTCATTTTGGAGCTTGAGATACACTGTATCTTAAAGAGAGCATCCGCTTCATTGAGTCCTAGCAAATAAAATAAATCTTTCCGCTGATCGTATTCTAGCGAGCGTATTAACAATTTCCTTTGCTCAATCAGCCATAGAAAATGCAATCAGAGAGCAGATTTACATATTATATGTGCATGGTATTGATTCAAATTGATCCATGCTGTGCTTGATTATTGATCAAAAGCAACTAATGTCCAAAATATTGATATGGCGTTTTTTTAAGGAAAATAACCATATGTATTTCCAGAGATTTAAAAAAGGTGAAAGTATTACTTGTGAAAGTGGTGGTACAGTAATGAAAGGCTTTCTTTGTGTAAAGATTGAGCCTAAGAAATAAGATTGTTTATTGGCTACCAAACATCTGCCTACCTGCATAGAGAGGCCCCTTTGGTGTGCACTTAGTAACTGGATGAAAAAGAAAAGTAAATGAATGTAATCATGAGAAAATGCATACAATGTGCATGTGAATGTGCTGCTAATGTTCCTGTTCCTAAGAACAAAGGTGAACTGTAAGATAATTGCTTAAAATTACACTGGGCACATGCTGTCTGTGTCCTTGGCTGGATTTTCTTTTTGTTTTTTTTTTGCAGTCGCTGAATGCCCACTCCTTGCTTTTCTCCCTCACTGCCTTCACCCTAATTTACATCTATTTTGAACACATTATGCTGGAATTCAGCATGTACTAGTTGCTATTATTTTCTTCTTGTTTTATTCTCTTCTCTATGTGTTTCATCATTAGGTGTGATACATACATGCATCCATGTATGTGAGTGTGTGTGTGTGTGTGTAGGACCCTAACTCTCTGGTACTCTGTTGACAATTCCAAACGTCAAAATGATTGTACGAAGTAATTGAAATTGAAAGGGAGGCTGTTGGACTTCACTGCAGAGTCTGAAGTCCGAATAAAAGGCAGTGTTCTATTGGAACCTCAGCACAAGTGCTGAGCGTTTGGACGCAGACAGCTAGCCTTCAGAAGCATCGCTTTTAACTGTGTCGGGACTAAAAATGTGGCAACACTGGGAGGGAGGGAGATCTCAAGACTCATTACCCAGAATTCTTCACTCCCACCCACTAATTTGTGGTTATCGTCTCACCCAAGCAAGGCAATTGTTGCATTGTTTCATGAGTGCTGCTTCCTGGTTTTGTTCGAATGACGGATTATGTTTTAGGCTTTCCCCAGGACCGGCCTCTCTCCGACTGGCCCTTAGTTCGGTTGGCGCTTTAGAATCCTGCGGGCTCCCTACCCTTTTTTGGAGAACAAATGGGCAAACCTGCGCCTCTGCTAGCTATTTTGCTCTGATGGCTCAGCCAAATGAACAACACTTCACTATTTTATTTATAGCCGGTGAGTTTTAAGCATTAGCACTAGAAAGCCAACAAAATGGCCTCCATACCCCCACAACAGTGCGTAAGCATTCACTGTCATTTGTGTTTCTTCAGGGAAATCTTCTCCTCTTTTGATTTTGCCGTCTGCTTTCAAGGCGGGCTTTTGACTGACTGAGCTCATATGGGAATATTTTTTTAAAACAATCTATATTTGAAAGGCAGGGATGATGAGTTGGGAGTGCCATGAATGCTACCTGTGGAGACCCACAGATAAAATCTCCTTTGTTCAGATGCCACATGTGTGTTCTGTAATGCTCAGTGGCCAGACTCTAATGGGATGCATATGTATGTGTGCGTTTGCGGCGTCGTTTTAAAATGATGTGTGCACACGGGTATAGAGTACGTAGTGTCATTTTGTCCTGGGCTATATGGCTTTTTTTATTTTTTATGGAGAAGGATCTTGAGATGTGGCTCAGAGTTTACATCTCTCGCTTTCTGCGATGAGCCTGGCTGTGACAGAATTACCATCATATTTTGATGTCAGGCGCTGTAGATAATCTCATGGGGTAAATGCTTATATTCATCCCCTTTGTTGGAATTGAAAGGAGGGGACGGAATTGAAAAAGCGATCTTGTGGGGGCCCATTATTCAGAATCTGAATCTGTCTGCTTCTGGCTGTACAGTATTCATAAATCTTTGCAGAGTGCAATGAATGTAATCAGCTGACTTGCAGAGGACACACGCTGGCAAATCCTCCATCTCTCTTGTCAATGCTTTCTGCAACTATATAGACAGGAAACTAGGACTTGCGCCCAAAAAAAAAAATAAAAAATTTAAATTATCCAATAGGGCAGCACGCTTATCTCCGCCCCCCCGTCCAAGACTGTTATTCTCAGAAACACAAAGAGAAAGCCTGTGTAGTTTCACAAAACATAGTCTCTCCTTTCAAAATGGGTCCACCGCTTCGTCTGTACACAATGGTTCAATCAGAGTTTGGGGTTATTCAAGGGTTATTCAACGCAGCCTCATTTCGCCAGTGTAACGGACACCTTGGGGCCTTCCTTGCGTCATTGTTCTCAAGCTGGTTTTAATGTTGTTCCTTTTCTTCATTTTGCGCTACTGGAAAACTAAAGTTTATATTGCTATATGTTTATATCAAGTTATATGCTTGACCGTGGATACCACGTGGTTGAAATGTGTATCCAACGTTTATGTTTTGAAAGCTAAATCATGTTTGCGACATTAATTATTTTTTCTGAAAAAAAAAGAATTCTTCTCATATTTTAATTCTAATTTTAAAAAACAATATTGTACATGAGAGATTTTCTTTTGCTGTATTATTATTATTATTGTGTTTGTTGCTGATTCCACAGTTATTCAGTTATACTGATTAATTTACATTCATGTTCTAGAGTATTTTTGTGTACACTTTTGCAATATTTATCGCCAAGTGTATTTCGTGCCAATAAAGCATTTTTTAATTTGAATTTTTGAATTCGAGAGAGGGCGGTTTGACAGATAAGTTAGCGTCTTAATGGAAGGCCATCACAGACGGTCCGGAAAGTCACACTCGGGCCTTATCCGGCTGTGCCAGGGACAGACCGTCGACATCATCCCTGACCATTACTGACAGCGGGGAAGCGGGGGGCGCTTCATTTGCATAAACAATCTCAATGGCCCCTGGAAACGCGCCAGTCACTTCCCATAAAAACAGAGGGAGGAAAAAAACGGCCAGTTTAGCAAAAAGCCCCAGTGGTTTATCCATCCTGACAGTGATCTGATAAACAGTAAATGATAAATGCGGTCTATTTTGATGCGCATCACCCTTTCTCTTCTGGGAATAGCTCTTAAGCCTCGCTTCGATCAGACCGAGTCGGCCTTCTCCCCACTGTAGTGGTTTCAGGATTCCTCAATGTTTCGTTTTTCCCAAGATGCAGTGGCGCGGCAAGTCTTGGTGCAAATGACAAAAGTATCTTTGTTACTAATTCTAGTCTCATTTCCTCTTTTTTATCTTATTAATTAGCAGCATCTGTTTCAGTTGTTTAATTCTGCTAAAATAGTCATGCTTTATTATGTCATTAATGATCTTTATCATGAATGATAATCATTAGAAAAATATTTTTAAAAATGATCAAAATAATAGCCCAGCCTGTTTTCTCTGGGCACTGGAAACGCCAGCAGGCTAGCTCACGTTGCTGTTCCTAATGAGTTTCCACTATGACCAAAAACAGAAAACATTGCATTAAGTTTACCAAGTATATTCCGTGGATGAATAAATACTTTAGTTGAAACAGTTACAGATGGCAGACCGTGTACAGATGAGTGCTCCAGGAAGGTAGGGTTGCCCTTTCCTGTCAGCATCAACCTCAGAGAGGTCAGCCGAGGTTTGAGGTACAGAGTGAACATGCCCCCATGAAAGTTTTTGTAATGCATGTAATGCAATGGGCGTTCAATAGAATGTTCTCCAATGGTGTTCGCTGGCTTGACATCATCATTCACATCTTATTAACAAAAGTACATATACATAAAATTAAATAATAATAATAATAATAATAATAATAATAATTACAGTTAATTATTTGTCCTCGCCAAATAATTAAATGTAATATTCTCCATTCCTGCTTACAATGAGACTTCTGGAAAGAAAACTGAAGAACAGGAGGGAACCATTCATGCTTAAATTTGTTTATATGTGAAATGCATTACTTCAGAGATCACTTCCTAAAATACATGCTCCTAAAATTTGTACGAGTGGAACTGCATTTTTGTTGAGCACTACAAAGCACAGAAATGAGTGCACTATGTTCTGCTTCCAAAGCATTAGGTAGAGTGTTGATCTTCCTGTTTTTTTCTTATTTATGATGCCACTCCATGCCTTCTTATGTACTGAAAAGCACACATCAGAAGTAATCTTCTGGGTGTGTTTGCATCTCTGGAGCCTGCTCTTGGCATTCTAAACCTGGGGCTGCGTAAGTGGCTCTCCGTTTCTCCGTTTCTGCTGTAATCATCAGTACTTCCAATGAGAAATGATTTGAGTGTGGGGGGGGGGAATAAATTCTATAAGACAAGTTGTCTTCGAAGCCCACTCGTGTGTGTCCGGCACGTGTAGTTTAGGGAGTCCGCTGTTCTTCCCTGTCGGGTCCTGGGGTTATGGTGTTGAGAGGGCTCCCGCTATGCAGCGGTGTAACCACGTTTAATTTCCTGCCTTGCGTGACCGCGGATTGCACGTGTTTGTCTTGGCATCGTTCAGCGGAGTTGACACAACCTGCTGCCGTTAATGTCCAATATTCTCTTATCAGCAAACCCCTGTTTTTAATAACTGCTATTTGGATTCATTTTATCTGGCTGTCTGCAGTCATTTGTAATTCAGATTTGACTGAGTGGTATAGATTTCATTTCTACCAAGCTGCTTTTTTTAAAAGCTTTAATGTAGCTTGATGTTTTTTTTTTTTTTTTTTCAAAAATTATTTCATAGTCTTTTAAAGCCAAAATACTGGATCTCAGCATTTGTAGTTAATTTGGAAAAAAATATATAAAATTAATATCGTCTCTGCTGCTCTAGTGATGATATTGATGATGGTGATTATGATGATGATGATGATGACCAATGAGATAAGCATGATTTTTATGATAAATCCTGATTGTTAAATAAACCTGAATGTGGTAGCAGCACCCAAAGTACAAAAATAAATTAATAAATAAATATATAAAAATAGGAAAATGTATTATAAATGCATGACACTGTACACTCCCTCCGTTATGGCTTATCTGTGTTTCTAATTATGCGTGGGTGTTGCTTTTAGTATGCATGGATAAAAATGCAATGAATAACAAAACCCTACAACAGTCTCCTGGGGGAACTGTCCCATGTTTTAACCCTTCCTAATGAAGTATTGAACAGGGATATTGAAAATGCCAAACCTCCTGCCCATAATCATCTTTTCTACTGTGTTTCAGTGTGGTACATGAGAAACTGAACAGGCTTTAGTTACCACAGGGGAGTGATGTGTTTGTGTTCCACACACACAGGCACATGCTCACGCACAGGCACACGCACACGCACATATAAAAATATAAAAATGTGCAATGTTTGAATGTAGCCCGTTGAGGGTATGTGACCTTTGCCTCACTCCCACGAATGTGTAGTTTGTTCGTGGTTTGCTTCAGGGTGCCCTAGCAACCCCACACTATCGCACAGCTCAGAGAAATGCGGCAGAAACCTGTTCACTCTGACAGTAGGGTTCAATCTCAGATAACCTCTGGCTGCCCTCGTCGCTCACAAAATACTTTGAAATATTAAATAACGTGCCGCTCCAGGCATCCATCTCAAATGTTTTAGGCGACTTAGAAAATGGTCCTGTTGAAATATCAGCTGGTTTACTAGATTTCACATGCATGTTTCAACAAGATAGCAGAGCACTGCTGTACAATTAGCTGAAAATAAATAGCAGACCAAGTAAGTCTGTGTTTTATGAGTGAATGAGGGTAATTCAGTGCATTCACCTGGCTGTCTGATATCTCTGTCAATTTGGATTGGACTGTGGCGTGTTAATTGTGGTGCTAATTATGCTAATAATGAGGCATTGCTGTGTAAGTACCCTGCTGTTAAACAGAAAGCCCTATCAGAGGGCCGAGCTCAGCTTCGCTAACATCAGAACGGAATGTTCACAGATTTAATCTTCAGTGTCAGGTAACAGTCAGGTGGTATATCGCCCACGGTTACACGGCACAAGCAATTTACCTGGTTATTCATACTGTCGCAGAGAAATAATCAATAGCCCATGCCTTACCCCGGAACGGTGTGATATTTATATAAACATATGAAAACAACTGATAATGTTCTCGGGAGTTCATAGATTTATGGTTCTTTTTTTTTTGAGAGGAAAATCACCCTGCACGCACACGCACATTGTCTAGTGAGAGAAAAAGGCTCGCGATAAAAATCTTTCATTTTCATCTTTGCGCCATTCATAACCATTGCGTACGTTGATGCAAGTGTAGCAAGTGTATTATTCACGGTTCTTTCTTTTTATAACATAACTTTGCTGCCTCATTGATGAGGGGAAAAAAAATAAAAAAGAAATCATGAATAAGAAAATATGAAATTAGTTCCAGCCTGCATAAGAAAATAAAATTCTGGCATGACATCATAATGCCATGTCCTTTTCTATTATTTAAGTCCATTATTTCTTGCTTTTTGAAGCTGTTTCTGGCTGCAAATGCTCTTTTATCTTGTTTTCAGCACGGACAAATTTTCGACGCATGTAGCATGGCACGTACAGGCAGTGTTTTTGGTGATAAAAATAATACCTTAAGAAATACGTGTGAACCTGTTTGTATGAATCACGCTGTGAGTCTGTGCCTTCTCTCCTAAAGTGTACTCCTGCAAGCCGTGAGATAGTCATCATCGGAGCCACGAGAAGGCTATGCTTCAGAACAACAAACGCACTGCACTCTGCAGAGTTTTACAACAGCATCGCATTTCGTTCACAGTTTTGGACTTTCTCTGCTCTTTGTATAGTACCTTTCCAGGAAGAATAGTCCTGAAGGAATACTCGCAGAATGCAGGATCTCATATCTTTCGAAACATTTTTTTTTCTCTAGTTCATGCAGGATTAGAATATTCCTCCTGTATTATTTTGAAAATGATTTCCTGAAAGGTTTTTCACAGATCTATTTCACACACGCTTGAACACGCGCATGTGCAAGCGTGCATACAGATGCGCACGTGCACAAACTAAAGAAGACACGTACTTACACACACACACACACACACACACACACACTCACTCTGTCTCTCTCTGTCGCTCTCTCTCATTCTCTCTCTATCTCTCTCTCTACCCCTCCCATCCCGAGCAATTAGATCCTGCTGTAGCAAATTTAATGGTCGCAAATTCTGAGCACGTAAACGGCTGTTTGGTTATGGCGGGCCGGGTTGTCTGCGTTTGGAGAATGGCAGATTGCAGGTTCTGCTGGCACATTCTGCCCTGTGTTTTTTTTTTTTTCCCCGGGTACAGTGTGAGCGTGCTCAGAAGCGCCGGGAGAGTTTGGGGCTGTGCTGCTGCTCTCTCTCTCCCGCTCTCCCGCGCTCCTCTGCTGATGTGAGGACACTAGAGAGCAGTCTGCTCCTTCTCTCTGCCTCTCCGCGCTCAGCTTTCAGAGCCACGCTCACGTTGGATAGCGCAAAAGGCACCATCCGTCAGGACTGTCAGTCACACAGTGATGGCCAGGGCACACAGAGAACAAACACACACACACACACATACTCACACGCATGTATGCACACACACACACACACACACACACACACATATACGCACATGCATGCACACACACATATATGCACACGCATGCACACACACACACACACACATGCATACATATTCACAAGCACACACACACATACATGCATGCACAAAAAATGTGTGTGTCCCTGAACAGAGACAAACATACAATGTATCCTACTACATCAATAGTGCTCAATATTTTAGGTGACCTCTGCTGGGAAATGCATACATATATTGTTTTTATAATTTAGATTGGATTTTAAATACAGCAGTCTGTTGTTTAATCTATAACTCCAAATAAAGGGTCATATTCTCATTATTCAAACAAACACTAAAAGAATAGCTCTAAAGGTTGTAGGTGCTCTGTTGTTTTGAGGTTTAAAAAAATAATAATCTGATTTTCCTCCGAAAAGTATGCCACCTGATTATAATGCAACTCAATTTATTATATTGGTTTATGTTATCTTTTCAGCCCACAGACAAAAAAAGGGAGGAAAACAAAAAGCAGTGCAGTGATTTTTTTTCCCTTCACATACGTGAATTATAAACCGATTTGAGATTCAGATTTGAGGTGTCTCCGGTCGAGGCTTAACATTTCAAACGAAGCGAGACGATCCCCTAGACCTCCACCAGCAACGCTGCAGAGACGCAGAGACAACGCTCCCACCCCCCCCCCACCTCCTCCCACCACTGCGTCTCTGTTATTCACGCTTCTCAAAGGCTTCTGCAGACATGGCTACTGTGAATAGCAATTCATTTATTTAAACATTTTTTTTTTAGTTTACAAAAAGAAATAGGATAGCTTGGATCTCTTTCCCTCCGCTCTTGCATCTCTTCTTCTTTTACATATTTTACACATATTTTGATTTACCCGACTCCCTCTCTTCACTCTTTTTTCTTTTTTTTAAACCACAATAAAAACAGTATGTTTTGTCTGTCCCTTTAAGACAATTTGAATATCCTGACGTAAAAAGACACATTAAAGCTGAAATTATCCACCCGTCGTGAGAGCACGCTCCTTGCAAGCTTTTTTTTTTTCTCCCCTCTCCCGGTTTTATTTGCATCGAGTCAACAGGTCCCCAGAATTCGTGGCTGCAGGTCCGGATCAGGAGTACATCCTCAGTCTGTGCTCAAAGTCCAACCCAGAGAACAACAGAGCAGCACGGTGCGGAGTGGAGAGGTTTTTAGGGACCCTCTCCTCCCCCTGTAGCCCCCAAGGGGAATCTACACGGCCCACGTGGATGGAGGGGAGTGGCGGGAGTAGGAGGGTGGAGGGGGGGGGGTGGTGTCACGTGGGGGTGGCGGGACGGTCACACCTCGCACTCCCTGGACGTCTGCTGCTGGCAGGTGCAGGAGCCGTACTCGTTGATGATGACGAGGGCGCCCTCGATGTGGTTGGGCTTGTAGTCGACGTAGTACTCGGGCGCCGACATGGTGGCCATCTGCTGCATGGTCTGCTTCTGCTTCTGCTTCCGCCGCTGGCTGCTGAGGCACTGCCTCAGCTGCCTCACCCCGGCCGGGAAACACTTCCAGGAGACGTAGAGCATGAGCACCACGATGAGGAAGGAGAAGATCAGCGCCATGGTGCCCGTCACCACCTTGTGGATCTGCATGGTGCTCTCCAGGTCGTCGTTGGGCACCGTCACGGTGAACGAGTTGGTCACCACCTCCCCGCCCTCGATGTCCTGCAGGTCGTACGGGTTCCTCGAGGGGCCGTTGTAGGCGTTCCCCCTGGCCCCGTCCTTGGTGAATATGTAGGGCCTGGTGGTGACGTCCCCCGGGTCCTCGCACAGCTGAAAGGCGTAGACGGCGTCCAGGACGTCCTCGCCCTGCGCCGTGTCCGGGCTGGCGCACAGCAAGGCGCTGTCCCGCTGGCCCTGGAAGCCGCTGAGCCAGGAGGCCAGAGCGCAGACGTTCCTGCTGCACTCCCATTGGTTGCCCGAGAGGGTGATGCTCTCCAGGGACGTCCACGAGTCCAAAATCCGCTGGTCGATGTACGTCAGCTTGTTCAAATCCAGCTGGAGGGATTTCAGGTTGGGCACGCTCTCGAAAACATGCGGCTCGATGTACTCGATCTCGTTGCCCGAGAAGTCGATCTTCTCCAGGAAGTGCCAGGTCCAGTCCAGGGTGCTGACCACGATGGTGGCCTTATTCCTCCGCATGTAGAGCGTGCGCAGGGAGATGAGGCGGGGAAAGTGGGCCAGGTTGACTTTAACCAGCTCGTTGTGCTCCAGATGCAGCTCGGTGAGCTTAAACAACCCGGCGAAGGAGTTTCGCGCCAGGCTCTGCAGCTGGTTGTAGCCCAGGTCCAGGAACTGCATGCTCCTGCAGTCCTGGAAGATCCTGACGGGGACGTACTTGATGGCGTTGTAGCGCATGTGTAAATTGGTTAGCTTCCTAAGGCCGTGAAACAGGTCGGGCTCCAGGGCCTGCAGCCTGTTGTACGATAGATCCAGGATGCGGAGGTTGGGCAGGGGTCTGAAGGTGGCGTTGGGCAGGCTCTCGATCCTGTTGAAGCTCAGGTCCAGCTCCTTGAGCCTGCGCAGCCTCTCGAAGGCGCTCTCCTCCACCAGCTCCACAGCGTTGTGGTCCAGGTAGAGCCACGTGAGCTGCATCAGCCCGGCGAACTGTCCCTCCCGCAGTTCGGACAGGCCGTTCTCGCGCAGGGACAAGCCCGTGGCGCTGCTGAGGTTGTGGGGGACGTCGGTCAGGTTGAGCCCCTCGCAGTACAGCAGCTTGCTGTCGCAGCGGCACAGCCGGGGGCAGACCCCCTCTGCCGCGGGCAGCATTTTCAGAAAGATTCCCAGAGAGCACAGTATCAATCCAGGGGGCTTCCTTAGTAGCCACTTCAAGTACAGACCAATTAGGAGGAAATCCATTAGCATGAATATCCCTGTGTGTCGCCGAGAAAAAGTCCATTGAACCGTCCAGATTATTATTTTTATTTTACATCATATTTTATAAACTCCCCCGGGTGGAAATCACTCTAGTTTTTTTTTTTTTTCCCCCTCTTGATCTTGGCAGCGTCGGCGACGGCAACAGCAGCAGCAGCAGCGGCGGTGTTTACTTACAGGGAGGAGGAATCCTGCCACGACGAAAATAAAATAATTAAGGTTGATAAAAGGCGAGTCACTTTGCTCATGTTAGATATCAGAGAGTGAGAGGAGAGGAGGGTAAAAAAAAAAAAAAAAAAAGCCTCCTTCATGAACCGATCTCATATGAAAGGATTCCTACTCACCCCTTCAGAGCCTGACAACCTCTATTCAGCTGCTCCCTTTGTGCCGACACTAATTATGTGCGAATCTGAAAAAGACCCCACTGTGGTACAAATTCGGCCTTCCCCCCCCACCCTTTTTTTTCGGGGTGGACAGCAGATCCTGGCAGGCTTACAATGTCTTAGTTTTCCCTCGTGTGAAAGAGCCAGCGAAAGAAGGAATCCAAGTAGCTTTCACCAGACTTGCGGGAAGTGTGAGTTCCCCTGGCTGTAGGCATGAGCGCAGTCCTCTCTCCCTCTCTCTCTCTCTCTCTCTCCTGCTCCGCTGCAGTCACTGCTGTGGTAATCACAGGGAAGAGAGGAGAGCGAGAGAAAAAAGATGCAAGAGGAAAGAAAAAAAAATCCCTCAACTCTTTTCTTTTTTTTTTTTTCTCTCCACACACTGCTAAAGACTCTGCCGTTCTGTCAACGCAAATTACGGTCCGTCACTCGAACTGACCACTGACCTTGATGGCCTCTAATCCACCGAGGGGGCTCATTTTCTATTCGGCTCTCGAGATTTAGCTTTTTTAAAAATGTATTTTAAGGAGGAGGGGATGGAGGGGTCCCTGGTTTTCCTTTTGCTGTTTTCTTCCCTCGTTAGCTGTAGCCCCCGCTTATTGGCTAGCGGTCTGGTGCTTTTTTTTTTCCCCTGCCGGCTTGCTGCAGAGTCGTAGGTCTCTGGTCTGGCTCTTCCGTGGCTGAGAGGTGAGGCTGGGAGGCAGGCAGGGACGGCGTGTTGGAAACGCAGAGCGATCGGTCCCTTGCAGCAGACTAGTGCTCTGGCTGTGCATGCAGAAGCACCTTCTGTTCACTGAGTGTCGTAAGCCACTCACAATTCAGGCAGGGCTCTCTCTCTCTCGCTCTCTCTCTCTCTCACTCGCTCGTTCTCTCTCTCCCTCCTCCTCCACCTCCTCCTCCTCTTTCCATTTCTCTCTCTCTCTCTCTCTCTCTCTCTCTCTCTCTCTCTCTTGCTTGCTCACTCTGTCTCAGTATCTCAGACATTTCCATATTCAAAAGGGGCCTGGCTTAAACCAGCGTTTTAATGAAGCACAGAAATGATGCATGCAATACCCTCTCTCTCTCTCTCTCTCTCTCTCTCTCTCTCTATCTCTCTCTCTCTCACTACCTACCTCCCTCCCTCTATCTCTATCTCTGCTCTCTTTTATAATGAATTGAAACAAGCCATCTATCTGCTGTTCCCTGTCTTCTCGCCATTAGAATCCTGTTTCCTCATTATTACAGATTAATATTCCACTAATGACTGAAAAGTGTTTGCTGTGGGGCCCATCCCTGCAGTTTAAGCCTTTCAGCCATGAGCAGGATGAAATAATGCAGCCGTGGAATGCTTTTGAGCATCTAGCAAGCAAAACCTTCTCTCACTCTCTCTTGCTCTCTATCAATCCTCAATCTCTCTCCCTTACTCACTCTCACACGCACGCACGCATGCATGCACGAACGCACCCACGCACGCACACACCATCTTTGTGTCCATCTCCTCATTTGGTTTTACACTGTCTCTACATAAAAGAACAATTATTTCATTGTCAGCAGTAATGGCTGCATGTGAACTGAAACCTCATCCTTTATTCTTCTAACAGGATTTCAGATTGGTTTTGACCTAATAACTATAGCGCTGTGCACCCCTGTCATTCTTTTTCTGGAGGGCTGGAAGATACAGTATGTTATATATATGTTTTTTTAGTTTGTTTTTTTTTGGGCGGGGGGGGATGCTTAATGATGGATGGAGAATATATTATCATTATTGAAAAGGAAAAATGAAAAGGAGCACATTGTAAATATTTCATTCTCCCCCTACTTTGTTTTTTTTTTTTTTTTTTTGCCGAGAACTATGTGTGCCTTCTCAGTTTACATCGCACACTCAAACCATTTTCTGGTTTTGCTGTGATTCAGCTTCGTTTATCGCCCGATTATTTTTTTCTCCTTTGTTCTAAATTTTGCCCACAGTAGGCTCAGTCAGAACAAAATAAGCAAGTGCATTTGATTGCAATGCTTTTTCTCACCCTGATTGGACATCGGTGTGTAAGTGGGATTTTGGGAGCACATCTGTTTTTAGTATGCTATGTAGATAAACTGGTTATTTTCTCATTTAGCCATTGCTAATCAACTAAAAAACAACCTTTCATTGTAAAATGAGCATCATCATGACTGCATAATCCTTAGGGTTAAGGTTGCTGATGATGTTCTGAGTACAGGCAACTTTCAATAATAACATATATATATATATATATATATATATATATACATCATATCAACAAATATGTTTTAGACAATTCTTGCTACAGTATCATTGAGTGCAGGTCAATGAACAAGTGAGTTAGTGGTAATGGGCCATATACTGTTTCTCTGTGGGACACAAAAGGATCATGTCCCATATCTGCTGGTTGATGTACATCATAAGAACCCACCAAAACAAAAAAAGAAAAAAGCTCAACTACTTTGCATCTGTCTCAAGGTCTTGCACCAGTCCCACGAGAGGGTTCAAAGATGCTATCTGTGATTCAAGGGCAGGATGAATGGTAGACTGGCCTGTCTGTAATAATCGTGTTAGGGCACGTGCCATTTATTCATCAGGCCCGGCTTAAATGAAAATTTAATTAAAGTAAATACTGCATCCATTATAAATGTCAGAGCAGGTAGTGTTTGCAGTCATTAAGTCAGCTCTCCAAAGATGTTTTTTGTTGTGGACGTTTCTGCGTCCAATACATGGCCATGTCCTAAGTGGCAGGAACACCGACAGAAAAATGGATGCAATACGAACCAAGGAGAATTTCCCGCAGTTAGAAGTGGATCTCTCAAAGTTAAATCTGCCTCTTCCTTCCTCACCCCTCCCCTTTCCTTCCCCCACACCCAATATCTCCTTAGCTGTAATAAATGGCTGCACCATCAGCTAATGAGTTGGTGGACTGTAATGACTTGACACAGCGAACAGGAGACAGGAGTATCCAGGCCATCAGTTGGACAGAGATTTTAAGAGGCTGAAGTTGTGCATGCCTGCTTTACAGATGGGTGGAGACAGTAATCTCGTCTATAAGATAACCTTGAGTCCTTCTCTCAGACAACCTGCCCTGGCCACTTGCCAGTTACGCCCTGTTATAAAATTATTACAGTTAAACATCATTTCAAAAAAAAAAAAAATCATAATACAAATGCGAGAAAACTGGTGGGGAGAATAACTTTTAGGAATTGTTCAGAAGCGAGGCAAAGTTGCACGAAGGTAAATACCTTCTGGGTGCGACAAACTTCTCTGACAATGGCTGCAGAAAATGGTGGATGAAGAAAAAAAAGTTAAAATACAGAGATTAAAACACATTCCAAATTCATGTGTAATTCAACCATCTATTCCAATCATGGAAATAAAAAAAGTGAATTAACTTTGGGTGAATCACCAGGGTTTCTTGTCTTTATGCTCTCAACTGTCACTGTAGCCCAGAGCACAGTGCAGTCTACAAACAGGACTGTTAGAAGCTTTAGCATAATGAACACACAGGACTGTTAGAAGCTATTGCATAATGAGTGCCTTTGTTAAGATGGGGCAGTATGAGCATAAGTGTAGCCTATGGAGTTACGGACAGTCAGTCGAAAGAAGGGAGAGGGGTCCACCCCATCACCCACACACTATCACCCTCTGTCTCACACACACACACACACACGTACACCTTACATATACACACACATACACACTTACACATGCACACACACAGATGCACGCAAGCACGCGCACACTTACTCATGCACGCACACACAGATGCATGTATGCACACACACACACTTACTCATGCACACTCACAGAAATGCACGCACGCACACATGCATATACACTCTGAGAGCACTTGCCGTTATTTTCCTGCACCAAACCCCTGTGGTGCCTCTGCTGGTCTGTGACACTGGGAGGTATTGCTCAAATATGAGCCCCGATCAAAGTCCCCAACCTAAACCCATTCCCTGAGGTATTATGTGTGTCTCATTTCTGTTTGTGTCTCTACAAATTGATATCACATGTCTATTCATTTATTTGTCATTTCCTTCACTTATCCTTGGATCCACCCACATATCTGTTTCCTGTATCCATTCCTGCCCTCCTATCTATTCATCTCCTTATTCAGACATTAAACAAGATGCACTGGGACTAAACCATGAAGCATTCAGTACAAGATGTCAATAACGTTATCATTTGATATCAGGTACATTAGACGTTTACGTGGCAGATATTTATGTACCAGCTCTACATTCTGTAAATTTGATTTCCTTACTTATCATCAAATACACATCATAGATACATACATTAAATCCCGACTGTTTTTAGTCCTTTTAAATTGAAGAATCGGAGGCTGACTTCTCCCTTACTGTAGAAAACAAACCTCCTCCTCTTCAGAGTGTGGGCGGCAGCTGTAGTGTCCTTGCAGGTATCCACCTTCATTTCCCTTGTGAATGAAGGTCTCACCGAGCCAATAAAGATAAACTGGCGGCAGACAATGCAGAACCACAAAATAAGCTAGCAGCGATTATTAATTAATAGTACATGTTTTGTTTGCTCTGGATATGCTTAATCAATATCCTATTATATTCTCTTAATGTTTTCTGCAACATTAGGTTTTTAACCACTGCATGTAAGATTTACCATGGCTGTCTTGATTGGAAAGCATTATGCGTATGTCGTTTCGTACAGCTTGGTGGGTCAGATGGGTAGTCTTTGGGCAGGTTATTGTTAGGGACCCCTGTGCAGGAAGGATTGTGGGTACACGTCTCTGCCAAGTCATATCAAGAGCTTTAAAAATTGATGACCCTAGCCTCTACCACATTACAATAAATGCATTGGAGGTTAGTTGCTGCCAATGCAGTGCATGAGTGTATAAGTGGAGTTTACAGATTACCTCTATGGGATGTTAAAAGAATATTAACTTTGTAATTTGCTGGTTAGCCAATATAAAACCAGCCAGTGTAATGGGCGATGCATTGCAATCATATTTCAATCCTTCTTTACAAATAACATATTTTAAGCATAATTGAGTATCTCTGATGGACTGACTGAAAATTAAGAAGTGGCATTTTGTAGAAGTTTGGTCCTCCTGGTTTTAGTCTTGTCCAGTATGAAGCATCATATTGGTACCATTCTTTCTTCCTGGTTCAGTATGCTGGCTAGCTGTACAGTGTAGCTTTTTGGCTACAAACCCTTTAGCATGAGGAAATCCCTACCCAAGGTAGTAAAGATCCGTACTGTACTACTTAAGTACAGTACATTTCTCCAGCATTGCCCAGAAGTACTGGGGTGATTAAACCATTAGTCATGAAACTAGCTGTAGGGTTATATTCAATTAAAATCAAGCCACACAGACTATTGTATGAGAAGAAAAAAAAAATAAATAAATAAAAATAACCAAGTACACTACATGGCTTATTGACACATACTGTAGTCTCATGGTGATTTTCGTATGACAGGTATGAATTTTGGCATGCTCTTCTGAATCGCCCGATCTGGCTGATCTCATCGCGAGGCGTGGGGTTTAAGTTGTAACACCATATTCGTCATGCTCAGCTGAAGAAGATAATCCCCAGCGTGTGTCTCACATCAGCGTGTAATGGCTGTTACAATCAGGCTTTGAAGTGAAAGGCTGACTGCGACAAAAAAGAAAAAAAAAAAATCTTCCTGAGCTAATATTGTGAATGTTCACAATATTCACCGGCGTGAAGAAATGCACTTTTGTGCAGCTTTGTGTTCATTATTATATGGGACAAATAATTTCTGCCTTATTTCCCTTCCATTCTCCTGAGGTTGCTAATTAACTTTTAATTCTTATTTATTTCCTGTCATCTCTCTACAGTGTCACCCATGGCAGTTGACTGGGGGACCATTCTGAGCCTATAATTAATTGGCAATCGCTGATTATTCAAATACATTATCGAATTAGAGGAGCCTTGCTTCATGAAGTGTTTTACAAAAGAGGACACATCATGGTTAATGGGCCGTCATCTGAGATAACGCGGAGGGGCGGTGCTGATGCATTCGTGGAGGGCGAAGGCTTGGGTGACGTAGGAAAGCTCGCAGCCTTTCCTGTTCGTCTCCGGGGCAATTGGGGGGAAAAGGAGCGTGCCTTTTATCTGCCTAGCATCAGCCTGCCATGCTGAGTACCCTCCAGCAGATGGCGACTGCATGCCTTCTGTCCAGTGTGACACCGGGAAGGGGAGGGGCTGAGGGGACGTTGGCAAAATGCCAGCCTGTCATATGGCTCACCTCCGGTCTGGCCTAGGAGGGCACGCAAGGGGCAAACCACACAGCACGGCACGGCACGGCACATCTCCTAGTTACACAAAAACAAGACCGCGAGAAGATAAACCGCTTTAAGAACATGCATAAATTAGGAATGAGACTGAGCATTTGATCATTTTAATTTCTGACCATGAGATCACTAATTGATTACTTGGATTGGTGCTCAAATGCTAGTTAATTAAGTGGAAATGAAGAGACATCTAGAGCTGTATTTTCTCCCATCAATATTCATGAAAGAGAGACTTAGAAGCCTGCATAAAATAACAGATAATTCACTGATATTCAGAATTTCCTTGCCTGGGTGTGGGAGGGAATGCAGATCTATTTCCAGTGAGTCATTATTTATACAGAAAGAATTGGTGTTTCATCTGGTGCTTGGGGTCGACTATTTGAGAGAAAATCTTGGGTATGAGGGGGTATTTGAATAAGAAATGAATCAAAGTGTACATCCTTAATATAAATATACGTGCAGGAATCAATACATCACAAGATGTGCCTTTTACTTATCTTTTATTTGATATTTTTACTGGGCACAGAAGCTAGAGAGATCCTGAGGAGCTGAAGCCGATTGCAAAATGGCGGAAAGGATCCTTCGTGGAGGCCTCAGGACAATGTTGACAGCCAGCCGTGTAAAAAAAAAAAAAAAAAAAAAAAGAAATCACGCTACATGTCAGCTAGCAGACCATGTGACAGCGGGGTGCTGGTGTGTCGTCAGGGGCGACACCGCTGCATGCTCTGTGTTTGCTTTGAAGCAGTGTCCTCCCCAGAGTCGGCACAGGGCTTGCTTCAGTAAGCACCTCCCAGTAATAAATGGGCGAATCAATAACGCTTCATCGTTGGCGGGTGCCTTATTAGGTGGTCAAGTCAGAAAAGAGGGTGTGTGAGGGTGAGGGTGGGGGGGGGGGGGGGGGAGGGGGGGCTTGGGAAGTGCCCTTCACATACAGGTAGGGAAGGTTTCTTAAAGGGGCATTGTTCTGAATCCAGGCGCATGATGAAACAGTCTGTAATTAGAGTGCTTTTCTGCACGTTAAACATCAGTGACAGCTCCATGACCGTCCTTTCTTCATTAAAGTTGGTGGGGGGGGGGGGGGGGGGGGGGGGGGGGGGGGGGGTTGTTCTGGAAAGCGGGGCTTCCCCAAGGGCGCGGAGCCAGTGCCGCTGAAGAACCAGAAAGGGGGCCCAGCAGTGGCAGTCTGGACTCCTGACCCCTCCGTGGGGGATGGAGGAGGGGGGGGGGGGGGGGCTCTTATGTTCACTTTTGTCTCATCGAACACTGCAGATTTCTCTCTGGTGACTGGGTCTCACCCTGCACCATTTTTATTTTGGAGGGTGTCAGGCTGCTCATCTCATGGGACAGTGCCCCACCACCACCATTCGAACAGTTCAACAGTTGGCAATGGCTGCATGTCTGGACTGAATATCCCTAAACGATAGAGACTCCTAGTGTATGTGCTGAGTTGTCTCAATAGGAACTAATAATCTCTGTGTTTATTTAGTAAAGGTAGGCTTCAAACCACTCTTGGTTGCTAAGCTCAGTCAAATTGAATTGACTTGCTAAACGAATGTCCCTGGTGTGAAGCAGCTAAGGGGGTGACATGTCTGTTTATGGAAGACTCTCACTCTTTAGTACTGTAATATATTTACACAACATCTATTGGAGAGGGGCGCTTGCAGTCATCAGTGTAGTCATGTGACACCCAGAAGACCCTGTATATGCCTTGTTGCATTCTGTGATGCTAGGGGTTAAATTTGCGGCCAGGGGCATGTTTGGGCATCAGCAGGGCACCCAATTGCTCTCTTCTCCCTTCAAGAGCTTATGGAGTTGCACAGAGTTCATCCAAGCCACAGCAATTGCTCATAGACCCATGCCACACCCATCCCTATCGCATTGCGGGGGGTTAAATGTGCACTCTGCCCTCCAAGGTCACCTATGCTCTCCTCAGAGATGGGACCTCCATCCCTCAGCCCAGCACGGTTTTCTGTTTGTCTTTATTTTTCTCATTTTATTTTTACAGCAGCAGTGGTTTGGTTGACTGTTATTGGTAGCATCCTGTTGTGCGTGTGTGCGTGAGAGACCTTAATATTTCAAGTACACTTTGCCGATACACACATTTTTTTATTTAAATGAAAAGCTCTAAGCCTATTTAATGCCAGGGAGATGTTGCATTACCATGCACTGTGTCTTTTTCTCAGTGGATTGAGTAAGACAGCTGAGAGAGAAACAACCAAAAACAAGGTTAAGAATAGATAAAAATACAGCTAATGCACCTCCATTTGCATTAATTGTAAAAAAAATCTGCAGGCTCTGACAGGGACTCCTTTCAGGTTTGCTTTCACGGGCTGTCGGTTCCCAGACGGAAGGCCTGCCCATGTAAATGGGGCCTGTTTTTCTACCTGTCGGATCGGAGCACAGTCAACACAAGTTAGCCCTCTGACAGAAGGAGGAACATTTGTCATCTAAAATCGGAAAGGCAGGAAGCTTTGGCAAAGAAAGGCTAAGGGTTAGGGCAGGGTTTGTGTTATTCTCCCATGCTTCGGCACGGTTTCCATCGTTTGTTTGTAAGTAGGAGCTCCCCCATTTTCCTTCAGAAGGCAAAATCGAAGGTGAATATGTTGGGCGTTCCCTGATATTGCTGGAATGCAGTGGAAGCATTCCCCCCCCCCCCCCCCGACTCGCTAATTAAGACAGTAACTTGATGGGGTGTACGGCCCCCATCGGTCCCTGCAGGGTAGGCCTCTCTTGAGTCAGGACCTGGGGCCTCTCCTGGTGGTTCCCTTCGGAACGGCCTCGCTGGCGGTTTGGCCTCCCGCCCCAGCCCCCCCCCCCCTGCCGTCCCGTGCCAGCTGTTCACTGGTCAGGCCGGTCAGCTGTTCGTCGGGTGACTGGGGAATAACCGTGATGAACCGGCTCCTTCGCTGCTGCAAGCCCGGCTGAGCTGTTGACTGGGATAGCCGAGGGGCGGGGATTTGGGGTGAGATGCTTCACGGACCGGGGTGGGTGGCTGGGGTAGGGCAATAGCGACCAACCTCTGCACGAACCTGGTCTTTACTCCATTACAAATATATGTTATCTGGCTTTTAAAATAATAACAGGGCTCTTAATGATGAAATTCAAAGGCAATCTGTTTCAGAGCTGGTACTGGTTCTGACTATTCTTAGCTACGACATGTCGATAAACTTGGTGTAAAAATTTTGGCCACTCAGAAAAAAAACGAATAAAATAAAAAATGTCTTTATTACTAGAAGATCTTAGAAAGCCAATATGTTTCAGCTGTAATCCTTCATGAGGCCAGTAACTCGGGGCAGAGTCGCTGTCAGTAAACTTGGGAGAGAGTTGTTTACCTTCTTAAAATGGCTGCACGATCAACTGAATGCCACTTGAAAGGGGATTTGACATCAATGGCGACTTTATTGTTGGTCCACAGCCTTTGCAGTACATGTTACTGAGAAAAAAAAAAGTTTAATAGCACGGTTTATTTTCCTTCTCTCTCTTCCCTTCTCCATATATGTATTCTTTTATATATTAATGTATTATTTATACTTATTTTTTATCAAAAGGGCATTCTCCACAGAGAATCATCTGTATTCTCAGACAGCAACTTTCTAGAATTAAGACTCCCATAATGTGGTGGTAACACGCCAAATCGACAGAGAACGATCTGTGAACTGCGTTCAATCAAAGATCAGGGCACTGGTCCATGGGATCTCCGCTGCAGTCTGATTTGATGGTTTCGAGTCACTTGGAAGGAATGGGAGAGGTAATAATCTCTACATTGTGTGTGAATGGCGCTTTCTGAAGCTGTAGAACTCAGATTTCATTATGAGTAATGGGGTTGGCAGCATCTGCCTTTTTCTTTTTTTTTCTTAAAAAAAAAAAACTGTGCCTCTTTGAAACCCTGCAATGAGCGGAGAAGACCACGGTCCATCTCAAACCTTTCATCCCAGTCACCACAGCTCAGATGCCGTCAACATGACCTTTGCTCCTCAAATGCTCGGCTAATGCTAATGCTTCCCACGTACAAGATGAGCCGAAGCGAAGGTTGAGTCATCCCTCCGCTCAGCTAACCAACATGTTTTCAGCTGAAACCCTACTGATCCGCCTGCCCCTCTCCACCCCTCCCCCCCTCCCCTTTCTATTTATTTTCTAAATTTGAACGGCCTCTGTAACTGCATGCATGCACGAAAATATTTGTGCGAGCGAACAGTGTAGCACACAGCGTGGCATTGTGAATCATCGCTCGGAGGGTACACGCGCCATGCTGTGCGTAGAATGCGTCCCAGGAACCATCTTTTCTGCTCGCCGAAACGCCGCCATCATCATGCGCATCCTTCAAACGCGGTGTGTGGGAGGGGCGATACGATACCCCAGCCGGCTCCATCACCAGCTGTCTTTTAAAAAAGTCCTATATGGGTTTTTAAGTACAGCCAAAATCAGGTGTGAGGGTCAGGAGAGAGGCTGGCCGGTGCCTGGGTTATCAGGATATATCGGGACAGTGCTGAAATATCTTCGGGGAGAGAAGGCGGAGGCAGGAGGAGATCCGCGAAGATGGCGGTGGAGTGGCTCATTCCTCATTATCGCATCGGTGAGCAGAGCGGGGTGGGCTCGGGCGAGTCGGAGCTAGAACGCGCTGAAGGGTACGGCGTTCCCCTGGGGTCAGGCTCGGGCCCGGGACTAATGGATGCGCAGATCTGATTTGTCTGCCTCAGTGAGGAGAGCAATATCTCAGAGGGGCCTCCGGGTCCGCATGGTAATTTCTCGACACCTGATGCCGCCGTGCCTCTCCACGATTTGCGGCGAATAAATAAACACGCGGGAGGGAGAAGGATCCCGGAGAAGGCGACTGATGGTCCGATAGGCCGGATCCTCGCCTCGTCTGGAAACGCGGGTTGCGTGTCGGGCTTGCCGGGAGAGCCCTGGTGTATTCGCGACACCTCCCCCCCCCCCCCGCGCCGGTAAGCGCATTAGCGGCGTTCCGTCGCGTCTTGCGCCGCGGGGTGACTTGTCACGGGAGCAGGGAGACGCCGTTTGAGAGCGCGCCGCGCGCGTTGGAAGGGTCGCTCCCGAACGAAATTGGATTTGCGGGTTTGCGATCCTCCACGGGGGCTTGCGCCGCCCCGACGCCTCCCCCCGATCGGGGAGCTGATGGAGCGCTCCTTAAAATACACGGCCGAATCAAACTCGGGCGGCGCCGTGGGGATCTGTCTCCGCATTCCCCACCCCCCTCCCCCCAACCCCCTGTGGCCTCAACCTTGATTCCGGGGGCTTCCATACATTCTCCTGCAGTCACAGTGCATTATTTTGTGTTTGCTTGACAGTGTATCCCTGTTTTCTTTGTCACGCTATTCTTCCCCATTTTCTCGCTTTCAGAATAAATGTGGGGTTTTTTTTTTTTGTTTGTCATCACGCCAGATTCAATCTCCTAAGTATTTTATTTATTATTTATATTTTTGAGACTGTGCAGGTGCAACCCTGTAGGCCTTTCAAAGTGGAGTTTCAAATTTTACACTTTTAGATAGAGCTGTTTTAGGATATTTTACCCGGCTTTTAACTTTGAAAATGAGAAATGAGGCAATGATAACAATTAAAAAAGTAAACTGGACTATGCATGAACCCCACAAGCTACATCTAAATTATTTCCCTCCTCTCCCAAAAAAATCCATAATACAGGCAAAACAACAGTAGAATGAAGAATAAATCAGAGCTGTGTGTCAGTCCGGTTGCTTCTCATTTCCAAAAGTTTTCCTTTTGTTCCTTTTTTAGGGTCGTCTGAAATCTGGCATTTAAATGGGAGCAATTTGCATCTCTGTACACTGATGCGATGCCATCTATGTAAACAGTGGACTGTGAAAGTATTCACCCACTCTGAGTTTTTGCAAAAAAGATGAAACAGACAAAAAGATTTCAAAATGCATTCATTTGGTATTTGTTTTTAATTTAAGATGTATTCAAGGTCTACAGATTGGTGGGGTTTTATGAAAGTTATGTAACCACAAAATGTGAATTGTGAAAGTACTCACCGACCTTGTTTCAAAGGAGATCAGCTACCTCAGGGACAAAAGATTTCTCAACATTTTTTTATGTATACTTCCCAGATCTTGTGTTGCATCTGATACTATGATGTGGAGCAATGTGTCAATGTTGCATATGTACTAACAGTGCTGACATCAGGTCCTTTCAATATACTTCAATAGGGTACAAAAAGAAATGCCAAGTAGATGCATTTTAAAATCTTTTTGTGGCACAATAAAATTAAATTTAAAAATCTCAGAGGGGGCGAATACTTCTGCAATCCACTGTATACTGGCCCTTTTCTCCTTGAGTAAACATTACAATCTGCTGTGGCATATTGAGCAAAGATGCTCATTTTCCCAGATTAAAAAATGTCAATTTTTTCCCCACCCTAATATGGATATAAATCATACAAAGATAATGTGAACAACAAATAACATAAAACGGAGCTGGCTAATGATGTGAGTATCTTTCAAAGTTGTGCGAACCATGTGATTATCAACTATTTGTTACAGCTTACTCATTGTTAGCAATAACAGATCATCAGTAATTGTACTCATTTAATCCGAGCTTTTAATAAACTTCCACTTGATGTTTCACAGTGGAGAAGCAGCCCGTGTCCCTCCTGCAATGTATTCTGTTGGGGAATCAAACACTGTAAGCAAAGCTGTCGTATAGCACTCCCAATGTTGTTATGGCTTTTTTCACTCATAGGAGTGATGTACTTGGCCTACAGTATGTCATCAATAGGCCCTTTTCTCACCATACTGGAAATAAGCATTGCCTTTGTTAATCTGTCTATGACTTCAGTAATGGCATTTATGCAAATGCAAGGTTCTGACTATATATGTTTATTTCTTGGACATATGAACATGCATAGTCGATTGGCCCCTTATGTACTAAATTAAATAAATATGCCATTTTAGCTATTTAGCAGATTAAAGAGGTTGGATGAGATGAATCGTCACTGGCGAAGCCCCACCACTGACATGCATACCACCGGACGAATACATCTGGAAGCAAAGCATGACTGAGGCCGCTTGCCTGAAATGGGTCTTTGGCATTACAGGTTCGGGCAGAAGGCTGTTATCTCCTGAAGCACAGTGCGCACGTTGTTGCGACGGGCATATCCGACATCTATTTGAACATGAATACTTATGGCTGCTATCACCGCCCGCGTGAAGCACAGAGGGTAGACTGAACTCTCGCTTGCAGCTGTGTAGAACTCAGCAGTGGCTATGGGGAGGAGCTCTTCGGCTGCGTTACCTAGGGTGCACCCAAACTGCATTTCTTCTTTAAATTAAGCCCGTGAAACGGATGGCTCCCCGATTGCTAGTAATTCCCCCTTTTTAAGGCTTGCCGTAAGCACTCGGGGGGGCACCCCACCGCCTTTTTGTCTTCGACTGAAGTGGCGGAGTAGCTGGCTTCTATAAACCTCGCCACTTTGTCGGCGTCTGCGGCCGAGTTTTACGATGCGCCTGCATCTTGCGAGCGCAGACGCGTGTAGTAATCGCACCTGCCTTGTCTAAAGGCAGCCATCGTTTCCTTTGTCGCTTCTAAGTTCTGCGGCTCCTTGGCCTCCCAGGACGTAGTGGGGAGGGCTCCCTCCCTCCCTCTCTCTCTCTCGCTCCTTCTCTCCCTCCCCCTCTCTCCTCTCTTAAGGCATATGCATATAACCGTGCTTAATTTCACAGTCTTTTACAATGGTACTCTAGGGAACGGTTTATTGTATTTAACCTGGACATTTGACAGAGATTAAGTTTTAATGTAGTACACATGGCACACCACTCAGAAGGTGGTTCTCTCCTGACCTCATTCATTCATGTTTGTCACTGCTCTGCCATTTTTTCTGTGACCCATTTGTTTGATTTTAAACTGACAATTTCAACTACGCAGTTGTTAATTTACAGTAGCAGGTTGTTTTCATTAGTTAATTTGTATTCATATTGTAAAAGCAGGTAGTTATCTTTTTATTTATGTGAGGTTCCTTCACATTGCATCAAAAACACAGATTTTTGAAATGCACGTATTTTAGCACTTTTATTTTAATGATGATTCTCATTCATTTATTTTACTATGGATTCATGAATTTATTCTGGTTAGCATCTCCTTTAAGGGCAAAAAGAAAAAAAGTGTAAATGTGGATGTCTTTTATATATAACTTTCACTAATTAAGCTGCCACTCTCCTCTTGTTTATTTCCTGGAATATACTGTATAAGTGAAGACATTGACAGAAAGCCCTCAGTATAATTATTATCGTGCAATTTGAAAATGTTTTTTTTTTTTTAAACATATGAGATGTGATTTTTAAAACTTGCATTCAAAGTTTGTATTGGAGTCTCCTATTTATTTATTTATTTATTTATTTTAATCTGCACACCAAAAGTCTTACCCATATTTGTCATGAGTCAGTTCTATGTCAACATGGTCAATTTGGTCTTCCTCCAAGTAACACTGCCGCAGTTGAACACTGAGCGTATCTTAATTAGGATCTGGCTTCCCATTATCTACTGTAAACCTAACATGGCTTCCTTTCTCTGAGCAACTTATTTGCTTTCCCCAATTACTGGGAGGAGATTGTGCAGATGGCCCCTATGAAAGCTGAGTGCCAGCACTGCTATCCTGCTCGAGGAATTGTGCTGCGCATTCCCTAATTAAATTGACAAGGAGCCGGAATTGGTATCGTTTAACACATTGATCTTAGAGGGAGATGGATTCTTTGTGAGAAAAAAAAGTCCTGTTTGTCTCCCTGACTGTTTAATCCAGCAACTGGTTTTTGGCCCCTAGGTGTATCTCTCTCTCTCTCTCTCTGTTTGCGTGTGTGTGCGTGGGTACACGTACATGCATCGTCCAATGACGAACAGTTCTTGTGGTTCTAGAGAGAGAGAGTGTGAGGGGATTTTTTTTCTGCCTTGGTTCCTGTGCGGTCATATCCTGAGAAGCCAAGGTCGATGTCAATTGTTACTTAATGGTTTGAGTGGTCATCTTCGCTCCATGTCATAGTATTTCTTTCCTGTGAGCATTGGTGTCTTACAAGGTGGCAATTCCCCCATCCACAGAGCAGAAGCAGCTACCTGGTGCTTTGAGGAGCCTGACACTGATATTATCCATATATCATTGCCTTCTCAGCCACAGGAGCTGCACCCAATTCAGCTTTTATGGGATGTCCTGGAGCATTGCCTGAGACAGCATTTTCCACTTCCATCAACTAAGTTCTATTCCTCCTACAGAACTGGAAATGCTGTCGCACGCACACACGCACACACACACACACACACACACACACACACGCACAGCGTGAGCTCACACATTCATCACTGGGCGGACGTGTGGAGCGCTTGTCAGGGAATTACACTGCTTCACTTCTGAATACATGAACGGTGTCCTTGAGCAATATGCTCAACTTCAACGTCTTCAGTGGAAATCCAGTTGCGTAAATGAGTCTCAACCGCTGCAGGTCCCCCCCCCCCCCCCCCCCCCCCCCCCCCCCCCCCCCCACCCCCCCCCCACAGTGAGGCCTACTGAGCAGATGCGTAACGTTGCGTAATTGGGAATGCAAGCTGAGGCCGTTCCACTTTAGCTTTGGGTCAGTAAGTGGGCTGGTGGAGACGGGAAGGGGCGTCCGCCCCGGCTGTGCCGCATCAGCGATGCGGAGACGAGCGTGATGTAATGCCGTAATGTAGCAGCGCCACGCTCTGAGAAACAATCTAGCGAGCGTGGGTTCTCCCGAGCGGTCCAGATTTACTTGTTCCATTACCGGCCCGGTTTCTTCGCTCGCGTGGCGCTCTGATGCAGCGCCGGTGCCTCGGAGTAAGAAGGCATTCCTTGTACCGCGTAAAAGGCGGGAAATTCCCAGAGCGAGTAAAAAAACAATAAAGCTCTCCCACGTGGAAAGCAGGCTCCGCCGGCACAAAGGAGTTTTTTTTTTTTTTTTTTTTGAGACCGACGAACACAAAAACTAGAATATTCCATTAGCCTCTCTGGATGTAAATGCTTCCGTTGGCTGTTGTTGCCATGCTCATCGGAGAGTAAGACGTCACGCAGAGATGTGGAGTTGGTTTTTCGGTTTGCCATCTGGTCCATGAGCTCTCTTTTCAGTGTTCGACGCTGGGTCTGAACCTCTCCGCAGCATGGACACTTTACTCAGGGGAAACGCGCTCCGAATGACCTCATGAAAACCCGAGCGTGACCATACGCATCCCAGTTTCTGAATCCCTTGCACATGTAATAAACAGAAGGGACCTCTACTGTATCAGTAGGGGTGAGAGTGGCTGGGAAGAAGGCCGTGGACATTGTGAAATTAGTGAACAGGAGTAAGATGCAGACCTCAGAGTTCCTAGTGTAGTGAACCTAGTGTAGAAAAATTACTGGCAAGTCCCCAGCTTCCATTTCAGTCCCCAGTTTATATATGTATGCCTTTCTGTCACACACTTCATTGTTAAGAGTACCTCTAGGTGATTTGGATTAAATTCCAAGCTTGAAAATCACAATATTCTTCAGAGTTCACAGTTCATATTGGCAAGTGTACCAAGAGTAAAATACCAGTGGTTGCCAATGCTGCATAGAGGCTTGATCTTTAGTCTTTTGTTTTCAGTTGCAAAAGTGCTTCATTTCCCTTCCCCTCCCAAAAACTGAAAGGACACATTCGGGTTCTTCTGTCAGGGTTGTGAGTAATGGTGCCACGTCCCCAGATCTGCCATGGCTGAAATACAGATTTGGTCTCACTGATGAACAACCTTGACAGAGAGGGACACGGTGGTACCTTTCTCCCCTCAGCGGACTGGCACAGCCATTTGGTGCCACACTTAGGCCGTTCTGTAATATTGAGTTCAGTACTAAATATCGTCAGCTTCTTCCAGAAACAGTTTGTAGCAAATGGATGCAAGGGAGCTCTCTTAACGTTACATTGCATTTACATCATAATCATAGAAGAGATGCTCTTATCCAGAGCGACTCGAATTCTCGTGCTCGAGCAGTATCTGCAGCTCGTCTTTGGTCTCATCCAGAGTTAGCGTTGAGAATAGCAGGTGGTCCCCTTCGCGTATTAAAACTCTGCCATCTGTCAGTCTGACTTTTAGCAGACGTCTTTGTTATTAAACTGTTGCCTAACTGCTGGAATGGTGAGAAGAGTACCCTCTGTCTCCATTAGACATTTTCGCTTGCCGGTCTGACTTATTACCGCTAACGTCTGTCGCTAAACTGCCTTCATTCCAGCTGTAGTCGCCGACACGAGCGGACGACATTACGCGCCCTCGTCGCTCAAAACCGCTGGGGATAGGACGGGTTCCGGCTGACTTAGGGGACAAATGCCATTTAAATTGGTCATGACTGGCTGCGAATGGGCCGCCTCAGCTTTGACTCAAATGGCAGGAGCGTTTTTTTTTTTAAGGGTGTATCCTTTCTGATGGGAAGCAATTTCAAGACTAATGGGTAACAATAATGTTTATAGCTTGATAGCGACAAACACATTTGGTGTGACAGAAAATGTTAACCTCAAGGCCTCGCCGGGGAAAACAACCACGGGGAGGCTAATCTGTATTTCGATTTTGACATAAACTAGAATTAATCCTCCTTTTTTATTTATTTCTTTAATGAGTAAAACTGACCAGGTCTTCATTTTAAAGTAGTACACATTAATGAAAAGTAAGTATGAGTAAATGAACCAGCAAACAAAAAAAAAATTTAATTAAAAATATAGCACAACATCTTATATTTTGGCATAATGACATATGATAAATAACTATGTTACAGTTTTAACACTAGAAAGGCCAGAGGCGATGACGTGGTCTTACTGTAATTGAAGAGTAATTACAATTACCCCCCCCCCCCCCCCCCACCACCACCACCACCACCACCATCAGACGATAGGTGACAGGTGCTGGTATCCAGCTATGAATGGGTTGCTCTCTTCTCTGGCACGCTATTCTGCAACATAATAACTGGCCTTTCTAGTGCTTAGCAAAATAAAAATTCCCTTGTGAGTGATTTTTCTCGAGAATATGTCAAGGGGTGAGGTTCCTGGGTTTCCAGATGGGTTCCCGGGGTAAAATGAATGTCCAGGTTGCTGTTAGACATCTCCATGGTTGTTTACTTTCTGAAGAACATCATTTTGAATGACACTCAACAGTCAGAAATCTTTTGAAGTATTGAAATGTATGTACGTGGAAACCCTGTGTTACAAACAGCAGAAGTGTCTGGTTTTTAGTGAGCCAGTGTATTCTAGCCATGAGGTTATGTTTAGATGATGATTAATAAATATATGTAGCCATCTGGGTATGTATGGACACCACAGAGCTTTAGTTTAGTTTTATTGTGTGCATGTATGCTCTGTTCCTGTTTGATTAGACTATCACCTATTCACAGTGCTAACAATAAGAGGATGAAGCCGAGGGTTGTATTTAGGAAACTGTGGGGGTGGTATCTAGGCAACCAGTCAATTCATGTTGTGTACAGTATGTGCATTACTGAGCACTTTATCTATCTATCTATCTCTATCTATCTGTCTGTCTGTCTGTCTGTTCAGATTTTTAGTCATTTGGGTTGCAGAATCTAACCTATTGAATGGCAATGCTTTGTTTTTGGAGCAAAGCATGATGGAGATGGCAGGTTAATAAGGAAAATCATACCAACAAATTTGAAAGTAACACAAGACACTCATAGCACTTGCAATTAAGGCATCCAAAAACATGAACAGGCAGTCCAAATATATGTGTCAGAAATGTTGGCAGGCAGGTAGACCATTTAAAACCTCGGTGCCATTAAACTAAAAGCTTTCATTCCGTGCGCATCCTTGGGGCTTTAAACCAAAAAAATTTGTACCACTTATTCTAAGAAATAACAACAATCGTGGTCAAATGCCAGAACATTTTAGCAAGCAGAAGCATTCACAGAATCATATATTAAAAAAGAAAGCATATTCAGTGAAGTCTTTGCCTGTATGGAAGTTCTCTTCACTGCTCTTGATGTATGACTTCAAAGAACAAATCCTGAAAAATAAAACCAGGAACAAACCAACATAATTATGCTGTTAAGTGATCATATAAAAACTATATTATTATGATTATTATTGATAATACCAGAGGAGTAATAATAAAAGCAGTACTGTATTTATATATTTTATATTCTATACACTCTCTCCTGGTCCTTGTGATCCACAAATATATTTTTTAGGGATGCCTTACAGTAGCATCTGCAGGAATAGCAGTGCAGATCACAGCCAGCTTCTCTGAGGTTAAGAAGCAAAGGGGTGGGGGGGGGGGGGGGTGACCTCTGACCCCAGACCCCATCCCACTGAAATGTGACTATTAATCACCCTGTTAATTGCACTTCACAGCTTAAAACAAATTTGTACGCAAACTTGATGCTGCATTATGTGTCAGTTAAAATAAAGGTTATCTCAGCTTTCATCGCTGTCTTCAAAGAATGCGTCCACCCGCTCCAGAGGACCATGTGGAGAATAGAAGGCGTGAGGGGTAATTAGAAGATTGCTTTGAGAATATTAATGTTCTTGGCATAACAATTTCAATGGCAGAGCATCTCCTTATGAGCTAAATTTGCAATGAAAATTAGTCTTATAACACTTCAACTGTCAACACTCTCTTGCCTGTTTCCAAGAGGAACATATTTGGCCCTCTTTTCTGCCGCCCTATCAAATGCAGAGTTTTTAAGCGGGAGATTATTTGCAGAGGGACGCACAGCCTGATCCATGAAGGACGAGGCTCGGGAAAAGCGTAGTCCCGTTTGCTGCAGGGTGCCACCAGGCACGTCAGAGGGAGGCTTCTGTCAATCGGAGCCCAAAGAAAGAGGGCGCGACGCGCCTCTGCGATTCGGTCTCAGTGCGCGTTCTCATTTCTGCTCCGCCCAAGTAAAACGAGCGCCCGCTGTGTGTGTGTGTTCGTGCTTCTTCTTCTCCTTCTTGTGAGGAGGGACTAATTTTAGCTCCCCGTGCGCGGCACACCGACATGCATAATCTATGCCTCCCTTCGCTTTGTTGTGCTAATTAAAGCCTAACAACCGTAAGGGGCGGGGGGCGGGGGGGGGGGGGGCTTCTTTGCGGGCGTCGGCTACTCTGGTTCATCTCCTTGTTAGCGACTGCGTGCCACAGTGAGTGTAGCTGAGTATGTGAGTGACTGAAGGACACTGTTATTTACAGGACTGCTTAGTCATAAAAAAATATATTTAAAAAAAACATGGTAATTGTTATCTTGTCATCGTAGGAACAATAACACTACTGATCTGCTATATATTGAATAAAAAATATATATTTATTAAATAATTATACTTGCTAACATGTTGTTAGAATAATTATATGCAATCACAACTCTATTAAATCATTCAAGTAATAGGCGCATCTTCACCATCAATTTGTGAACTGTCAAATATGCAAATGCATCATTCAGTTAGTCATTTTTTTAGCAACGGTTTATCATTATCAACTCTGTATTGCAAGTTGCAGTTGACACGAGTAACAGTTTTTGGGATCCTTAGTTCATCGCTCAGAATCCACCCTCCACCCTCCACCCCCACACGCCCCCGACTGTTTCGTCAGCTGCTCTTCATTCATTTATGACACACGTTTATATCTATATCATTACTGTCTTTTATTGAGTTATGTCCAGGATTATTCCCGCTCTGCTCTGATTATTCCTTTTTTTTTTTTTTTAAACATTTGAAGGCACTTAGAAGATACAGCAAGTTTTCCAGGAAATTACCTCTCCCCTTTTCACTGCGTCTGTACTTAAAACACAACTTTTTACTTTAATGTTCACTCCTTCTCTCTCCCTTTGCCTTTTAACTAACTTACAATTTTCCTGCTCTCTTGATGGTCATCTGTTCATGATCCAGATAATGTCCTGGGAGGGAAATATAAGAACGGCGTATTAGCATGCTCTTTGAATTCGATGATGTGGAAGTGTTTTTTTTATGGTTTATGAAATAGTAATGGTGGCGCTGTGTTTCCTTTGATCATGCAGACGGGGAGAAAAGAGAAAGGAGATCCATTGAACACCGCCATTGACAAGATGACCAAGAAGACCAGGGACCTCCGCAGACAGGTACGGTTTTTTGGATTTCCCAAAATCAAGACAATCTGACCTACATTGATGAACTCTAATCTCCACCCCTTTCATGACCCCCTCCCCTCCCCAATCTATGACAGTATTTCATATTTATGTTTAACATACATAAGGCCAGAAATGGGCCAACTAATGGCAATGGGAGACCAACTGAGGGAGTATATCTGTAGAAGAATTGTTATTACCAATTTAGAATAGTGAAAGTGGGGCGCTAACACAGACTGATTCCCCATTGGTTTGGCCATGGTATCCATCACCAACCCACCAGAGATGCTGCTGGGCTCCACGCCCCTTTCACCGGAGATGTCCGTGGTACCTCCATCAGGAGAGCCAGGATCCCGTTCGGCAGTGTCCAGCATGAGTTTTTAGGGGAGCTTATCTCCCCTGCGACCCACCCAACACCTTTGTTAGTCAAATGGGTGCCTGAGACAGCACATCAAAAATCTTCCTCCAACTCGATGCATGTTTTCAAGGAGGGGAAAAAAACTGAAAAATGAAATAAAGCCTTTAATCTCAAGGATATCTAAAGGCATTTTTTATACTCTTTTACCAATGTTCTGTGATATAGCTGTCTTTAAAGATTTTATGGGACCTTGGATTGGGGGAATGAGTCTTTGAAATGACTGTAAAAGTAACACAATTCCACTACCGCTTACCATGACACATACATACAGCAGGCTGCAGAAGTGCACAGATGCACATGTGCTCACTTTTCATTTATACATTAAATATAAAAATAATGTTAAAATATTTAATCAGACACATTCCCCATTAAGGCTGTAGCCTCTGGGTCAACCTGGAATGTGTACTGAGCGAATCTGTACATGGGATGAGTACTTACACAGTATGTGTGCACATATGGTGCGTGGTTAATGCCTGACTGCACTGACGCGTAAACAATTTCAACATACTTTCTTTTCTACAGTATGTGTGCATATCCGAGGCTCCGTTTTCTTCCACAGAAAGGAGACCTGCATTTACATAATATTATAATAAATTAGATTTTAAAAAAACAACAATGTAACTGCTGAATTAGGACGGGTTATTTGTTTTCGGCAAGCGTCTGCCATTAACAGCGCGGGCAACGGTTTATCACGGGCGTAGATTAATCTGATAGCTCTGATGTTAATAGCTAACTTGGTTTCCTGTTGATTTGTTTGCGAGATGGGTGGAACGGCGTCGAGCATGAAGACGAGTCCCCAGCACGTGGTCTGAAGATGCAGACCTCTATAAATAGAATAATAAATAGATAAATATGTAAACCAATAAACATAATATGAACCAATGGTTCATATTCTGCCTCAGTGTACCGCCTTCCAAATTCTTACCCTCCCCCCTCCGTTCATGCCCTTGGTTCCTTTGCGGCCTTGTTACTGGTCCAATGTTTGGAAAGCGGTAAACTTTCTTGACATGTGTATTATAATTAGACATTAAAAAACCTGTTTACAGATTTGCAAGGCCAGGCATTTTTAATCCTCTTAAGACATTTATTTCATTATCTATAGCAGTGTTAAATTCCGCTAGGGGTTTATTGTGCAGCTTCTCTGGTTTTATGGTACAGTAAAGTGGTTTAAAGGAAATGAAAAGTGTTTAATAGTCCAGATTTACTCGTACAACTCTGCTGCATTTTTATTTCCCTGGTAATTCTTACTATCACATTTAATTTATTCAAACATCTGTTTGCAGGTGTGCATATGGTTACATGGCAAAAACCAGATCCCAGTTACCACCATTAATGAATTACCCAAATGTATCCTTGGATAAAAACAGAAGTGCCACTTTTTTTCTTACAATGCAGAATGCCTATCTGCAATAGCTGGCCTGTCCAATTACTGCCCTTTCAGGCATTGTAGCATGAAATATATAATGACATATATTTTATCATATTAAAACATATGCCATAGTTTTAATGACAATTTCCCATATTGTGAAATGTTGAAATATCTTCTCTGATATTGATGACTTTTAATATTGATGATGGTTTTAATTTAAATATATTGCAGTGTATTCAATATCTTTGAAGGATATTGTATCTTCCACCAAATTGTGAGGGTAAGGATTAGTACATGGAATGAAGGAAGTAAGTCAACCACTTCCTGTCCACACTTTAGCGTGAATGCAAAGCTTGGCACCAGCTACTGCAGGCACCAGACCAGCCAGAAGTGTTGCTACCGAGTGATGAAGAGAGTATGCCTTGTGTACTGTTACTTCCTGGGTAATGCTATGGGTAAATACTATTAGTGCTGGTTTGGATCCAGGCTGAGCTATTCAAGGGTGTGGAATACACAACTCAGCCACCAAAAGTGAACTGCTGGATACACTACTATACTATTTCACTCTGCTATGTGATATCAGTGCCTCTTTTGCATATTCTGCTTAATTGCGCTTATGCAAATGTGTTCACCATTGAGGAGTATTGCTATTTTTTATTTTTTTTTAAGGCCAATGGTGGAATGTCAAAAAAGTAGACAATAGGATAGAACATTGAAAATAAATAAGTAAATTAATAAATAAATAAATAAACGCCACAACTATGTTGTGGCAATACGTCATTTTAAACTCTCATATGAAAATTAATGTATTTGTATGGAATTCCTTATGCTGCAACAGCAGTGCTGGGGGAAAAAATAAATAAATAAAAAATAAAAAAAACATAACAGAAACCTGGCTCAGCCCATCTTACACAGAATTTATTACTCTACACTGTGATACTAATGGAGACCGTCTCCATCTCATCAAACAAAGTAAAAGGACTGTCTCAGCAACAGCAGACTGTACAGAAGTTCCGCCCCTTATGCTGGGGAAAATATGCATATTCCATCTGTGAAGTAAACACGGGCTGTTAACATGAACACGTTTGCGCATTAGCGATGCACAGCCCAAATTCGTGGTGACGCTGATTAAAGGGACACACCCTTGGCATCTGCCTGCATGAATTCTATAAAAAAAGAAAGAAAAAAAAAAACATCAGAAATATGTTTCAGAGAGCATCACCCAGATTCCAGATAATTTTCAAAGAAACAATCATTTACCATGGACATTTTTTTCATGCAATTGTTTCTGAGTTTAAATTATGGTTATAATATTGGTTATTAATTATATATATATATATATATACACACACTATATTAATTATTGGTTAATATAGTAATACACCCTTGATTATTTAAATGGAAACAGAACATTCATTTGAAGTTGTGTCATGAATTGAAACCATGGTGAATGTATTGAGCTATACAAACCAGAACAATCACTGTGAATTGATTCACTAATGAACTTGCAGAGACGGTTCCGAAGTCCAAATTCAATGTCGTGGAAAAGTGAAAGAGACACCCATTTTAATTTTTCTGTCAGTCAGATTTCTTCCCTAGCTGAATACGACAAGTTAAATAACATCATTTGTTATTAATTAAGTAAATGGAAGGCAACTGTTGAAATGGAAAGTGCTCAATGCATTGTGGGACTTGCTGTCCTTGGAAGTCATCTTTTTATTTTAACTACTTTTTTAAATAACACACACACACACACACAATCACTCACACACACGCGTGCGCACTCTCTCACACACACACACACACACACACACCTATGTTTAAGATTGGTCTCTTGGAAAAGATTGCTGAAATGAGCAGATCACATTCCCTATTGCAGTGTTTTGAGTGGAATGCATTAGCATGAGGCTGTGTGTCACCCAGCCTCCCAGTGCACAACTGCAAGCCCGTACCACTTTCTACAGGCTTCCTTTCATTTGAAGCCAGATTGTTTCGGACCGATGTCAGATTGAACCTGGGAACTGGGGAATAGAGTAACCGCCCCAGAAGGGAGAGCAGAGAAATACTTTGTCTCTTTCTTCAAATTACCCTGGCTCTGCTTAGGCCCAACTTGCCAACGTGTCCAGTTATTTTAATTTAGCGTACTATCGATTAGAAAGAAACGAGGGTAGGCGCGGCATTTCCAGCTACACTTACACTTACCGAGGCTTTGCGGTCTTTTCCATCATCTTTCGCACATAGTTTGACACAATCCTTATCTGACGCTGAAAGGCTCGACCCAGAAGCACAAGGTCTGTCCTGGTAGGTGCCAATCAGGCAGGCGTATCCATGGGAACCTGTTTTTACAAATGATGCGCTCGCTCTGAAGGGTGCAATTGTTAGGCCCTCGTCGAAGGAGGAAGCGGTCTCCTTTAAACAGTTGGCAGCTGAGAAAGTACCCTTAAGGACACGGGAAGAGAAAAAGATATTTAAAAAACAGTGCTCCAGCTGTTACTGGGGTTGATGAATTGTTATAATTGGAGAGAAGAAGCTGATAGAGCTACGCTAATGTCCTTAAACGTCTTGCCTTGTAAAATTAGCATTCCCTTGGCGCACATCATTTAGGCTATTGGAAAATTCCCCTCTGTCACCCCCTCTGTCTTCCCTTCCCCCGTCCCATTTAATATTCAGCTCCCTCATCTCTTTAGGCCTTTCCTTGCCAATATAAAATGTAACCCCTCAATTTAAGATATAAAGAGGGTGCTTCTTGGTAAATATGAAAACGTGAATTCAAAAATAAATAAATACATAGGTGTGTCAATGTGCAGAAAAGGGACACTTGTCAATATTAAAGTTTGCCCAACAGTAGTCATTTCTCTGTAGGTGAATGTAAGAAATATCTATGTGACATTCGATGGCACAATGCTAGTCATATGCTCTGAGACGCTTTTCATATCTAACATTCGGACATTTCCTGGGAATGCATGAGATGCTAACCAAATGCTGAATTTTAAAAACTTTGAAGCGTCTAATGAATTTGCACGTAGCCTGTAATCCAACATCGATTGTCACCATTTGAACAGTGCTTGCCCAGCTTCAGCGGAATGAGCAGCTGTGCTTTGGCCAGCATGGAAACACCTCCCTACGAGCTCATCATGAGCCTTACAATCGTACGCATTGTACGTGCTTGGATGCCCATGGTGCGTTTGGCACGGTTCACTTGGGTTAAAATGGTTATTGATGATTGTTGATGAACTCCCACTGCCTACCCTCCGTCATCCGAGTTACCAGCCTGGGATGCATCCAAAAAGTAGCCGATTTTAAAAATTAAAGGCAGGGGGATTCATGGGATTCAGTGGAGAATGCGAAATGAAAAAGCACTACATTGTTTTGAAGGATTTTTGGGGGTAGTTAAATCTCAGGCATCTGACAACTTTGCCAATTGCATGAACCTTTCAGCACCTTTTAACCATCAACTACATAGTCTTTGGTTGCATTTAAAAGCAGTAATATGAACGGTCATGCCATGAACAGCCATGCAGTTTAAGTGTGCTGTAAAGATGAAGGCCTTGTTCATCTGATTTTGCACATTTTTCCTTGTCTCCTTGCATCATATTTCATGCGAAATGACACCGCTGTATGTTTTATTCATTTATTTCTTTGTAATTGCATTTCCCTTCATACAGTCGTGCGGCTGTCGCAAGAGTGGCTTGTTTTAGAAAGTTTTGAAAAGAAGTGGGGATGGAAGAAAAGGAGTGTGGGGGTTGGGGGAAATAACCCGCGTATATGGGACTGCACGTGTTCTCATGATCAGGCATGACATTGACGAGGTCGGAACTGAGGATCGCGTTAAAGGAAAGAGGCAAGAGGGATCTTAGCTCCAGTTCTCTTAAACATCTGTTTTTTGTGTGGGAGCAGGTGCCTAATCTCAAAAGATGCAGTTTCCCATTAAGAGGCAAATTTGCAAAACGGATGCTAATCTCATTCTTATCTGCAACAGCAAAGATATTTATCATTCACGCTTTAAGTATATGTGCAGTCTTCATTATGTCGTACACTTCTTTTGTCTCCCTCATAATTTGACTGTATTACATCTATTCAGCTTCAATTTAACAGACCAAACTTCCGTCTGGACGGATGGAAAGAAGAAAGAGAAGGTTGCCCTGAACAACTCCAAACTTTGCAAGGCTCTGACAGTACAGTGCAAAACATCCTGTAAACCTTTTACCTTTTTCCCACCATTTAATTTTTTGTCTACGAAAAACCTCTACTGTGCTTAATTTTACAATTTTGCTGTGCAATTCCGTGATTCAAAAAAAGAAAAAAACATCAGAGATAAGTGTTTTACAGAATTCATATAGCAGATTGGGGCTAATTCATTATGGAGTGATCCTTGTTTCTCACTGTTCAGGGAGCACTTGGACAGATGTCAGAGGCCTTTTGAAGGATTAGCGCAGTGTATATCAAGCGATGGATTATGGTCCGACTATTTTCCAAAATGTATTGGTGCAAATGGCACACAGCAGATACAATGCATATTCATTTCAAGGATCAGCGGCAATGGGACGTGTGGGGCCAGCGTTTTGGGCTGAAGAACGGAGGCCGCTTTGGCTGCCGGTACAATTCAAATATGAATAACAGTGAAGGGAAAAAAACAGATTGAACTGAAGGAAGAGGAGGGAGAGAAACAGAGAGAGAGAGGGTGGGAGAGCGATTGAGAGAGAAATGAGTGGGCACAGCACGAGCATTAAAATGCTGATAACTGTCGTGTATCATGTCAGATGGGAAGACAGCTCTGCCTGTTCAGTATCATCGCTCCTTTCTTTTCCCTCTTCTCACATTTTAACAGTACTTATTTTTTCCTTTCATTTTCAGATAACTCAATCGTGTCAGATATGACAGCATTTCAGAACTATTCTTTAAGCGTGCTGGAATAAAAAAAAATAAAAAAAAAGGTGGCATCCTCCTACATTTGCATGACACACACTATTATTAAACGCGGTGTAATAAAGGATATATTTTTTTTTAAAGACAGATGTAGTTCCTTTGAATGTTTTGACTGAATTGGCCTCAAGCGGAAGTGATAGACCATTACCCTCTGATTCTCCTCTGTTTAGAGAATTTCATGCTCAGCTACTCAAGAACCTAACTGAACACGATACATTGAAATAAATGCCTTACCTCTCACTCTCTCTCTCTCTTTTGCTGTCGTGTTGGTACGTGCCCCCATGCTGTAACACAGAAATAGTTTCAAGTTAGGTGCTTTTACTTAGCAGGCAAGTCATGTCTGCAGCAGTGGCCAGGTCTCTGCTCAAACTCTGTGATGGATTAACCACCCTCCTATAACCATAATTCTTCATTAGTGTCTCTACTACTGGCTGGCAGTTTAGCTTTTAATTGCCTGAGGTGTTTGCGTGCCTGACTGACTGGTAATTATTATTGGTTAGCAGACTTTGCCCTTGTCAATCAGTGGCCTGCAGTTCCCATGTTTCCCCTGGCTGTAGTTTTTGTTGTTCCTTCTTCATTTTCCCTTTTGAATAAAAATGTTTCTTTTTTTTTTTTCTGATATGATGACAATTACTGGTAACGGAAATTTGACCGTCTGTTCACCGGAACAGATTGTGTCGCTACGGTAGCAAAAGATGCTTGCTAAAGTGTTCTTTGTGAAAATACCATTAATCTTTGCCTTTAAACTGGTTGTTGTTGTTAAATATGGTACTGTTTTAATTTGTTATTTTTGATTCTAAGAGGTGTATTACTTTAGCCTATTAAGTGACTCACAAGAGGGCTCACAAAATAATTAAAAATGAAAAATATTTTAATGAAATCTACTCTCCCTGCTTACAGCTTGTCTCTTGCATTATACTTATTCCTTATATCACAGTTCAGGCTTGAATAACCCAGCATTCCCGCCAAGAAAATAAATAAATAAATAAATGTGACTCATGCCAGTTTGGAAGAAACTGCTCCCATAAACAAAAGCCATTAACCACTGAGAGCACCCTTATATGCACTATTCTGAAACAACAGCTCACCATTACCCTATTTATAAAACTTTTTTTTTTTTTTTTTTGTTGTTGTTTATTTATTTATTTTTTGGCTTTGCCCTCGTTGGTTACCCGACTGTCTGTTTTCCCTTTTGCAGTTGCGAAAAGCAGTGATGGACCACATCTCGGACTCATTCCTGGAAACAAATGTGCCTCTGTTGGTACTCATCGAGGCGGCCAAGAGTGGGAACGAGAAGGAGGTGAAGGAGTACGCGCAGGTCTTCCGCGAGCACGCAAACAAGCTGGTGGAGGTGGGTCATCATAACATAATACATTACTGTATCCAGGGCAACGTGCTTCTGTTGTACACTACTGTAGAGTGAGAAAATGCAGATACCCAATGCCAAAAAATATCCAACAAAAACTATTACTATGAACCATTGCAATCTTCATTGCCTTGCCTTTGTGTTCGTAAACTAAAAGGCACTAATCGCTTTTTACAGTTACAGATTATGAATGGAAAGGTTATTAACTGATGTGTGGTGCTAGTTTGTGAACACCATTAGAGAACATTTCTCCTCTAACATAAAGAGACTAAACACCAGTCCAAGCAGTAGTACTGTACTTTGTGATGGTTATGGCTCTGGGCTTTTGATCATCAGGAAGTTAAGTTAAATGCTCTGCAAGGTTCTAATCCCCGTTTTCCTGAAAGAGAATGTGCATAATTGTATTGACATTTTAATAATTTGGTAATCATATTGAAACATTGGGATAGACAGCTGAGTACGTAACTATTGGACATCTACTGTAGGTTTAGACCATGGCATACGAGGCAGGGGAAATATGCTTTGATATCGTGCTTGAAGTGGGAAAAAAAAAAGTGCTGGGACTCATTTGAGCAAAATCTAAAAGTCCTAGTACGGTGTAACCTACCAATCCATTCTGGAATGTCTCATTTTTGGCCAGAGCGAACGCTGAAAAGACAGGTTCCATTGCAGCTGCTAACATGTATTTATCCCTTGGTTTATCCCAAACCTCTGATAAGCCGCCCTTTATTTTTGTGATATGATGGGTGTTACATCCCCAGCTGTATTTTATTCATTTTTAAAATGGTATCGCTGATAAGAATGCTCCTTTTTAAAACCATTTTTGATATGCTAGGAATTCAGCTAAATTCTAGAAAAAAAGTTAAAAGTTTGAAACAGAATTATGCCTCCTCATTCCCACTACAAATTAGGTCTATATCTGATATAAAAGGAAATTTTGCGTTTAGTAGCCAATTTGCCTCTGCGGGTCACTTATTTGACTATTTTAACACATTACAGAAGTTTGATCTTAGTATAAGCCTTCCTGCCTCATCAAATCGTCCAGTGGCTGGAAATGGCTCATTTCCTTTTAGGCTTTTTGCAGAAGTGCTGAATGCATTGCTAGTTATAGACAGTAAAATATATATATATTAAAAAACAGGGGGCTGATTATCTGGATCCTGGCCTCTTATGGCTAGCAGCACCTTTGATTTTTAAACTTCTTCCGCATATTTTTAATTTAACGTTTAATTTCTGGAAGTATTCGTGAGGTGTGGAAAGCGGTGCATGTTCTCCCTTTACACAAACGGGGAGAGACTAGTGACCTCAACAAATACCATCAAATAAAAAATAATCTATACCACGGTGCTGGCTGGCCCTCCCTGGCGACCTGTAGGGAAAAAAAAAAAATTCTGTTTACTACTCATCTACACAGGGCTACTTCACAAATTACCATATTATCTAACCTCACTTTACATTTTTAGAAATATAACTTATTCCACCCAATCACTGGAGTGGATAACCCTAGAGGTTCCATTCACTACAACCAAGTTGGGTAAAAAGGCTTTTAGCTTCTATGCTCCACACATGTGGAAAGTAATTCAATGTTCTTCAAGACTGGGCACATTGGTATCCTTTCATAAATTCAACCTGATGGTGGAGGACTGGGATGCAGAGGACCGCAGCAATTTCATTTGCTTTTCTGCCTTTTATCCAGTGTATTATATTTTGCGCTTTTTGTCTCATTGTATTATTGCTGTTGTTGCTTGTGAATTTTGTAAACAGGGCTCTCCTGAAAAAGAGACTCTAGTCGCAGTGAAACCTCCCTGATAAAATAAAGGATTTACAGAAATATACAGTTGGGTCAAGAAAGTCGTTTAACAAGTCATTTAACAAGAGGTAATCTGCAATTTTACAAGCGGTTTGTAAATCGCATTAAGCTGATGCGCTCTGGTTTCTAAATTCCATAAAGGTATTGGGAGGTGTCAGCTGTTGTCAGAATTCTAGTCTCTTAAACAGTGCAATAAGGACTCACCTTTATTTCAGTGATAAAAGGTTGCAAATACAAACTGGCAGCCTAAAACGAATAGTCTTACTGTGGTAAATAACTATTGCTTTCGTACCCTAAATCCACTGACAAGGGGCTACACGCAATCAATAGTAATGGTACACATATGGTCAACAATCTAAAGTGACTACCCGCCCAATTTAAGCATTGACGGGGGGCAGAAAAGAATAACGTTAGCTTAAAATAAGTGCTAGTGAGCAAGAAAAAGTCATGGTACTCAGAGCAAAACATAGAAGTGCCTGTACTGCCTACCGGCCCACTGCAAGCATTGCATTGATAAGGGTTATCTTGTTCAGAAAGGGGCTCGTTCTATTTTTTCCCTGATCGGCTCACGCCTGTTTCTCTCGCTCTCTTCTCATGCCCGGACATCAAAGGGAATTCCGTGGGCAATGTCCATGTCTCCTCATGCATAAAACAAATGGGCGAAGTGTCCTGAATATCACCATGACCGGGAGGTTTGTCACCTCTCTCAAGAAGCGTCAGGACACCGACTGAAACAGACAAGGAGTGTGGCTACACACGGCCATCTGGAGTTGAAGTTGAATGCCCCGAGTCTCGTTTGAATTCCCATACGATAGCTGCTGAGGCTTCCCGGTTTGAAAACAGAGATTCGCTTGTAACGTTCCTTGTATACATGTGTCATTTTACCATATTTGTTGACCACGTTAGTTTCCCACTGAAGTCATTGCAGCAAGGGAATCACCTGATCAGTGCAAATTTAAACCTTGGGCCTACGTATCAATTCTTTGTTTTTGTATTGGTGTTTATCTTTCCGTTGCCCTTTTTCACGGTGTCAGTACGGTGTGGTGCTCATCACCTTGCAGGTTTTCCAGACGTACCAGAGGGCTTTTAATGGTTTCAGAGATTCATTATCGCCTCCTGATGGGGGCGAAGAAGCCGCTAATTACCAAAAAGATTATTTTATAGGCTTGGAGAGGATTGCGCAGCAAAAATAACACAGTCCAGCCTACGGCGTTACGGTAGAGGGTATTTACGACGTGGTCTGTTTGACCTTAATTAGCGGTGATTGGTCGGGAGTTGCGAGTTCCCCGCTCGGTCCAGTACTACATCTCCCATCACCTCTCAGATGCAGGACACTTTTTTTTGGCAGTCAAAAGCCTTTCTCATTTTCCAGCTCATCTGAAGTGCCCAGATGGGTGTGCGAATGGCTAGTGCAACGTTGCGCTCCTCATAATTGTGATACAGTGTAATGCGCTCAACCTCCAAGTTTCTCGAGCAGAAACATTGGAAACACTAAAGGAATTAAAGTCATTTTGGAAGCTTCGACAGACACAGATCCAGGCGCACAGTGAGGGTTCTGTCTCTTACTTTTTATGTGACCTCTCATCAAATCTGTACTTTGCCATAACTGTGAGTACCACTCCCTGACCTCAGTCTTCCAAGAGCGTAATGCTTGATGGAGATGATTTTGGCATCTTTAGGCCCTCTTCAGACTCATTTGCCACCTGTTTAACCTCCGCATGATTATAATTTGAATGATGCTTGTTCATTCGGGTCTACTTAAAAACATTCTCGGTTTTTAAAATTGATTTTGCTCTCCCTGACTGTAAAATATAGAATTTTCATATTAATCCAGTGCAATTAACAAACATTGTATATTGCATTAACCCTCAGTGGTTGCATGCACACTTGCTAGGCCAATATGCTAGAGGTTATGCCCTTATAGCATATGATGCTTGTTCATTTGGGTCTACTTAGAAACATCATCGGATTTTTAAATTGATTTTGCTCTCCCTGACTGTAAAACATAGAATTTTAATATGAATCCAGTACAATTAACAAACATTCCATATTGCATTAACCCTCAGTGCTTGCACACACACTTGCTAGGCCAATATGTTAGAGGTTATGTCCTTAAATCTCTTTCTGTAATGCAAAGATAGCAATTTCAAAATTTTCTACATAGAGTATGTAAGTAGAATGTTTATATACTCTGAAAGAGCAAAACATTGCAAGAGTCCCATTATCTCATTAATTCTGTGGAAGAAACACTAGTCCTTAATAATTAAACGAGCTAAGTTAGCACTGGCTTCCACATTCTGATTAGCATATTGGTGGGAGCTGTGGTTTAATGTGGTGGGGGCAGTGGTGTCGCTGTGTTACCTTTACGCTCTGTCGTGCGATCGGGTGGGGGGTGGGTGTTCGGCGGGCGGGGGGGTTGTGGGGGGGGGGGGGGGGGGGGGGGGGTTTCTTACCCGCGGCATGCCGCCAGCCCCGGCTGACACACTCGGTCTTCTTGATAATGTCAAGTGCCGGGGCTGCAATCTGGCAGTCATGCTCAAGTAGGCATTCGATACAGAAGGTGTCACAGGAAGGCGCCCTGGGGCGCTTCTCCACTCGGTCCTGCCGCGCTGCCAGACAGCGGGGGCCTCCGCCGCCGCACCCGCGCCCTTAATCCCAGCTGCCGGCTTCGCCCTGCCGAGTGCGGGTGGGCTCGAATTAAAGCCAGCCGGATCGCCCTCATCGAACGCTCAAAAAACCAGCTAGTGGACCCTGGGTACGCCGTACGAGAAAGTGTCTGCCTGCTCCATATTTTAATTTTTGCTTCCTCAATTTAGTTTGGTATAATCACATGCTGGTTCAAGGACGGGTTCGGTTTTGATCTTCTCAAACTGAATTTCAACATTGAGCTTCACATGTAGCTTCTCGTGAAGAAAAAAATATATATATGCTACATCTGCAGTGAACCGTAATAATAAACCAAGCTGCATTGGCCTGCCACATTTATTTAATTCCTTCATCACATCACTCAAAGGGCAGGATGCCTCAGTAAGTAATAACAATAATTTTCAATTTATGGTTTAAAGGTGCCGGCATCTCTCTGATATATGCTGGGTTGACACCTCCCTAATGCCATTCAAATTATTCAGCCGGTAATTAGGGAGAACCGTCCTCCTAATGCTATTTAAAAATAAACATCGTCAGAGCGGGGAAATGGGCACGCAACCAATGTTGCGTCGGCCTTTGAGCCGTGCGGCGGCGGTTGGGCTGTGGCCGTGAACACCGGGCTCCGGATAAGCTCCCGAAGCCAGCCGACGGGTGCCGGCCCACCGATGGACTGCTGTCGGACATGTCTATTTGCAGTGACCCAGACCTTTGGTTCGCTTAATCCCCTTTCTCTAGAATTATGGGCCCCTGGGGAAATCTGGCTGGCTTGTGGCTTTTGAGGGACTGAGAGCAACAGATACATCAGAGACCGCGGGGAGCCTCGAGCATTGCGGATCTATTTTTAGATTTCCCGCGGACGGATGGGCCGAATAATTAGTCGCGAGGATCCCCGTCGCCGTGTTTTACCGGCGATGTGGAACCTAACGGGCGTCATAATTCCCACGAGCTACGAGGTGGCTACAGTACATCCTTTAAGTCCCAGCATAGCGGATAGCCATCAGACGCTGACGTGTCTTGCGAGAGTGTCAAAAAAATTCCTCGGTCAGAGCAATAATGGCTGGCAGGTGTGTTTGAGGATTTGCTTTATGGTGATTAAAATGTGATATATTATTGGTGGATCAATAGCATTGCATGTCTTTGTAATACATTGTGTCTAAGGGGAAGCAAAGTGCAGCAGTTTTATTTTAATGTTATAGCCATTTTATCAATTAGTAATCGAGAATTATTCAATGTCATCTCAGCCAATTACTTGCTACTCTTGCGATAGACAGATATACATGTATAATCATTTTTCCCCTCCGGCTTTTATTTTATACTTTAATAATCAGCCCTGTTTTATATTTTATATTTATTATCGCTGCTATACCGACTACTTTGTTTTACGTTATTGACAGAATATTTGATTTGTGGAGTTTAATGATATGTTATGTCCCATTTATATGCAGCATAGACCATGTACAGATATACCTTTATGTATTTATTAAAAATATATTGCATGGCTTTGAAATATGTTGTGCAACATAATATGTTCAGTTCACATACCAGAAACAATGTTTTAGTTCAAGACTGTCTCATTTGCAATGAATTATGATCTAGATGTCATGGCAATGGGGAAAGGCACTTGATAGATGAAGTCCACGGTTCTTTTGGTTGTTTGACTGTTTTGACTGGTTTTTGTTTGTGTTTGTGTTTGGATGAGTGCAGTCATGTATGCGTTGTTACATGGTTGTGGACATATTATTTTTTTTGTCTAATAGCTGTGATATTTAAACGGTTTTTGCCTTCACGCTTGCTCTTGTAGCAGCTACAGTACAGGGGAATATAAATCGGCTCATGAAAGAAAAACCTTAATATTCGCCCTGAGGCCGGCCATTTCCTGAGCCAACCGCATTTGCATTTGGCATGTCACCTCTAAGATATGTATGGCAAGAGCATCTGAGCCGAGATCCAGTGTGACAGCGAACGTGGCTGTCTCGGAGGCGAGGGGATGATATTGCTGCTGTGATCCTGGCCCGCGAGGAAGATCTGTGTCAGCTGATCACCTGACCTTGGAATTTCAGCAAAGCACACGAGGAAAGGTTTTCATTTAGATTCCAGAGTCCATCTGCAGTTCGAAAGCACATTTTAGTGGGGGTACGATTTATACCTGTTTTTTTATGAGGCAACATTCATGGACCAATAAATAAATGAACTGTAATTGCACATCATATATTTATTTATTGTTTGTTGATGTTTTTGTAGCATATCCATACTGAGTAACATATTGAGTATCATATCCGTGTGAGATTTATTTTTCCTTCGATCGACAAAAACAGATCGTATTATTACTAAAACTGCTTTTTACTTTTATTAATTAAAATGTGGAATGTCTCTAGTAAAGACAGTTTTCAGGGCATGTTGCTAATTGAATATATTGCAAAATCAGTTCTAAAACAAGGAAGGCTTTCCTGCAAAATTCCTGCACAACCGCATTCTCGACATTTCCCTCAGCCCTAAGATCAGCTGTGCACTTGTGTTTGCACCTAATCACTCCATAGGCAGCAATTGAGTGTGTTCGAAACAAGCGAGCGTCGAACAGAAGCGCTCCAATTGAATTCCGTCGCTGCGTGGCTTTGAAACATAAAGGAAGGTGATGGAAAATTGAAATTGCAGCCGGTGGAATTAGCCATTTCATATCCGATTGAATGGTCTGTAATCGTTGTTTAATGGCCTATTGTGTCTGTGGACAGCTGACAGTGGGTGGAGAAGCATGAATGAAATTGTTGCTCAATGCTGTAATGTCTCTTGCTGTGGCAGCGATGAAGACAGCATTGTTTTCCAATTTATTTATTTATTTTAAGAAAAAGAGGCTAGCCAGCTATTTAGTCATACGTATGCTCGTAGCATTGCTTTCACTATTCCGTGTGTGCATAACACATTTATTGGTATTACCCCTACTTGAGAGAGAGACTACATTTGACGTGTCACACGCCTCTGGAATTCGGGTTCGTTATCGGTGCGAAAAAAGGTGGATCACCAGTGACACTTTTTCTCAAAGTTCTCGCCTAAATTGCTCGCTAATGGAGATAAGCTGAGCCTGAAACAAAGGCTTCAGCCGGCAACAAGCCCTACTTTCCCCCGTCTGCCGCGGCGAGACATGGCGAACGCTACAGGAATTCTTGTCATGTTTTCTAGATATGACACTAAGTGGATTATGGGAGATTAAGTATGACAAAGGAGGGGAAAAAAATAAAGCTTGACATCGCACTGCAGCGCTGTGTCTTGAATGAGCAGACTTTCATTTGTAATGCAATATAGCCTGCATAAAGTCCCTAATTATGTCTTCAGTCCATAGGGAGCCTGCCATATTGCCTTTGCTCACTCTTATTATTCTTCTGAAAATGCAGTCTACCAAATATTTGCTTTGGTACTTTTTCCACCTGAGGTCTTTATACTGACTTCATGATAAAAACATATATTTGGCCCTCCTCCTCCCTTAAAAAACAAACTAATAGAAATAGGTGACACACACATGCACACGCACATGGACACGTACACACCCACACATACATTCTGCATGTACTCACATTCTCTATGTAAGGACGAAATGTAATAAAATGACATACTGATATCTATATTTATATTTCATTCATTATATTCCAAAATTCATATACGTATACATGGCCTTTGCAATTCTTCACAGATGGCATTTATTTATTTATTTATATCGTCAAAACAAGTGATGAGTTCTGCTATTGCTATCACTGTAGGATCCTGCGGTTGGTATTAAATGCGCTCTTCATCACGTGCATTTGTTTTCTCGTCTACTGTAAGCAGTGACACTGGTGACGTGCCAGTGCCACCAGCCCCTTTAGCCCTTAGCTGACACAACAAACATGTTGCCAAACGCTTATCAGAGTTAATACGAAACGCGAGGCTGATACGCGTGGAGTTATTGCCTATCGGAATTGTGGCGTGGTTCGAGCAGTCCTGGCATTGCATAAAACTCAGATTAAAGTCTTTCTCCACTTCACCGTGGCCAAGTGAGTGAGGGTGGGCGAATGGGTGAAGCCAGGCCTACATTGCGTATGCTACATTATAGATCTCCCAGTCCTGCGATCAGTCACACAAGCACAACACATCACTGTATTGAAAAGCGGGTGACTGACAAACGTTGCCTTAGTTTTTGTTCCTCTCAGAAAGTTTGAAGTGTCCGTGCTGCCAAAGCTTTTGAGGGCACTGTAATGAAGTTATAATTGGTTTGAATTGACTGAAATAGGTTCTGTATGGAAACGGAGTGAACTATGCCTGAAATCCTTTTTTTTTTTTTTTTACAGAAATTTCTTGTAAATCTCCTCACACAAGCAAGCTTGTGACCTTTTTTTCTGTTAAACTTCATTTACCAATTGCTGACCCAATGAGATGAGTCCTGAGGAATCCGTTTGCTCCCGTTAAGTGTTTTGTATCTCAGAGGAAATTGCTTTCTTGGAATCGATGAAAGATATTTCCGGCCAGAAAAATCTTAAAATCTAATCATATCCAGTTGACATTCAGTGAAAGTATTTATATGTTTATATAGTGAGAGGTACTAGTGGGATGACACAATATTTTGGGTGTAATGATTTTGGAGTCATGAGCAAAGTTTCTTGTTAGGGTAGCCATTTAGATAAATTGTACAGCTCTCATGCTGTAGGCCAAACATATTTTGAGCAGATTCAAGCTTCATTCGTGATTCAATCATTCATTAGTTAAGGCTGTCCTTTATTCCCCAGAGTGAGCTATGGCTGATACAGTTATTGGATACCAAATTACGAAATGAGTGTAAACTGTTATGATGTAAAATTGTCATATGGGGGTTCCAGGTTTTGGAATTGTCACCTTACTGTCGATGTGCCTCTAGGATGCATCGACAGGGAGGTGGAGATGAGATGGAAAAAAAAAAAAAAAATCACCACGTGATATTTTCTGTGGGAAAGTGGTGAGAATGGATGGACTTACTTCATGTTCCTTTGCTATAGATAACTTTGGCTCTGATATGGGCATGTGGGGTAGCAGTTGCGGTAAAGGAAGTGTGGTATGTTTGCTGCCCCCATCCCTGCCGACACCTTGCTCAGTAACATTCATCATTCGAAATGCTCGAAACACCCAAACAAATGCAGACGTCCAAATTTAGCCCTGAAGAATAAAGGCTGATGGGTGATATGTTAGGTTTTCATTTGTGGCGATTTATACATCAAAAAACTTTTAAGAAAGAGGTACTGCTAACGGTACTCCTAAAAACAAGGCAAAAACCCAGCTCTCTGAATGAGTGCGGTTTTGCAAAATTGAGGAGCTGATCCACTAGGCCAAAAGATCATGCTGATTAAAATTTCAGATGTTGCGAACGTATACTTGTTTTGCTAGTTCCCTGTAGGAAGATTAATCGTCTGTTGATTTTGTTTACACTGAACTTTTTTAAAAGATTTATTGCAGCAGTTTTTTTTTTTTTCCTTAGATCTTTTTTCCCACCAAGAAACATACTTTCCTGTTTTGTAGGTTTCTCTCAGAGTGTTTGCAGGGCTGTTGCATGCCCTTGCAAAAAAGAGTAAATCAGTCCTTTACTGTTGTGCAGCTCTGCTTTGTTCCCTTTGCCTTTTGTCAAAGTCAGTTTCTTCCGCATGCAAATCATCAAATGGAATTGTTAATCAAGGCTTGACATTAACGGAGGCTGTGAGGATGTTAACGTAGCCTGATTGCCTCAGACTCCGAGAAATTAGCATCAGCTAGTCAAACAAAATAAATAAATAAATAGATAAATAAATAAACCAGTTTCCCAAGCTGGACAACTGAATTGAAGTAGTGCTCAGTAAAAGTAAATTTTTGAATGTGTATTCATTTACACTTTTTTAAAAACTCTCTCAGGACTTTGATTTTTACTCAGGACTCTTTACTTTCATTCCTCTTTATGCAAGAACAGATGGCTCTCCTAACTGGAGAGGCTATTGGAATCAATTCTCCTAACCAATAAATAGTAAACAAAAACACAATGATATTTGCCAAATGGGATATTGCTGCGAAATCTGTGACAGATTCTTTGCGAGTAAGTATCTGTTTGGGAGCCTTTGCGTTCCCGAGGGCTGCCTTTATAGCATTTTTTAATTATTATTTCATACATTCGATTTCTGATATTAGTCCACCATAGAACATTTTTTTGTTTTGCTACTTTTTTGGTATTGTAAGCTAAGAAACATTGGTATCCCTAGTGGTCATGCTTCGCATGATCTATATTTATATATTATGGTAAATGTTCTGTATACCGTTCTGTTCTGCCATTTTCGCAAATTGTCTGTCTGCATTAAATAATGGCATTTTGGGAATACTAGTGGATACTGTGGATTTATTAGAACATCATGCTTCCCTGCTATACAAAGGGGTATACAATTAAGAAAGGTGCTTTAGTAGTCTTGGTGACTATGCTTTAGAAATCCAGAGTTTTTGTCGTCCTTATTTATACCAGATTACCTGGAAATTGTCTGCATCAAAGAACTCCTGAGAATCTACGGTTTCTGGGTCACTGTAATGTCTGTGCCACCTTGTCTCATGAGCGTGCTGTTCTTGGACAGAGAATAATTATCTTCCTGTTAGCAACAGCACTGAAGACTTTATAGCTTCCTACCGGTGGGGTAGGTGGTTTAACACACACCAAACACAAAAGGAAAAAGAACCTCCTACAGTTTTGTTCAAATAAAAGTCAAATATTCCTAATAAGAAAAAAAGCCTTCACGTCTTTAAAAGAACGTGTTTACCACGGCCTGTCGTGTTTGTTCCACACTTGAGCACACTGCCTCATTTAATTTTAACAGGAGAAAGATTAAACAATAAATAAATAATTTAACAATGCCTTACAGGTAAGAGTCAGGTCTGATATTGAAGAGCCAAGTTTTTTTTTTCTTTCTTTCTTTTTTCCTGGTGTGGGATGGAATGAAGGGGTCCACTCGTCTGTAAGCTGTTTGACTTTTTGACACAGTCTAAATCTAATCATCAGAAAGCTTTAGAGGTGAAGTGGGCTATCGTTGTGAAGTTAAATCCCCTGGAAATTAAGTCCATTAATCACATACTGCTTCATGTCGTTTTTATATAAGGGCCTGATTTGCACTTGGCATGGAGTGGGAGAAAAAAAAGGGCAAAATGAGCCTCAAAGCTTAAGAAAATCCATCAATTCTCATTACGGAAAATAGATCATCTTTCCTAATTAGAGCCAGCCTTTTTACGAGAGTACAAATACAGAATAAAACGTGCTAGCGATGACTCCCGCTTCCTCTGATTAATTAGGTGAATGGATAGAAGTTAAGGAGAGGTGATTTGTGTGAGGTAGCTTATTAAATGCAAGGCATAATTGATTGGAGGTCAGGTCTTTCCAGAAAATATTATCACCATTTCCAGCAGGGTAATCTACTGTGATTTTGACAAGACTTGCCCTTTTGTATAGACATTTGTCCTGGGGAGCTTTTTGTCCTAGGTACCTGCTGATGCTGAAAAATCACCCTTAAGTTAAAAGATGCTGTTGCTGTACAAATGTCACATGAATCCTCGGTCTTAAAACTCTTCATGTGGCACGTATATATCACAATCCCATCTGTATAATGATGAAACTTGTCACTTGCAATACATCTTGTAAAGGGTTTTTTTTTTATCTTCATATTTTTATTATATATTTAAGGGTTTCAAGGTACATATACAGTTCAATCCATAAGTATTTGGATGGTGACACTATTTTTTTTGTTTTGTCTCTGTACTCCGGCACATTAGATGTGAAATGAAACATTGAATGTGAGATTAAAATGCAGAGTGTGACCTTTAATTTGGAGGGTATTCAGATCCATATTGTGTGTTCTGGGATTACAAGCCTTTTTTATATACATAGTTCCCTTGTCCCTGCTGTCTAAATACTTACAGACTGCACTGCTTGCGTTTCTCATGAAAATGTTTGCTCCAGACTAGCTCCCAAGCATGAAGTGTGCATTTATGGGACATTTGAAGTGCATCAGTTTGAATGTTCCAAAAAATTGTTTTTAATTAAAATTACACTAATTTGGGTTGAGTTAACATTAGTTCTATTTTATTTTAACCTTTATGAAACCATTAGATACATACAGGCAAAATGAAAGTACATTCAATTCAATAAATATTCAGTTGTGGGTGTCTGAAAAGCTAAATAAATAAATAAATAGAAATACAAGGATGTTAATATCATTTTTCAGTAGACTGTAGACTTTAATCTCAAATTAGATTTTATTAGAAGTATTCTCTTTTTTTTCTAAATTAATTGTGTATTTTACTAGTACAATTTGAATACTGTTGAACAGAATATGGGAACCTGCAGTTTTTTATACAATTTATTCTTGACTATTGTAAGTGTTTCACTGTTTCCTAAAAATCTTGGTTCCGCAAGTTAGTTTTATTTATTGCTGAATTCACCAAACTGTGTTTTTTGAAGAAAAAAACAAAAACAAACAAAAAAAACATCAAATGTTATTCACACTCCCAACCCGAGTTGCACTGTTTGGAGGGACAATTCTGCATTGATGCTGTAGATCTCTGTTGTCAGTGCTGTCTGAGTTGACATAGTCGGGCTCTTGTGAACAGGATGAGATTGCAAAAATCCTTTCACGCAACTGTCACGGCAAAGCCTTAAGAGTGTGCGTAACTAGAACGCAGCTGAGGACCCTGAAATACACTCGATGAGACTTGAAAAGGCATAACATAATTCTGGGTAATTGTGAGGGGTTAGAATAATGTTGGTCTGTAGCCTGCTAGTAGTAAATAGCATCTTTTCCAATTCTTTTTTTTGTTGATGAAATATTTTTTATGTTGGCGACTGGAAAGAAATAGGATAAATTCAATTTACTTTCCTCCTCTTCTCCGAGACCTTTTTATAAGGTCACAGAAAAAAGAATCCTGAAGGGTCAGCATTCTAGGTTTTATTATTCAGAATATTGGGAAAGTTTCAGAGTTGACTAGACATAAACTACTTTCAGGTTGGGTTCCTGTGTGTCTCCAGGCATTGAGACTCTCTGGCACAGTCCAAGGGCATGGTGTCTGGTTTTAGAAACTATGCGAGTCTGTGTCTATGTTTGTGTGCGAGCATGTCTGAAAAGCATTGTTAAAGGCTTGTTACGAAGTACCAGAGCTACACAGGCGTGTGAGTTTTCTGAATGTGTGTGCACACATTTGTGTGTGTGTGTGTGTGTGTGTGTGTGCGGGTGTGTGTGTGTGTGTGTGTGTGTGTGTGTGTGTGTGTGAGTGAGTGCTGTGCTAGGTTTAGCTTTTGTTAACCATGGCACATTAACTGGAAAAGTTCCTACTGAAAATGGATGGATCGAACTACAGTGACACTCTACAAATGGTAAAACTGATGGAAAAAACAAGCACTTTACCAATTGCTTTTTTGCGGCCAAAGATTTCAAGTCTGCTGCTTATTCATTTTAGTTTTTGTTACTTCTGTTACTTTTTACACACACAGCCACATACACACATACGCACACACACACACACGCACAGACCCATTATCTTTTGAAACTTTATTTGGTTACTGTTACTGACCATAGCGGCGCCCAGTGCCTGATCCGTACGATGTGTACAGTGAAGAAATGCCGTGAGAAACAGGAGCCCAGCAGCAGAGCTCTGAGTGTCTGGGCTGACAGGCCTGGAACGGGCTCGCTTAGCGACAGGAATACTAACGGGGAGGCCGAGCTGTGGCGTTCTCACCTTCGCCGTGTAGCGCCATTACCCGGACCCCTCCTTTACTGCTTTGCGCTCGACTTGTCGGGACTGGCTCGCCGTTAAATCCTTTTCGCACCCCGGGGCCCGTCTCTGGGGCTGTGGGACCGGTGGCATCGGTTTTCGCAAATGAGACAGAGTACGGAGGTGACACGTTCGAGCCATTATAGCAGGCATGGAGGAGAGTGTTCTGAATAACTTTGGGGATCTAAGACCTCAGCTAGCTCTGCAAGGAATTTGGCTCTGCTCTGCCCTCTCACCCCTCACTCTGCTTACTGAAAAGTTTTCCCCCACCCCCCACATTTGAAGCAGGCTCTAATATTACAACGCATGCTGGCCGTCTGAAGGAAAGCCTTGTCTCTGCATTCACCCCCACATGTACAGATACTGTTCAGTTGTTTGGCTGGCACTTTCGCCAATCGACTTGGCTCAAAGTGACATACAGCTAGACACGGCCGAAGTCGCAATAAAATCAGAGCCCCCATTTTGGGGCATGCCTCGAGGTCTGTGGAGTAAAGGGAGAAAAGAATGAGCTGTTTTGGTTTTTTGAGATGAATGCTGATTGGGGTGCAGTCTTGTAGACTTCCAATCTGTTGCAGAAAACTTTCTGACCGGGGAAGGTTGTTTCACCATCGGGGGAGCCTAAAGAGATGGGACAGCCGGCTGGCGAGGGGGGTGTGGTTTGAGTGTATGGACTAATCACGGGCTGTAAATGGGATATGGCAGCAACACCTGCAGTTCCCCCCGCCCGCCGTCCCTCGCCCCACTCGATGTCCCTCCCCCCGCTCGCCGTCCCTCCCCCCGCTCGCCGTCCCTCCCCCCGCTCGCCGTCCCTCCCCCCGCTCGCCGTCCCTCGCCCCGCTCGCCGTCCTTCCCCCCACTCGCTGTCCCTCGCCCCACTCGCTGTCCCTCGCCCCGCCCGCCGTCCCTCGCCCCGCCCGCCGTCCCTCGCCCCGCTCGCCGTCCCTCGCCCCGCACTCTTCCCAGTATTCCGACGCTCCGGGGCCCTGCTTCTCGCGCAGCCGCCTGCTTCACCGGAATCCCGCTTCAGAGCTGTCGGCATCAGTAGGCCATGCTCGCAGACCGTCCAATCACATGCTCGGATGTCCCTGGGCGCGTGTCGACAGCACCTTGGGTCCAGTGTGGGACGTCACAGCACAACAACAAACACACACGCGTGAGACCTCCAGCGGGATAACTGTCACATGCATACCTGTTTTATGTGACTCATATCCAGACCAGGGTCAAATGCATACACTGAAACAAAAATAAATGAATAAATAAAAATAAATGAAGTGTTTTAGTTTTGTAATGAGACTTAAAATCCAATTTCCTTCTCTAGTAGAAAAATGTGCTTGTTTTAAGTTACTTTTTGCTTGACAAGTGAAATTGTCTTACCCTATTTGCAAATCTTGAAGTGTCTTGAAATGAGTCAGTGTCATCAGCAATCTTTTTGTCTTATTTCGCTAAAAAAGCTAAATGATTCTATTTCTAACCTTTGCTTTAAAATAGTCAGTTATCTGTACAGATTTAACTCACATCAAAAGCATTGAAGTATTATGAATAATTATTTGACCCAGGTCTTCTGGTTTGCTGGAAAGAGGCCTCTTGTCTTCAGGGCACATTTAGACCTTTTTTAACGTAAAGAGAAACGAGACGATGTACGGCCTACCGTGCTTCCGGTGGGTTGAATCCGGGGCCCGGGGATTGAAGAGCTCTCGGTCGGTCCCTGCCGATCTCTTGTATGATCGAGCGGACCCTTTCTGACACAAATAAGAGTGCCTTCTGAGACAGATGAAGCTGGAGCTTCCAGAAGGGCGTCGCTATGAAATTCCTCGCTTAACGCTGTTCTACCCTTTCTAGACCCTGAGGGATGAGGGAGAAAGCAAGCATACGTCTACCGGGTTTAAGGAGGTGAAGGTGGAAGATTCAACGTGCTAAATTTCAAAGGTTATTTATCTCCTATAGAAACACGCATCTCTCCAGTCAGGCATACAGGCTGCTTGATATGCAGGAGTTGTGTCGTACAGAAGGTAGGTAGGTGTTTAGTTAATGCTATTCAGTTATTTATTTATTTTCAGTTTTGCACAGGCTGTATTTTAACAGGTTCAAGGTCTTTTTTTTTCCTTTTTCTTTTTTTTTTTTCCAACCTGAAACTCTAACACTTGGCATACTTGAGGCATGCTGGACTAAAATAGGCTGTGCCAGACTGTTGCTTGGATGCACGGCAATGTGTTGTTTTAAAACGGTATGTACATAAGAGCCTTGCATCGCAGGTACAGTGTAGCACAGCATAACAATTGTGTGTCCGAGCTTTGGCCTTTGGCCCCTAGGAAGCCATTGCTGCACACTAACAAACACACATAATCAGCTCGTAAAAAAGAGCAGCACTCTCTCATACATGCATGTACACACATGCACACACACACACACACACACTTCAAATCACAAAAATATGTAACCACACAACATGATGAAGCGGAATTACATGTTTTTGATCCGCGGTGTTACAGAAAGTAAAAGGGGAAGGCACAGGCTGGAGCGATTGCATTCTTGCTGATCCACTCTGTAGCTGAGAGAGAGAGAGAGAGAGAGAGAGAGAGGTGTTACGCCTCGGGCCATCCCGAGTCACCCGTTGCCCGAGAGTGAAAATGGAGAGAGCGCCATAATGTTTCCATCTCTCCGCGTTCCCCCGTTCCTGTCCACTCATTTTCCCGTCACACAGATTGCTTTCAGATGCGTATCTTTTAAAGAATGTTTGGGATCCGCAGCTTAATTTAAGATTTTCTTCATGTTACGCTTGCAGGGGGTTACAGGTTTAGGTGAAAGAGGACCATCCCCAATTTGCTTCAGTGGTTTTTCGAAAACGCTCTTTTGCCTTCATCGATGATGTAGAGGTTAGGAGTGGGGGGGGGGGGGGGGGGGGGTGTTACAGTTGGCCGCCTATTAGCCCCCGGTCTAGTAGCCTATGTGAGTCACAAAGAAAACAATGCTCCTCACGCTGCTTAAATGGCTGCCCTTTTGCCGCGGCATGGAACCACCTTGGTTCCCTCGTTGGTAATTGTTCCACCCACAAACTAGTTTGGACCAATAAGAATCCAGCTTGAATACCACCCCTGAGATCGTGGCTTATTTATTTAAGCTTCAGTGTATGTATGTATTTAAGTGCATCCTCTTTGCACTTAGTTTGTATAGATTGCATTGTCCGCTCTGCTCTAGTTATTTCAGCAGCCCTTCTTCTTTGCGTTTGGTGTTATTTTCCACAATGGTGTTGTGATTTCAAAAATGAATATATATAAATGTGTATAGTAATTCTGGCTCCAAGCTGGCCATTGTGAGGTGCAAATGGGACAGTGAATCTATGACATGTAGAGCAGCGCATTTAAAACAGCATCAAAAGAAGAAAAAAAAACTGTTGCTGGTTGCTGGAACCTGTCTCTGTGTAGTGCAGTTAAGAAATTCTGCGTTTCCTTAATATGCTGCCTGCCAGGAGAAACAACAGAGGCTCTTTCAAAACAGCCAATCATTACATGCCTTTGGAAAAAAAAAAAAAAAAAAAACGGTACAAACAAAGCAATGTTGAGAGAAAGATTTGAATAAAAAGGTTTCCGGCTTTCGCGAACCGCTTCATTACCGATTCGCCAATGTGTACCAGAGGGCTAAAGGCAGCTTTGCCTAAAGCAATTTAAACATTGCAACCGGCAGCACGCTGACGTTTTTTTTTAGTTTTTTTTTGGGGTGGTGTCACTCCTTGGCAGGAATGGGGACCGGAGGGCGAAGCGGGCTGTTTGACGGAGACAGATTGCACGCGTTTGATGTTGTTTGATGTGAAAGCGGTTTGCGGGGAGAACCGCGTCCCCCCACAGCGAGTTCTCACGTTTCCTCGGGGGAAGTGCTGCAGTCAGCTCCCGGGGGGGGGATGCTACTGCTGTGGTGAATATCCACATTCCCCACTGGGTGTAGCGCGTATAGAAAACAGTCCCCCGAGACTCTGCGAAATGAACAAACGAATCCCTCCGAATTGGCTTTATTAGAGTTTATTCCCCAAGTTTGCTCTGCGGACGGGGGGAGGTATGGAGGGGGGTTGAGGGGAGGCTGGGGTGTTTATCATGCAAACCCCCCCCCCCCCCCCCCCCCCCCCAGATAAGAAGGCTATATGTCCCAGTTTTTATTTTGACTTTTTTTTTGTCCCTTTATAAGCATTTCATTTTACCTCAACTGGGAGCATGGATTTTTTTTCTTTTCCTTTTTTAATTGTTTCCTTATTTTCTTTATTTTATTTGTTGCCGAAGCAAGAAATCCAAATTGAATTATCTACAGGGCGAATGAGCAAGGGCCTGTAGAGACCGGTTCTGAAAGGGAAACCTCAAAAATGCAAACGGAACAAATATACAGGTATGGAGAGTGAAAAGCGTCTCGTCAGATCGCTGACTAAACGCTGAATGCTTTCCGGCAGACTTCTACAGGACGGGGGAGAGAGAGAGAAGGCTCTTTAATTGAAGGCATTTTAATTGAAGTGCGGAAGTTAATGATATGGGGTTAGGTGGCGGAGTGGAATCCATTTTCACTTGAAAGGATTCCATCTCTCTCTTCTCTCTGGCCGGCCCTCGGACTACAGCTTTGCTTGTACCGCACTGGCAAATGCAATTACCGCCTGCCAATCAAATCCTGTCAAACACGCTCGCGTCGTGCATGTCTGTCACCTACGCGTGGAATGACCACACGCGCATCTAACACTAATTCACCCAGAGCCTGCACACTGAATGTAAGTTCCAGCCTGCTGTGGTGCTGCATGCAAATGACTGGTGATGTCATCACAACAGCTGCTGCTGATCATTAAATGCAATCCTGTTCTTTGCAAATGTTGCCTTGTTTCATGGCGTGGAGTGTGAATTTTGAATAACCGTCCTATCTTCAAGTGAATGATTTAATGAGCAGTCTGTTTGTACCTAAGTCATCATGATAATGTCGGAATTCTAAAAGCAAATGAGTTCTACATTTTAAGGAGTAAACTAGGGTCCTTACTGCTGAAATTTCAATCCCTTGGGCCCCTCCGTAGTTCTGTCCGCCCTGTTTTTGAGTTAAAGTGTGGGGAGTTAAAGTCAAGTGGTGCGGAGGGAGGGGTCTCTTAGAAGCTGTGGAGGCCTTGCTTTGTCGTGTGTGTACCTCTGTGCCACCACAATGCTCTCTGCAAGATGGCACCCTGAGCTAATAGATGTGAATGAGAGGGACTGTTAAGCCCATCTTTGTCTTTGTTTTGTTATCTGATTAATGGTCCAAGAAAGGCAGTCATCCCTTTCCAGTAGGCCTGGGTGACTCAGCACCCACCGACATGATTTGGCACTTCTCACCATCCACACCCCCCGCTCCCCCCACTCCACCCCACCCCAAACCCCTCCTACACCTCCCCACATCCTCCGTATCTGCTATTAATTTTCCTGCCACTCTCTCTGCCAGCGAAGAAAAGGCTGGGAGAGAGCAGGATAAAGCCGTACCGTAAATCTCCGGGAGCGGGCTCGGAGTGCGTCGGAAGTGACGTTTCCATGGAGAGTAATCCTAATCCGAACCAGAGCGCCGTTCTGAGTCAATTACCAAAACCTGGGTTTTATCCGGAAGCTTTTTTTTTTTCTTCCCCCGTCCTCTTAAGTTTTCAGGCTTGCGTGGTGGAATTGGAGTAAGGACGAGCTGCTGCTTTTGCTGTGCGCATAATTGAAATGCCGCGCTTTTTTTTGTACCACACTGCAGGGTAGTGAAGTCAAATCTAGAGATGGACATGCCTCCAACCTTTCTAGAGGAATACAGCTGGCTCGATTTAAGGTCACAGTCGGCGACTGTTTTATTTCTGGAGGTCTTGACCTTTACAGACAGGGGAAAAAAATGAACCTTCCTGGAGAAAGTTAATACTTTTTTTATTTTCTTTTTCACTTCTCGTCAGCTCAAACATTGATATTGCAAGTAAAGTAATAACTGGGAAAGGTTGTATCACGGTTTTATCTGGTCGCTCCAACCAGGTTTTCATCAACCTAAAATAAATAATAAATTAATAAATAAATGAAATAAATGAAAACACTTCAACTACCAGGCTGAAGAGAAGTCAGTTCTGTTCTCAGGTGAGAAAAAAAAGAACGGAAAAAAAAGAAATGAAAACCAATTGGAAACGCAAGGGAGAATAATGACAAGTGACGCACATAAAGAAATCACCCAGAGTTGCTCACTCCCGCTTTTAACCTTTAGTAACGGCGGTCCTGCAGCAATAGATGGAGCCTCATCTGCCGGAAGGATCTCATCAGGGCCGAGCGGGTCCCACCGCCCTTCATTTCTTGTTTGCTTTTTTTTCTCATTTGTTTCCACCTGCTCTTCTTTATTTTCCTTCCCGCGGAAAGGCTCACCTCATCAGGAGCAGGGTGTTTGGGGGGTTGCGCGGCAGCGCGGGCGGGCGGGCGGGGCCCGTAATTGCCAGCGGCGCAGTCGCCCCCGAGAGCGGTTTGGGGGGGACCGCTGTCTCTCCCCATCTCTGTCCTTCGCCGCCGCCGCCGCCACCGGCCTAATCACTCCATTTGTTTTCACCCTTGCCGTCGCCGTTGTTCAGGCGCCGCACTTTTTCACCCCCTGTCTGTCGAGGGAGGGAAATTTATCCCCCCAAATTCAGCTCCGGCTGGGCGTAAAACGCCGTCTTGCAGGAAGCGTGGGATTGGAGAGCAGAGTTTTCTCAAAAAACTGAAATTGCCAATGTTGCCTTGAAGTCAGGCCACAAATGTTCATTCTGGAGAAACTGAAATCAGTACAACATGCATTTGCTGGAATTAAAGCTATCAAATACCTGTTGCTGACTAAGATCATATGATTTGTAAATGTTTGCAGAACATGCAGGGGCCAAGAAACACATGAGCGTATTATGAGAAACGGTTCAGATTTTTTGGCTTGATGAAGGCTAGCACCAATTTTCATTCTAAATCATAATAAGCTGCGTAACAGGAACAATATAATCATCAATTCAAAATCTATCTGTACTTTTAAAGGCATGTTTTATGTATGTCGACTAATTCCATAACTGGTTTTGAAACAAATCGTGCATGAGCATCTTTTAGCCTGCATCCTGCCAGATAACAGTCAGGAGAGCTATCTTAGTTCATGTATCCAGCTGCAGTAAGATTGTTGCTATGTCTGTTGCTAGGTCAGTTATGAAAGCTCTTTGCCTGTGTGTTCAGGTTGAAGGAAGTCGTATGTGCCACAAAAAGAGTCTGTCTATCCTCAGGCTCCTTATTGGGGTGGAGGTTAATACTAACGATTATCAGAATTCCATCCCCCTATAAAATAATTGAAGAGTAAAATTGCATTATGTGATGCCCAGTCTTTTAAAGCAGCTGGATCTTGGGGGGAAATCACTGTTATTTACAAGCTTCCAAACCCACCGAAGCACGGATCAGGAGGCCTTCGAGGACTCTCATCCAATAGCTTAATCAACCTAATTGTAAAAATTAATTGGAGTCACAATTTATAGTTTATTATTGCACTGAAGGAGAATCACCTATAAACCATTCGGCACAGTGGTCTGTGCTAATTGGAGACCTGGGATAAATGTAATATCTTCACAGTTAATTAAGTAATTAGATGAAATAATTTCTTTCACAACTCGAGTGAACTGTTTCTTTGACTTTGTGGCCTGTGACTTTCAATACAGTTATGTTTAGTTTGGCATAAAGCATGCAAACAATAGGGAATGCTTTTATTTTTATTATGATTATTATGAGAATTATTATTATCATTAGTAGTAGCAGTAGCAGTTTAGTGGTAGTAGAAATAGTAATATTGTAGTAGTAGTAGTAGTTGTAGTATTGTGGTACGAGTAGTAGTAGTATTTACAACATACATTTATTGTAGCATCTGCCACACATACTTTACACACATCTGACAACACAGAAAATGGTGTAAGCTATTGTAAGCTTTCAGGATATAGTAGAGACATAATGTTTTTGAGTCATAGCTTGTAGATTGTTATTTTGGGCTTGTGTTAAAGAAAAGGGATTATTTTGTATCACTTCCACAAAAAAATAATTGTGATGGGCTATTTATCCATGCATTGTGAATAACTCCATTACAAAGAGTCATTTTGTACTTTATTTGAGCCTAGCAGTGGTCTCTCTCTCTCTCTCTCTCTCTCTCTCTCTTTCTCTCTCTCACTCTCTCTCACTCTCTCATACACAAACACACTCACCTTTGATGGTGTTCTGTAGTGGGACACAGTTAACTTCATCCTTGCAGGGGTAGGCTGTTTGGCCAAGGGACATGGCTCTCCTCCAATTAGGTCTAGATCTCCTGTAATAGTCCTCACTGATACTCTTAATTAAATCATGGCCACAGGTTTATATGAGACACTGTGCATGAGAAGTGAATTAAGCTGATAAGTTTTTACCATTTGAAAAAAATGGATAAAATAGTGCATCATCATTTTTAGAAAGCCTGCTGTACAGTAATGATATTAAGACCCAACAGCTGAAAGTGTTTACGCTTATGAAATCTCAGAAAGAATTGAGCTCTAATGAATTCAAGCTCTTATTTTCCCACCTCTCTCCTTATCTGCGGTGTAAAGGTTGAGACAATTCTCACAATTCTTGACCTTTAACAGGATGTGCATCTATTATCCAGGAAGTAAAGTAATGTATTCCTTGCGTATGCGTGCGAATTTGCGAGCTGCTGTGTGTAAATGTCAGCATGGTTTGTAATTGTGTCCTCTTGAGATGGATTTACAGGCAAGTGAAGGAAAATTTGAAGATCTGAGGGGTTACTGTCATCAAGGCTATCAACAGTGCTTAACTGCACAGCCTAATATAAGCAGACATAATTATTTCATAATTCATGATATGAACATAGACGTCTTTTCTAGATGATGATGATGATTTCAGTGGCCAGTGAGGTGGACTCTTTGATTCGGATTTTTGTTTCCGAAATGTAGACTGAATAAATGTGGCTCGCGATGCACACCTTCACCAATTAGAGAGTTTGAGGGCCACTCTGATACATTTTTTTTTTCCACATGGCAACAGAAGTTTGAGGAAGATGTTTTTAGAGTGCAAGCAGTTTGACGGGCAGGTTCCCATGGTCTCCCAGCATGCTATTACTTTTCTTATTCAAGCGCAGAGAAATTGTAATCTCCACCAAGGTTTCAACATGTAGGAGCACCAAGGTAGCAAAAAATTGGACTCAGCTGAAGGGATGTCCTTAGCCAAGAAGGAAATGACAGCTCCTGTATTGTGTGCGTAACAATTTTTTAAAAATGAAACGTGTTTTTTCCTCTTGAAGTGGCATTTCTGGGGATTGATAAATACATTTCAAAGTTCCAAAAAATGCTTTTACATTTTCACCATCATACCTCACTGCCAAACACAGCTGCTTTTGTGCTGGAAATGCACAATCAATATGGCCTGGCTATTTCATTCATTTATTTGTGTGTAAAAATGGTAGGCATTGTTGATGTTTAGGATAGTGATTCTATTCCTTCCCTTTGGATTTTTATTGGTGTTGATGTTAAGGTTTGTCTACCGAGAGTGAGAGAAGAAAAAATAAATTCTTCAGGCTGAGGCTGAGTCCTGACAGACCACTGTTGTTCAGTGCAGGATGACATATGAATGCAGAGCAGAGGAAATTGGTTAAATTGGCTTTGAGGAAGGAAGAAAGGAGCCATGCAAGGTGTTGTGGGTAAGTTCACGCTGACTGGGGGGTGGAGAGTGTCGAGCGAGAGCAGAGAACTTCTCCCAATCTCCAGTTAAACGGACAGTAACGGACAATTAGTTCTGCTCTCACGGTTTCTAAGGTAACTTTCTCAGCTGAAGCATTTTGAATTCTGAGTCACTGCCCTTCTTCAGTCTACTCTTAAGGACTTAGTCATGTTCACCCAGGTTTATAGATTGTTTATATTGTTTTCAATTACCTCGCCATGTCCCCCTGCCCAGCTCTGTAAAGTTTTATACACAGTGAATGACTCTCTGGACACCAGTTCCCTCTGTAACTCTCCTTATTTAAGCCTTTCATATTTATTATTTAGGAGTTCATTACCACTTTTATAAACAAGCAATTTAAATGTTTGTGATGCACATTAACGCTACATTTATATGCAGTCAGCAACTGGTACTGAATTGCTCTCCCATGTGGTATAGCCACTGCATGGTTAGGCACTAACGTACAGCTAATATGTAGACATGGACACGAAAACGTACACAAACTCATTTCACAAGACCAAGACCATGGTCGATTTACCCTCAACCATTCACTTTAAACATTAGTGTATGTTAAACACCCTGTATAATTTTGTCTTCCCTTCAGTGCAACTTGAGCAACCACATGCAGTACAATGTAGTTTATGAGTCCAAGAGGAATCAGATGTACTCTACCAGAGTTGATTTAACACTTCATATTGTATTATGTGGCACGGTCCATTAAGACAGTGCTGTTATGCTCTTTGGTAGTAATAAGGACACTTGTACATATGATTTAAAGTTTTAATGTGTTATCTCAAGCAGGCAGCCTGCGTTCAGAGGATGTATTCTGAACATGTTGGAAGTGAATGGGTTTGTGGAGGAACAGATGGACCAGGGCACAGAGAGTAGAAGCGAGACTTGGGAGGAAGGGAGAGGGAGGTAGAGAAGCAAAGCAGGGACACCACCGACTATTACTGTAGGTTTGCCACCGGGCACAATTAGGGAAAGAAAAGCAAAGAAAAAAAAAATAGCTGTTTGTTTCTGCTCAAGTACGTCTTGTACGTGGGAGTTTTTTTTTGCGCGTGTGTTGGTCTGGTTATGTGTGTGCGTTCATCTCGTTAACGTGTGTGGGCGTTAGCATGCGTTGGTGTTAACGTCCATATGCGTGCGTGCGTGTGTGGATGCAGGTATATATAAAAGCATGAGTGTGTCTGTGCATACACTTGCGTGTGTGGTGTGTATCTGTGTGTATGCGAGCGCTCCTGCTGCAGCATTTGGCACAGGGCTGGTTCTTCGCCAGCAGGCCAGATATTGCGAGAGAGAGAGAGAGAGAGAGAGAGCAGACAAATATCCGTTATTGCGCTTCTCCTCAGAACCATGTTTTAACTTCAAGTGCTCTATTACGCTGAATGTATTAATACATATTTGAGCCTTACGCTGGGGACCCCTTCTGCTGAATTGCAAATGTCGGCCCGGATGCCGCGCAGATAACAAAAACAAGTTATAAAACCTTTCAGCTTGGGCGACAGACTGTATAAATCAAGAGCTGTTGTCAAGGAGACAAGGGAAAGAGAGGCTTCGTTCTTTGCTCAGGATCTCTCCTGACTCTGTGTCCAGCAACCACCCCCCCAATCCCCCCCCCCACTCCTCCTCCACACCACCCCCCCCCCCCCCATAGCTCCCAGCAGGGCCGGATTCTTCAGGAGGTCAGTCCTGAGATAGATAAGTGTAGCACAAAACAACATTACTCTCACAGTCGCTATGAGTTTTGCCATTACGTGCCTTTGAATTGTGGCGGTGGCAGTTAAGCTCCTTAGTCGCATTATGTCACAAGCACGTCCCCATGTACCGGAGGCTAAACCGTAGGAAACGTCCGTGTCCCCCTCAGTTTAATTGCTCGTGTTTATCGTTGCCGTTCCAGGAAGCCTCGTTGTCGGCTTCCTGTCGATGGGGTCTGTCTGTGACGCGAGGCACAACCTTGTTAAGCGTCACCTCCTGTCTTCAAAGGTCACCGTACAATTATCCCAGCTGTCTGAGAAGCTGGCTGTTTTGTCCTCCTTTCAGGGGCTCTGACAGAACGGAGCATCTCTTTCAGTTGTGGAAATGTTTTTTTATGAATTTACACAAAGGACACTTCACCCAAGCTAGAGCCTGACATTTGACAAAAAAGAATAGGTGCATGTGAATGCAAATTACTTGTGTGTAATTTATATAGTCAATGCAAAAGTATTGGGACAGTGACACAATTATTATTGTTTTGGCTCTATACTCTGGCAAATTGGTTTTGAAATAAAACAATGAGGTTAAAGTGCAGACTGTCAGTTTGAGGGTATTTACATCTATATCGGTGATCCGTGTAGGAATTACAACCCATTTTATACTTATTCCCCACATTTTAGGGGAGCAAATGTAATTGAAGAACAGGGTGCTCAGAAGTTTCGTGGACATCTGTGTGCTTTGCATCATTAGTTCATGCAAAAGAAAGCTGACAAAAGTTGATTTGATTCTACTGGTGTAGGTCTCTAGGCATGGAACTTGCATTTGGAGTCTGTTGTTGTCTGTTAATATGAAGGCTCTCTTTGCTATTATTACTCTTGTGTTATGCATATGAAGAGGGTGTATCTTGGCTCAGTAGTGAAGCACAGTGAAGGTGTGGTAAAGCAAAGGTAGCAGGTAACCGTGGCAACACCCTGGTGACGCAACCCTCATATTTAAAAATAAATTTGTTTGCGAATGAAAGCCTCTGGACTAGCGAGAGGCCCAGGTTCTATTTCAATAGTTGCCATGAGTGTTGCCTTAAACTATACGGTCTAAAGGAATCACGTGTTCAAACTGACAAAGTAACAGCCAACATCTGCTTCACTTTCCCCACATTCTTTTGAAAGTTTAAAAAAAGGCTAAGTTGGTGCTGGCATCCCATGGTGCAAAAATCTTTGATAGAGCAAGTGAGGAACTTGTTGCAGAACTCCACGGTCGGAGCTCTTAGCTAGCAGCAATTGCAGGGAGGGCTATTAGGGCGAACCACTTCTGGATAAGAGGCTGATTGGGATTGTCAGGACTAATTATGTGTAATAGGCTCTTGCTTTTACTCATGATAAAGCTCTTGTAGACTGAGGCGAATGCAGCTTTGTGGGCTTCTCAGGTACCCTCAAGAAAGTTAACAAGGGATACCAGTAGGAAAAATGGAACTTTCCAGATTAACTTTTGAATACCAGGGTACTAATCTGCATATCCACACATATCCACTGTGCTGCAGTTTCAAGCTCAGTGGGCTTGGAGACATCCATCCAGTTGTCTGTTTATCATTTATTTACACGGCCCATGTTCGTGCTTCGGCCCTGGCTTTATTTACTAATCAAACGATTGGAGGGGACTTAATTATTCCACTCTGCGGGCTGTGGGGTTTTCAGCAGCCGGCAAAAGCGGCTGGCAATGCAATCGGGATTCAGGCGGTGTCCGAAGACTCCCAAAGCAAGCTCCAGCGCTTACTCGATTACTATTACCGAGACGGCGTCCGCGTGGACCAGGACAGCAGCTCTGAACTCACAGGTTCATTAAATCCTGGGGGTTGGGGGGCTCTGAGGTTTCACAAGAGGGTACGGGCTCATTTCCATGCTAATTTTCGGAGCTCATCTCGACTTGAGTCCATTAGGGTCGCCGGGCGACTGAAGTTTCCTTTTGTTTCCGAGGGAGCCAGCCGCGGCGGGAACCGTGAAGAGGAGCTGGGGGCGTCGACAGCTCGTCCGGGCCCACCGAATTCTCCAAAGTCAAAGCGTACATATAATTTAGTCTTGCCATTGCCTCCACCCCCATTACAGAGCTGGCGTGAGCCCCCAAAGTGTGAGCTCACGACTGGCTTTCAAAGTCATCCGGAGCAGCGGGAGCGGTGGGGGAAGGGCCGATTAACCCCGAGGAAACACAGGACGGGTTTCTTGAGCGGGGGAGATAAAGGCCTTTGGTCTGCTAAGAATGTTTTATGATTATTTCAAATGGATCGCCGGTTCACTAAGTAAGTCTCCCCCAACTCCGCCATCCGCTGCTCGCTCATTGATGTTCCCGTTCGAGAAAGTGGTGCACTTTTAACTGCTATCAGGAGGGATTTTTTTTTTGCCCTCTCTCACTTCAAAGAAACTGAATCAACCTCAGCGACTCGCTTCCCTCTGTTTTCCTGGCAATCACGAGAAGAATGATTTGGGAAATGGAACTCCAGTCGGATTTTCCGACCTGCGGACCTAGGAACGTTGAACCGAGCCTAGATTTCCCGCAGGGCAGTAGAGAAAGAAAGGAGGTGTCATGTGACTCATGCTGCGTTTTCCGGAAAGGATTGCCCTCCGGGCTGTAAGCTTCACTCGAGCCTACAGGCAAGTGACCCAGTTTGGTTTCTCTCCTGCCAGACCTCGAATCAAGGCCTTGTCTGGTGTCGAGAGTTTCAGTTGAAGGAGACGCTGAGGACAGGTCCTTGCTAAGAATAGCGTGGCAACAACAAGGCGACCTGAACGGGTGACAAAGCGCGAGAAAATCTTCATTTTTAAAGTGGCGTTAATGAAAACGCTCCGGTCTGGCTGTGAAATGAAATGCTTGACGCAGCACCATCATATCTTAGTAAAAAATTAGATTCCTTAGTTCCCTCCAGGTGGAAAAAAACAAAGTGAAGAGCAAAACAATCGGCGGCATTAACCGGCGAGACGTCGCGCTGCCATCAATTCCGCTGCCATTGTCTCAGAGTAGCGTGGAAGCACCACTGCACAGAGGCAAGTACCCTTTTCATTGCCTAATCTGGAAGCTAACAACTTGCCTGCCTCGGAGCAGGGGGGAATGTCGGATCCAATATGGGCTGGACGCAGGAGACGACTACGCGGTGCCTCATTTACGAGCGCGACCTGGGCAGAGTTGCCTTCGCCGTGTCCTGGCTTCTGAGGAGAAGGCTGGAAGTTAATTGAAACAAACCCCGCCTGCTATCCTCCTAGCCGGGAACCGAGCCCTCGGAAGGCGCGCTAATCAAGTCGGCGCTGTTTGTTTAAACAAACCGGACCACCCCTCGGGCTATGCAGAGATTCGGAGGATCCCCAGAAGAGAGGGAGCAGGAGAGACGCGAGCTCTTTTGGAAGGGGCGGGGGATACTTAGCTCGTTTGTGTGCTGAGCCCCAGTAGTGCACCATCCCTCTCAAATGTTGATTTATTCATGGACGAAACGGGGAATAGAAGAGCTTCCAGTGTTCTGTTAATCTGAAACATTGTTTTCTCCTCACTGCTCCAGCCTGTAAATGGTTTTAATTGCTTATATATTTATGTATTTATTTATTTATCTATTTGGGGGGGGGTTGTGGGCGTGTGGGATATAGTTGGTTCTTGCTGTGTGGCACCTTGCTGTGTGGTACTTGCCGTATTTGACAGGAAGTCCATTAATTGCCCCCTAATAGGATGCATCTGATTTGTATACTACTCGCTAACCCCCAACCACGCCCCTACCCTTCCTGTTGACAGCCCTAAAAAAAAGTGTTAGAGCATGGCTGAGTTCTCATAGCTGGAATGTTGATATTGTGTTGTGAATATCAGGGCAGGAGCGTTGAGCCAATAATGGCTATAGAAGGCTCCCAACAGCAGCCTTGTACTGAACAGCAAATAATCTATGGAAAACTTTGCTGCAAGGACTCTCATTGCCATGCAGCATGGTGATGCATAAATGCAGCTTTTTGATGACTGGTGCTTGAAGCTTGAATGTAATGCTATACTTTGTACAGCAGCTTGGGGTCCCTGAAAATAATTAGCATAGAAAGCGTTTCAAAGACTCCATCAAATTTGTATTGCATCAGTTTATCAAAGTACTCAATTCTAAGTGGAATCAAAGAGCGAAATCGATATTCCTTTCTTGTGAAAGCTCAAGAGAGAACTGATAGTGCAGCCCAGAAAGTGACCGTATTTAAACTGAACATCTAGAACAATGTCTGACCATCCAGACACTTGTAAGCAGTGAGAGGAGGCAGTTTTTATTCATTTATTTATTTTTAATCAGATCCACAAAGGAGGAGCGCTTCTTTAGATAATTGCAATTAGTATTTTTGGCTCGGTTCTGAGTCTTGGACATGGCCCAGTTTTGAGTATTCAGAACTGGAGTGCCAGCCAGTGTGGCAAAGTTCCAGGCTCTGGGATTCTGCCCCTGCTCACTTGGTTCCACGTTAGTAACTCCAGGAGTGTGTGTGTGTGTGTGTGTGTGTGTGTGTGTGTGTGTGTGTGTGTGTGTGTGTGTGTGTGTGTGTGTGTGTGTGTGTGTGCGTGCGTGTGCGTGTGCGCGTGCGTTTGTGTGTGTGTGTGTGTGTGTTTGTGTGTGTGTGCGTGTGCTTGTGCGCGCATGCAGGCATCTGTGTCTGTGTGCATTAGGGGGTTAGTGGAAGATTTCGCCAAAGCAGAAATCATTTACCTGCAAAGTGGGGTGCCTGTTTGCTGCCAGTAGGTTTTTTACAAAAGGATCTCAGTCAACACAGATGGGGTCCCCCTCCCAATCGCTGCACGGCTCTGCTAAACGCAAAAACAAGGAGAGCGATCCATCAAGACATTCACAGCTGTCATCAATAAAAGGGAGAGAGGGGCGCGCACAAGAATTGTGTAACAAAGATTTAATTTGCCTTAACTCAAAGAGTGACACGTGTGGGACTGAGGAAGCGTCGATTTGGCCCAGCGCACATTACGTCTGCCACCTGGCATCTGTCTCCCTTTCCTCTGTTTGGGAGCACCGCAAGCACATTAGCTACAGTACGCTTGACAAAGATTTTTAGGGGGAAGTATGTCTGTGACATTGGCTTCTCTCTTTTTTCACTGCATTAGATTTTCTGGAAATTTCTATCATAGGTGACTGACTTGTAGGTGAGGTTTTCCTGTTGTTCTTCTTTTTTCTGTTTCAGGATACGGTTTATTTTCTGGGATTCAGTGATTTGAATGAAATTACTGAAGTAAACATTCACAGCTGTGTTGGTCTGTGTATTTTTCACAATGACACAAGAAAAAAAAAACATTCTCTATAGAGGATATGCATTGTAAGAGTAACCCTCGATTTTAGCAGACATAAATTAAGCAAGAAGGCGTTTCGTTTAAGAAGCCATCTGGTGGCTTAATTATACAATGAGGCAGTTTTTGCATCAATAAACCCAGCTAATGATTTAGGTACACTCAGGCAATCCAGTAATGAACCCCAAGCACTCTGGATATTTAAAACTAATGAGACCGACTCCTCAAAACACAGAATCCTGTAGCCAATCGCTGATTGAAGAAACAAATCTTTGCTCTGTATCGCCGTGCGCGGCGAGCCAACGAGAGGCATCCCTCCAATTAAAAGGTCTGTTGCCGGGTGCCTTTTGACATGTCTGGATAACTGTGTTTTAGAACGGAGCCATCTGATTGCATCCTGTGGAGTATGCACCACCACTTGTCATCCTAGCAAATCCTTTTATCGTACATGGGTAGAAATTAGAGAACCTGCTATTTCTCTCCTTTTAACGTGTCCTTGAGATTGTCCGGTTGAAATTTAAATTATACTCTGTGTGACTTGAATTATTCAAATATCAGGCATATTTAAAATGGGAGGGAAGGCGAAGCAGAGGAACTGAATGCTCACTGGGACTTTTGAAAACACAGAGCTGCTCTGTCTGTGAAATAACAAATACCAATCTAACACTTGAACGAGTATAACCCTCTGTACATATTTTGCCCGGCATTGCTTTTCAAGTCAAGCATTAAATCCTCCATGCTGATAGTTGCAGACATGCACAAGAGCAGAAGAAGAAATGCTTTACCTGGAGTCTACATGCGCAACAGCAGAAGAAGAAATGCTTTACCTGGAGTCTACATGCACAAGAGCAGAAGAATGAATGTTTCACCTGGATATTTCATTATATTTATTTTATATACCCCCTGTAATTAAATAAGAAGTCAGAAATCATTTATTTATTTATTTGCTCTGCAATAATGACATATTACTGTTAATGATTACAAAGAACCTTTAAACTTAAACTTTAAACATTACTGTCAAAGTTGCTAATCTTGTAGTAGCACCCCTGTATTGTGAATGTGAGAGGTTATAGAAAATGGTGGGCAGATATTTATCATTTCTTCTGTTCTCCAGGTGGCGAACCTGGCCTGCTCCATCTCAAACAACGAGGAGGGTGTGAAGCTGGTCCGGATGGCCGCCACACAGATCGACAGCCTTTGCCCACAGGTGAGAACCCCACCCACTTCTTTCCCCCCGACCCATCAATCTATGATGACAGTTGATCTCATTGAGGCTTGGGGGTCGCATCCTCTAATCAATGCAGCATCGAATGAGCAAAAGTCAAATGTCGAATGCATGGCTGTGTTTCTAACTATATACTTTTGTTCCGTGTGCTCGTAGTTCTTGTAAGAACACACCTCCAGGTACACTTACAAGAGTACGCTTATCGAGTGTATGGGACACCATGGCCGATGGCCCTTGTTCTTAATATGAAAGGGGAAAAAAGTTAGAGTGTGAGTGGGCGCACGATATGATTTGTGTAAATTTCTGGGCAGGCTGGAGGGTGGGGGGATCACTGCATTGGTGAGTGAAGGGGGGACCCAGAATATTTTAGAATTCAAGGTGCAGGCTTTAATGCAGCTGCTCTTCACTCCCACCAAGATTCGATTTGGAAGGACTGGCCTCCAGCAAGTCAAGGATGGCACTTTAAATAAATAAATACATAGAAGTGATTATAATTTATTGCAGCCAACTCTCTGCTGTGGCATTTAAAAAAGTAGTCTTTAAAAAAATAAATAAATAATGGTGACTGCAATTTTTTTTTTTGATTGCTGTGAAGGTCCTATGCACTTCAGACAGTTTGGTGATTGTTATCAGTGATTAAAAGTCATAAAGGTCATCAGCAATTGTGAAATCTGTTTGAAATTGCAATAGCCCTGCTATTTTATGCACAATACACAGGCTAAAGGGGGAGGGTGGGGTGCAAAATGCTTTTATGGTTTACCACTTTTTCTGTTAGTATTTCTGTAAAAAATAAAGATGCCACATCAATCCTTTTAGGATTGTACAGGGTAACAATACATGTCTTGTGGCTTGAACTTGTTCTTTGTGAGCTTTTCTGGAGCACCGTGTACTGAGAGTCTTAGAGATGTCTTCCACTTAGTGGCTGATTGACATCTGGGACTGCGGTTTCTTTAAGCTCCCCTCCAGTCAGCGGTTTGTGAAAAATAATTGAGACCTAGGAGTTAAAAAAATAAAATAAAATCTCCTGTTTGCACTGCTGCCCTCTCCATCATTTGGAGAAAAGTCTGAGTAAAATTGAGAACCTTAAAACCTGTGTAGGTAAGAAAATGGCTTCTGTGCCAAGCATTTGATTTGTAATGCCTAGATAAAAGCTCACTCTGTTTTTTGTAATTTGGTTGAATCTGAGGACAAATGCACATGAATCCGCACTAGTGTACTTTACTTAGTGGTCAGGCCAATTACACAAAGTGCTGTTGTGACACTGGCAATAATGATAAATCGGATCTAAGCAAATCTAGGATCTAAGGCTGTGGTGAAGTCCATATGGCGGCCCACGCTCAAATCCACGTGAGAGTCCTCCCTTGTTTCTGGGGGCTGGATTTCCAGTCGTGACACTTTTTGCCGTGTGATCTCATCTCTCTCTGTAATCCTGTCTTTCTTCTCCCTGTTGGAACAGAATGGAAGAATATACAAAAGGAACACAGAGTGCCCTTTAAAACAAAAGTGGACAATTACTTTGAAATAATGTGGACCCTGTCCATTGCTGATAAATATTCCGCCTCAAGGTTTTGGATGGCGAGAAAATGCAGACACTCGTTTGCGCAAAATTGGAAACAGGGAGAGCCAGAATGACAGCAGTGGTGTTGGTTATGACCATAGGTATCTGGATAGAGCAGAATGCCAGTGCCCTGCTGGTACTGTCAAGGGGCGTTGTTTCCCAGAGGAAGCATTACATTAATAAGGTTTGCACTCGTGAAGCTGCCCCTACAGGGGTGATAAAAATCCGGAGTCTTTTATAGTCCCCTCACTTCAGTGAGGGTTGGCTGTGAAAACGCCTGACAGAAAATCCCTCTACCCGTGTCCCCGTCGCCTGAACCTGCCTGCGCCTCAGTCCGTTCTCCCGAACGATGTCACCCGTGCAAACATTTTCCCGGACAAAGTGAAGCGTGGCCTGGCCTGGGGTCTTACCTCAGAGCCCGAACGTAAAGCAAAGGCCCCGAAGCCATTATCATACGCGTCCGCAAAGACCCCCGATCCCTGCTTCTCTCACCTGCCTCTCGGCTGGCGGAAGCGCCGCCGCGCGTTTGTGCGGAGTCCCGAAATAGAACAACCTTCATGCCTTCGGACACGCGGGATTAAGACAACGATGCGTGTCAGTCTCGTTACCGTTTCGCCGGCAGAAAATAATTGCATCCAATCACAAAAGAGGTTTCCTTTGATATGACGGGAAAAGGAAGAAAGAAAAAAAAGGTAGAGGCTAAAAGACACGAGTAGGGATTACGCTTTTGGGAATGGTTGTGCAAACCCTCAAAGGTGTGGAGTAGTTTAAACAATTCTTTAATGATTTCCAGATTGACAACATTTTTGAACAAATGGCTGTGAATTCTTTATTTTACGTTCACATACACACTGCCTGTAGTTTGTAAGCTGACAAAATCTCTATCACCCTCTCAGAAATTTCTCATCACTGCAAAGCAGGCCAGATGATTTATGATGATTATTTATGAGATGGGAAACTATAACACAACCAAAGCATATGTATATGAAAATTCAACCTTTAATGGCATAACTACAGAGAACAATTCCATTTTCTGAGAATGCTGCCTGCATGTTGATGTCGTGCGTAGCTTCTAAGGTCTTGTACATACTAGCATTAAAACGCTATCATAAAACCCCTCAGAGCAAGGATTGAAAACATTTCGAAACCCATAACAGGTTTTGGCCATCAATTTGTACAGGATGGGTTTCTGAAACCATCTGTGGAATCATTCCTAAATAAATGTAGTACTGCCACAGAAATGTAAAACATCTTTAGTTGTACATTTTTATTGATTTTATTGTAATAATAATATTTTATCTCAATATTGTGGCCGCTGATTGCAGCTTGGACGGACGGAAAAGGCAATGTGTTGCAAACATTTGAAAAGCAACAAATTGATCTATGTTATGTTTTTTCAACTGTAAATGGCACCATGGTTACCAAGTAACATGAAAGATCAAGCCCGCTGTCAAGCAAACTTACTACATGAAGTGCATCCTAGGGTTAGAAACAAATACCAAATATATTAGAGCAGGGATCAGCAACTCACGATCCTCGAGGGCCGAGACCTGCTGGTTTTCCACCCTCCCTTTGCCTGGGAGTCAGGTGTGAAGACAGTCTTGCCAATCAGTGGCACTAATTACCCGGGAGAAAAGAAAACCAGGGCTGGATTTGGATTTGAGGGCCAGAGTTGATGATCCCTGTATTAGAGCAATGTGTACAAAACCGGCGAAGGTACCTGAAAGCCTCTCAGCTAAGATGTTTCTGAAACGTTTCGGAACTAAAACCGCTAGCGCGTACGAGTCCTATGCCTCGCTGTGACTGGACGCCTGGCCGCGCGTCGAAGCGGCGCGCTGCTCATTGCCACGCGTGCCTCCCGCTGTTTTTCAGGTCATCAATGCTGCGCTCACCCTGGCGGCCCGCCCTCAGAGCAAGGTTGCCCAGGACAACATGGACGTGTTCAAGGACCAGTGGGAGAAGCAGGTCCGCATCCTCACCGAGGCCGTGGACGACATCACCTCCGTCGACGACTTCCTGTCCGTCTCAGGTACATGGAGACGAGGCTGAGAAAGTGTGACTGGTTGTCATGGAAACGGAAAGCACTGAGCCACCTGCCTGTGTGAAGTAGTTATGTTGTGTATGCATAAAAAGGAAAGTTTTAATCAACACTTTCAATCAAGCATACCTGTACTTCTTACTTATTAAGAAGTATTGGTATGCAAAAACAGTGTACTTCATTGCAAAATAATAATAATAATAATAATATGCGAACTGGCCTCTCATTGAGGATGGTGCAAGCATTTGCACTCCCATTCTATAGGAAGCAGTAACACTTTATATAAGCCTCTTTATTTTGTGCAAGTTAGCTGAAATGCTTGTTGCAGGTGGGTGATGAAAAAGGATTTTTACAGTGAAACTGGAACGAAAATGTCATTCTGCTTCTACTTTCATGCACTTTAGACCCATACAAAGCCTCATGGTGTCTTCTTTTGAGTGGAACTGGGACCCTGTTATTATGTCCTGTTTCAGTGGCTTTTATGATTGGGTGGTTGAATGAAATCAATGCCAAAAGGAGAAATCTTTTTACTCCATTTTTAACAGTTTTTTTTTTTTAAGGAAAACCTTTGAGAGAAAAAGAAAACAGAATGCACATGAAAGCCCCTAGTTTCATATAATTTTCTTCTGTAGATACAAGAGGCTTAAAAAGATAAAAATAAGATCCTACAATTCCTGCTTTATACCTTCAGATAGTGTCCTGTGGAAGTACGTCCTATGATACACTTCTTTAAATCTGGGAGAAGGAGGGCAGCAGCTGTGTGGGGAACATAATTTCACATGCACCGATACTTTCGCTTTTGTTATATTTTCTTTTGAGTTTTATTGGCCTCAAGGTATTGTTTTTGGGTTTTTTACTTGAGGTGCATCATGGGAAAATCCAAAACCAGGTAAAGTGCATGAAGCCTTTGGACCCAAGCAGTCGTCCACATTTCACGACTCAAACTGTTACACTCTGACTCTTTTGTTTTGATTCCTACACACTTCCTGTGATGCATTCTATTACTCATTTCACATAAAGAAAAGTGTAAAACCCTAAACAAGAACATTTTGGGATGAATACATGGAACAATACTGTACTATTTAAATGTGTGCCCAAAAAAACAAACAAAAAACAAAAAAACAAAACTTGAATTGTGTGGCCCTAGGATGGTTATGACCCTAAATGGCTGCATAGAGTGTTTAAACCAGCAATCAGCTCTGTGATTCTATGTATAACAATAATGTGTGTGATACCATTGACTATGGGATCTACAGGCTATCAATTACACTGGATGAAACACTTTATATTTCTGCATAGTTCGTATAACTCATGCAATCTCTATTTTTTATGGATATGCACAGTTGTTGTACTCTGGTAGAAAGTAGTTTTCAATGAAACCATGCACAGCAATGTCTATGGATGTCCGGGAGTAACTGTGTCATTATATATTTTGGGTGAACTGCTCTTTAAAAGCCTGAAGCCTTAGTTAAACAACACAGTTTAGCAATACATTATGCAATTGCTGATTCTACAGGTACAATATGCATTGTAGAAGTACGTGTTTAACACCCAAGCAATGGTTTACACTGATATTTAGATATGCATTACACATATAGACATGGAACCTGTAGCATTTTGTTATCCACAATATTCAAAAGGAAAAAAAAAAATAAAGAAGCAAACTAATAACAATGCATTATCTGTCTGCCCAACCACATGCCCAACTTGAACATTCAGTTCTCTTCTGTTTTTTACTATTTTATTATTATTATTATTTTTGCTTTGCAATCAGGTTAATAGTTGCATTTATTTTATTAAATCAGCGTTTTTGTAAGTGACCTGGAATGTTCTGGACCACCGTGTTCCATTTAAAGTATATAATATGCCTTTAAAATAACTGAAATCAACATTTTCTTTTGTTTTGGTGAAGGACACAGCCATTTGTACTTCTGGATTTCCATTATTTTATTATAACATCAAAAGCAATCTTTCTAGTTCAAGTTCACCCAGACTTGCTTTATGTCTGTACAGGCGGTGTGACAAAGTTTAAACGTGAAAATGATTAGTATAAAATGTTTCTGAACATAACAACTCCGAATTTCAAACCTGTGACATTTATAAGACAGGTAATTAAGACATATTTAATGTCAAACTGCAGTGCATGCTCAGTGACATATGGAAAATCTTATTAAATAGTTTCTGAATTCATTTGTATTTAATTGGCTTGAACCAAGGTGCACTGAGTCAGAGTTTTGCAGAACCAGGTTAGTGAAGAGCTAAACTTATTTAATGTAGATTTTAATATCAGAGATACAGACCTCAGATATATAGTCACAGTATGTGATTTTGACTTATGAATGTCCTTATTAATACTGCTGAAAAAAAAAACATAAAAAGTTAACTTTGATAAAACTGTAAATAGTGTTTATAAAAATTGGTAAGGGCCTCATCATAGCATTATTACTAATGAATGCATTGTGTGAATGTGTGTGTGGGGGTGGGGGTGTAGGGAGATCAAAAATTAATTCACAAAAGCATGTCATTACTGAAAAAAGATGTGTATTGTTTGGAAAGAAAGAATGTTTTCTAATGGGATCCTGCTTACCACTAGTCTGATTGTTGGTTATTAACCTAAATTAAGGTTCATTGATGCAAATGTAAATTTACCTTAAAATACAATAAAATTACCAGTGAAAAGCTAGTGCTCCAAAGCAAAAAAATTGAATGCTAAAATAAATAAATTAAAATAAATAATAAAATAAAATTAAAATTCATTTTTTTTCCTTCATTTTTATGCTAGCTCTACTCATCAATCTACTCATGATTTGTGTTAAGGGCAAATATATTTTTTTATCCAGCTGACTGTATCCAATATTATTCAATTAAATATGTCTACATTTTAATCTGTGCCAACAAAATATTCTAGAGGCTTGTTAGGCTCGATGACTGTTTTTGAGCTTCACACACAAGACCTCCCTTTTCTGTTGCCTCACAGAGAACCACATCTTGGAGGACGTCAATAAGTGCGTGATTGCACTGCAGGAGGGAGACGTGGACACCCTGGATCGAACCGCCGGGGCCATCCGAGGCCGGGCTGCCAGGGTGGTGCACATCATCAATGCCGAAATGGAGAACTACGAGCCGGGAGTGTATACCGAGAGAGTCCTGGAATCCATCAAGCTGCTGTCTGAGACGGGTGAGTCCAGAAGCCGTCCAGCTGAGGGGAGGGTCTGAGGTAGTATATATCCACAGTGCGTGTCTTATATTGAAGTGAAGTCCAAGTCTAGTCTGACGTTCTGGACAGAATTCAGTCAAATTTTGACAAACTGACATGAAATATATTCAGCTATCATATTTCGTACCCCATCCCCCCCCCCCCACATTGCAAAACTGTTTGGCGAGTCCATCTGGCTTTTTCGTGAGTATGTCAACCTGTGTTAAAAAAGAAAAAGAAAAAGAAAAAGAAAAAAGAACACTCATTCAGTTGATATATCCAATGTAAGTCAACTTAAAGGTAACTATCAACTGAATCTGGGTCTTTCAAATCTGGGGTATCAAAACTAACGGACAACTAGTTGTGGCCCCTCTCCAGTTTGTGATGATTTGTGTGGGCCCTAGGTGGCCTTCTTGGATGCAGTGTAGTTGCTGTAGTTGCCCTGGGAAGCCACCTGTTCTATCCTCTGGCAGTCGTTTAATCCTGCTTAATCTTTTATCTGTTTTCCCCACACATTTACTGTTGTCTGTCCACACTTTGGGATTTGACCAACCAGGCTCCCGGCCAAATCATGGCTCAGCCCCACAGACATAAAGTACACATCTGCTCTCAGTGCATCCGTTACCACTGAATCGCCATTTCTGGAAGTATGCTTCGAGAAAGGCATGTCATGTTTCAAAAACTGTGCGTTTGTGGATGGTTTGTTTTTGCAAAATATGACCCGTCTCTCTTGCTGGGGTGTCACAGGCATTTTTAGTGCGGCCTTGTAGTAGCCATTTTTTTCTTTGGAACTGTTGTATTCTGTCGCTCTTTGACAAGGATGCAGTGATGAAATGTCAATGGAGGGCTAGCGAATGTACTGTGACTGTTTAAGAACGGAAAGAATCCTTGTACCGTGATTGTAAACTGAGTATCTGAACTGACAGGAATTTCACTGTGATTTATTTTGACAACTGAAATATGAGTCGTAGAAAAGAAGCTGTTTTCAATAACTTTGATTTATTTCTTTGTTTTACTATGTTAGGCAAGGTGTAAATTTTTGTTGGCTTGCTATACTTGAAATATGATTGAAACGAGATTTCAAATGCATCATATTTAGCAGATTATGTTTTTGGAAGTGGATTCTCAGATCTAAGTTATGTGAATTGAAATGCTGCACAGGAAATGAATTGGAAGTCAACAAATGATGCTGCTATTTTTATTTATTTATGCTATGAATAAAAGTGTTAACTACGCAAAGTGCAGAATTTACAAAAAACAAAACAAAAAAAAACAACAGATTATTCTTATGTAATAGGCTTTAAAAAAACAATGCGTACTTGTTTGAGCATTTTCGAAATGTGGACAGATTGAGAAGTGTGGTAATGGCCTAAATGAAGAGCAGGCTGATTGGCAGGCATGCAGGCTACATGTGAATAGACAGGCCACGTGGTTTGACCTTGTGGCGTTCTCTCATGTGTGGGCTCCACCACAGTGGTAAATATTCCCCATTAGACCAGATTTACCATGCCAGGAAATCCATTTTTTTTCATTATTTCCAATCTGCCGCGATAATTAAGAGTTGCAATTAACTCCCCAAAGCCTCTCGTTGTCGGTGTATCGCAAACAACATCAAAGTAGTTATTTGTGTCATTAGCACCAGCTGTGACTTCAGCACCAGAGTGTTGCGAAGGTAACCACAAAAATAACCATATTGATGTTTTTTTAGAGAAGGTGTTATAGGATTCACACAATCTTTGATTTTTCATCCACTCTTATTGTACGATATGTCAATATTTGATTACAATGTTCTGTGCCAGTCAATTTGAAGTGATAACAATTTGCAGTGGATTTCGATCAATTAATTCTGATCGGTGGGAGCCATCCTCGATACTTAGCATTGTTATGTTTTCTTTTGTAAATCTTTGTAACAAACTGCAGTTACTTTCATTTTTTTCCTCACAGTTTTGCATGCCTTATTGTACATAGGTCATCACTAAAAAGCCTTCCCTTAGTGTGGGAAAGTGCATGCCCTCTGAAGCGTGTGTTGCCAGCTGACTGTGCTGCCCCCTTCCAACTGCTCCAGTTTACCTTTTACATTCAGACTGGGTTTTGGGCGTCTCCTGGTTCCTACAATCTTATACAGCGCTGCCACATGCCACCTGTGTGATGTAGTCTTGCCTCAGAGGCTCTCTCTCACACTCGGATTGGGTAATTACAAGACACCTTAATGTTTCTCAGGAAATGATTCGCTCGCGGTTTGGGGCCACACCCCCTGTGTCCTCGGCACGCACCTCCGCAGTGCCCTCGCTCGCCATATAAGGTCTGCAGATTCCGCTCGGGTTCTTAATTGGAATTTAATTACCCTGTTACAGCCCTTTTTATGTTCGCCTCTCTCTTTTCCATTTTATTTTTTTTTTATGTTGGTTGTATTGTTTGTCTTAATGACACAGTATAATCACTTTTTAATGCTGCACTTTTTCAGTGCATGTTAGTGTTTGCGTGCTGTTAAGCACTTTGGGATTTCTAAGCTCTGAATTACGACCCAAAGGCCTTAGTCCCCAGGTAGCACTATAGCTGGCAACATCCTGCTCCAGGTTGTGTTCATATATTGCAATATATTGTGAATGTGTGGACGTTTTTGTGCAATGAAAATTATATTTCATAGCAGTGAAATACGTTGTAATATCTTAAAGCGGAAGCAGCTTGCATATTTTCTTGGATATTATTATTATTGACAACATATTTATTTCAATATGTTTTCTCACATATTCCATATCGGGAGGCCATTTTGTGCATCTGTAGCTGGTAAGAAACTTGCACATGCCAAAAGAAAAAAAAGTTAATGTATCCAAGGAGACCGCATTGCCTTTCCCTAATGTTAGAGGAAGTCTGCATGCCCGATTGACGGCCTTAATTGATATAGAACAGTCAAGGCTGCCGGCTGACGCTGATGTGATGCTGTTCTCTCCGTATAGTATTTCTCCTTGATGAAAGGCTATTGGGTGTCTCTTGTTTGCTTTTAAGAGCCTCCATGCAGATCTGATGGCACCATAAACCACCGCTATCGATTCTGGAGAATGTTTACCATATATTCCCATCCCACCCCCGCTAACCCCCCCCCCCCCCCCCCCCACCCCCCCGCCCGGTCGGTAGACTAAACCCCTGAGCAGACAGACATTTACATCTCGGGTATGCGCAGAGATGGAAGAAAGCGTCTCTCGGGCAGGTGATTAAGAGCGGAGTCCGGAAACGGAGAACGGAGAGGGTCAGCCGCGTGCGTCTTTGTTCTCCGAGGCTTCGCGCCGAAGGGAAACCGTTCCGGCGAGAGCGCCTCACGCCTAGAGCGTTCGCAGACCCGCCTGTCCATCCTACCGGCGGTTTGGCGTTTCCGTGCCGGTCCAACTGGTGCCGAAGCCTTTGCGGTGTTCCCACGCCCATTAAAACCCACGTGGCTCGGTGGCTCGACGGCGCCGCCCTGGTTCCGAACGGCCCGCGACGTCAGCCCCTCGCTCGAAACGCGGCGGTTGTTGCGCGCGCGAGTGACCTTTGACCTTTCTCGTTCTCTAAATCGCTCTTCCCAGAATTGACCGCGGTCAGATTTATTACTGGGGTAATGCAGGCAGCAAAGCACACAGCTCCATAAGGCTGACAGACAGTCCACCTACGGGCAGGGATTGAGGGTTGTCCTTGAGAGGAGAAATCGATAGCCTAATAGGAACCCAGTGATGGCTTTTATCCCCCTCCTCTGCGTGTTTAAACTAATATTCTCTAAAAAAGACAAATATTACTCAATCAGAGAGGTATTGCTTTGAGGACGTAGATTTATGATTTTTTTTTTTTTAAACCGACAGTCTCAGTGCTAATGTTATTTTGCCATTTAAAAGCTCATGCCATCCTTCTGTCCACTGTAGTTTTATAGGGTTGTCGTGGACAGGCAAAATATGACCAAATTATCACATTCTCAGCAAACAGTCACGTATTAAAAAAAGGAACCACATTTAATGGCTGTCAGTAAGGTTAAAAGTCATGCCACATATTCTACAGTGAATGGCAAGGAATTATTGTGGTCTAAGAAAGGTTATACCAGATAGCATTCAAATAGTTTTTTTTTTTTTTCTTCTCCCCTTCACAGCTGCTCTTAATTTGCCAATGTGCCCACTGGGACTTGACTAAAAATAATGAATAAAACAGCAAGTCCCATCTGTCTCTGCCACTCCAGAAGAAAGAGACGAGATGATCCGCTTTAGCCGATGCTCTGAGACGTCAGGTGACGACAAGGAGGGAACAACGGGCGTGAACAAATGTGGAGATTCCGGGTTTTTCCGGGTTATTCCGGGTTGTGCTGGTACGAACACGGGCAGTCATAATGTTGCTGAGTGGAGTCAGGGTGTAGGAACATGCCAGGTTCAAATGGGCGGCGAAGCAGAGGTCAGACTCAGACCGCATTGATGATTGTTTTCCACGTGGTCTTGGCAAGGCACTTTGTCCCGGTTTAAAGACAAGCGTATATAACAACTGACATCAGCAGTTTGGAGGTTAATGCTCTATTTGCTGATTTATGGTCAATTGCTTTGTTTTTATTGCACTGTAGATCAATGCATGGATGTGTGTGAATGTCTTTTTTAATATTGTAATTTATTTAACCTTTCATAGCACTGAGGTATTGTTTAAAGTTAACAATTTGCACAAAGTACAGTACATAAGTTATACTGGTATATCTCATGTGCAATTTTTTCCATGGTGTTAACCTGTTTTCTTGACTCTTCCTAAAATTTATTCCCAAGGATTGAGATTGCTTTACAATTCATAAACTATATTGCATAATTGTTTGCTTTGAAAAACTGAATTCCAATGTGATCAACTTTAACATCCTTTATCATTTGTCTACCCTATGATCGAAATCTCTTTGTTCTATGTGCAACATTGCTCATTATGAGTTTTTAAATATTTCTGTAAAAAAACTCCCTCAAACATCTACAGTAAAAGCCTATTTTATATCTCTCCCATACATTAATTAAAATTCATCCCAAAATCATTAGAAAAGAGGAGACTTTGTAACGTCTTTTATGTGTTTCATCATATGCTTTGACTTCACATAAAATTTATGTAAGTTCCAAATTTAGCGCACTGAAGTGTTGCAATTGATTCGGATTCCTTCCCTTAGAAGTGAGGCTAGTTGAAATAAAATGGCGTACAACAGGCGGCTTGCGAGTCCTTCAGCTTGTCTCCCATGACCCAGCCAACCTTTCACGTCCTTCATCCTCATTAGAGCGCGTGTACCCTACTCTACACTGACAGGCTTTAATATTCCAAAAATTACTTCTTTTTTTTTTTGGCTTTTTATGTTTATATTTAGCAGCCACTCCATAGACATCTCATCCCACCTGTCACAAAATCCTGTCACGGTTGCAGATATATCAATCTCCACAACAATCTGGCAGCAAAAATAAATAAATAAATAAAATGAATAAAAAAATCAAAAAAAAAAATACTTACAAGCTCTTGACTGAAGAGGGAATGCATGTGAAAATTAAATTCTTCAAACTTGACAGTTTGTTAAACCGTCCGGCACCTGGAGACGTCTGCTGCCGTCGCTCCGGAAGCCTCTCCTGGGGTCCTGGGGCTCTGGGCCCATTTCTGAGGAAGCGCACACGACACGTCCCTTTAGCCTCATTCCTTTGGACTGAGGGGGGAGGGCTGGCCTGCTCATGTGTTTGGGATATACAGTGGCATAATGTGACAGTATGCTAGTCTGTGGTATGTTATTTCACTTTACTTATTATCTTTAATTTATAAAATAAAATTAATCAAAAAAAATCATTTAAAAAACAAGAAATGCATGCTGTATGTGCTCGCAAATAGGGACAGCCACCAAGATACGTCTCAAAATGAAACTATGGGAAAATATAGTGCATCCTCACTATTCACATAAGACCGTTGTGGTTTTGTATTATTGCACTTCTGTAAAGAAAAGTTGCACTTGGCAAGTAGCGAGGCGGCAGCACACAGTGAATGCCATTTCTGTATATTAAGAAAGGCACAGCACATAAACCTGAAAGGTCATATGGTTGATTCTGTAGTGTGGTGCTTTTTGGTTTTTCACCCTTGAGCAAGGCACTTGACATACTGAACTGTTGTGCACTGGGAAAGTTGTATTGAACCCTAGTATTGTTTGAAGTGTGAACACGCTTTTGATTGTATGTTTAAAATACTATAGCAAATGTCTACTAAATTTAGCCTGATGTTATGCAACAGTTTTTTTAGATGTACATTAAATGGGATTCTAACCAAACACATTAGGAATCCATAACAAGGGACTAATGAAAAAAGTCACAAAAAACATCACAAAATAGTATCCTTGTAGATTATATTACATGAAATTATTAAAAACTTTATTATTTACATTTGTGGAGATTTGTCTTTGGCTACACATGCCATATAAAACACATTACTGACATAAAATACAGAGGCCACGTACTCAGAAATAATCATAAAAATGGTCCAACAAGTGCAACCATACGGTATATTATATTCTTATTTTATGAATTCAGAATACTTTCTGCATTCAGAACAAAGGCCCTCTTGTAGAGATTCTTAGTGGCTCTTGGCATCCTGTAGTCGAGGGGAGGGGAGTTGCACAAACTGAGGAAAGAGGATGAGATTTGTCATCATTTTCATGCTTTCCTCTGTGTGCAAGCTGTATACAAATTTGTCAGCTATGGCTATGAGTTTTTCCCACAACCTCACTAACCATATTCATTACTCTACCAGATATGACTAGTACGTTACTAGCCATAGGTCTTAAAGTTAACTTCGCAATTAACATCTTGAAGAACACCCCAGTGGGACCTGTGATTGTGTGGTTGGGCAGATTTCCACCGCACTGACTGGTCAGAACATGGCCCTCCTCTGGGCTTAGTTGAGTGGGCAGCCTTTCGATTGCTCCAGCGAATCCACCTACACAGATACTCCTACGTGTGGGATCAGGGTACACGAGCCGTCTGGCTCCTTCAGTGAGAATTATCTCCCCATTGTGTGAACGTGCTCTCTCAGTGAATAGTCTGCTCAGTTTTTCTCCCTGCTCTCAGTGAATAGTCAGCACAGATATTCTCCCTGATCTCAGTGAATAGTCAGCACAGATACTCTCCCTGTTCTCAGTGAATAGTCAGCACAGATACTCTCCCTGTTCTCAGTGAATAGTCAGCACAGATATTCCCCTGTTCTCAGTGAATATTCAGCACATATTCTCCCTGTTCTCAGTGAATAGTCAGCACAGATATTCCCCTGTTCTCAGTGAATATTCAGCACATATTCTCCCTGTTCTCAGTGAATAGTCAGCACAGATATTCTCTTTCTTTCAATGAATGATCAGCAAAGATTCTCTCTGCTATCACTGAATGATCAACACAGATATGGAATATCAACACCGCTCAGTAATAGAATTTCCACTCTTTTGCACGCAATGTTAATGACCACAGAGATTTGTGAATTTGCAAGCGTCCTTAGCACACTTTTGCAAACGAGAAAAGAAGCGGACACCTTTCCTTTGTTTAGTGTTTGTTTTCGGGGAGGAAATGGCAGGGGCTATCAGCTCTCTCCTGTTTGGCGGTGGCTTCAGGAAATGGCTGTCATTAGCGGACCGGTCCTCGCTCTCGTCTGTGCTGAGATCTGACACGCCGCCCATCTCCCCGCACCACCCCCACCCCGCCCCGCCCCCTCACCCCTCCCAGCGTGCCGGCAAGGTGAAGCGGTTAATTGGCCGATGGAGGGCAGCGGCTCCATCATCGATGTTCCCGGTGACATTTTCCTTGTCTCTGCGAGCGGTGCGGAGGTGTGAGCGGCGGTGGGGAGGCGGAGGCCTCACCCCCCCCCCGCGCGCTCCGCGGCGACGCGGCCGAGGCGGCGGAGTGTCCTTGGACGGACGCGCTCTCTAAAGTGGTTTCTCATCCATTTGTTTATGCCAGAGGGGGGAAGAAAACAAACTTTGAAGCATGCGTGTAACCCTCCCTTCTTCCTCACCGCTCTCCTCTTCTCCTCCCCGTGCGCAGTCATGCCCCGCTTCGCCGAGCAAGTGGAGGTGGCGATCGAGGCGCTCAGCACCAGCCCGCCGCAGCCCTTCGAGGAGAACGAGTTCATCGACGCTTCCCGCCTGGTCTACGACGGGGTTCGCGACATCAGGAAAGCCGTCCTGATGATACGGGTAGGTGTCTGTTCCAGCTCCCCCAGTTAAAATTCAGCTCCAAACCTCAACCGGGTTTGCCCATAAAAAAATAACTTAGGCTCTCCATTAGATGGGTGAATGTTAAAATAAGGGATGAACATTTGAAGATTTGATTATAATTATAATTAGATATTAGATTATTATATATAATTTGAAAGCTGACATAACTGTCCAAGCGCTGTGTGGAACTGAAGACTCACAGCTCTGGTAAGAAAATTAATATCAATTAATTATCTGGTCACAGACTTTCCTTCATGAATATTGATGAAAAAGAATTAAAGTTAATTTTTTCGTTAGCACTTTCACAATCTCATCCTCCTGAGAAGCCAGGTCGGCTGTCTTGCGGTTGAGGATTTAAATATCTGAGCGGTCTGCTTTATCTCTCCAAACTCTATACCATGAACCTAAACCGCTTACTTTTCTCCATCCACCCGCTCCCAGTATTTCATTACTATCTCCGCCCCCTCTGCTCCTTCCTGTGGCCTCGTGGATCGAACGTATCTGAGGCCAAACCGCATCCTGTTTGAGTCGCCCGCAGTCTTCCGGCCCCCCCCCCTCTCTCTCTCACACAACCATAGCGATGCCTTTATTCAACATTAATCTGTTGGACCGATTCCCAGTGCGGCTGCGGAATCAAATTATGGAAATAACCTAATGTTGGTAAATAATGTAAAACAGGGCTTTGGGCTGCCTCAGAATGGCCTGTCGCGTCGTTTCCCCGGGATCCAGATTGTTCCCGGGTTTATTGAGAGGCTTTCATTCACTTTATTTCGTGTCGTGCATCATTTTGGCCTGTGTTCCGGTAATGAGCATTGCTTAGTTTTATGTCCCACAGTAACCCGTTAAAAGAACTCATTTGAGATCCGCGGGTGGATGTCGACCTGCGATGTAAACAAAGGGGGATGGTCTCTCCCCTTTCAGTTAGCCGGAGACATGAAGAAATACCGTCCCAGGGTCTGACGTTAATGGAAGTTCTGTAGTTCTGCAGCACACACATAGTGGACTCACCTGGAAAATAGTACAAGTGCTGGACTACAAAAACCATGTCATTAAAGCACAATTAGACTGTCTTGCCATCGCTGGAAAAACAATAAAAATGCAGGCACCACATCTGCTTCCCCAACAGACAATTATTTATTTCCTCTTTTCTGTGTTTTTTTTTTTCTTAATCTCTTTCATCAGTCACAAAAGTGTTTGAGAACATTCTGGGAGTTTTGTTGCCAATTAATTTGGGCAAATGTCTCTTTTAGCGAAAGACTTAGTGACATTTTGTACCCTTTAAAAAGAAATAAACACTGAAAAATAAGAGTTAACTGAGATGACAAATGGAAACATGTTTGAAGACAGCGAATACAATGACACTGAGTATACTTTATGGTATCATAAAAAATGAATTAATAGCAGAAAAAAATAATTTTAGAAGCAGAAGAGGGCTCATAAAACATACTATATTTAAATTCCGGGAACAGTGATGTGTCGCCTGCTGGGTCAGCAAACTGAGTCGTATATGCCTGTATTGATAAAGTACATATCAAATATTTAAGCTGCTGCTTAACATTGCACAAGGCACTGTACAGCTTCAGATTTTCCCACTGAAGAATAATTCAACAACTGTTTCTCTAAGAGTGATTTTCCAGACCAGACAGATTTTAGATGATGCATGTGTGTATGTATGTATTTTTTTTTTATATTTGTATTTGACATACCAACTGAGACCCAAGTCTCTTTTACAGTGGTACCCTCTTTAGATGGCCTATAATAAAAGCCGTACCAAATAAAAACAGTAACAAATAGCAATACAAGACGTTGAATGAATAACAAAGAAATTGAATGAATAAAAATAAAGAAAAAAATAAGCAGACAAGAACAGAGAAGATGAACAGTACTGTAAGCAAATATGAATGTCAGCGGTTATACTAAGCTGGTGCATATGCTCTCCTCTGCAATCAGGCCAGCTTTAAACTGCCCAGGCGGTATTAGGTGTCCAGTCTCAGTGAGCCCTGGAATTTAATCCATATGAATGGTGTAGACACACTAAAATATTTCTTCCTAGGTCTGACTGTACTGCTTTCCTGTGATCGTGTGCAGTAGTTTTACGTTTTATATGACAGCATGATCAGATAACAAGGAATCAACTTAAGGCGAGCCTTGTAAATAAAGGAAATACTATGCTGCTTCCTCCTTAGGGCCAGCGATGGCCGCCCCACAGCCTCATATAGAAACCAGTGATGAGTTTGTGACTCATCGCGAATGAAACGCATGAAATGCAGTGGTTAGCGCCGTTGCCGCAGATACGGGAGCGCCGCGAGGGGGTGTGTTGGAGCTCTGCGGATGTTCCCCGGGGAGAGCCTCAGTCGAGTGCCTCCTTAAGCGACCCGCGGCCCCCTGCGCAACCGAGCACTCAGAGATAGCGGTCAATCCCCTGCTTCCCGCCGTTAATTTGAGTATTCATGAGGTCAGGCTAATTCCCGCCTGCTGTTCTTAAAGGAGCTGGCTTTCAAATGGCGTTCAGGCGTGTGACACGAGTGAAGCCAAGCACTTGATTGCCGCACCTCCCACAGAACCGGTCTCCTTCACGTTTTCTTTTCTTTCTCCCCCCTCCTCACCCCCCACCCCTCCCCTGTTCTCTCCACCCTTGTGGAAATGTATTGTTTCATTACACCAAGTGCATATGAACCCTGGGATTGGAAAACAATGATGCAAGTGACTGGAAACGCGACGCGGAGCGGAGGGTGATTTATAAATAAAGATCGCGTTCTCGTTTGCATGGAAACAGAAACTTTGAAATTGCGCTCTCGCGGAGCCCGCGCATCTGTCGACGAGCAGAAAGGGCTCCCGCGGTCGCGTTCTGACGTCCTTGAGCCGCGGCTCGAGCGCTGGGGCTACCGGGCGTGAGGCATCGATCCCTCGCCGTTATCCCATTTCTCCAAGTGGCTGGAAGTGTCGATGAGCTATTGACATGTTTCCGTGTTGATTTTTGCCTGATCCCCCCCCTTCCCTCTCCCTGCAGACGCCCGAGGAGCTGGAGGACGACTCAGACTTCGAGCAGGAGGATTACGACACGCGCAGCAGGACCAGTGTGCAGACGGAGGACGATCAGCTCATCGCTGGACAGAGCGCCAGGGTGAGCGTCCAATCACAGGGGCCGAAACCTTGCCGTCACCGTTGTCCTCATAAGACGGTGCTCTCTCTCTCTCTCTCTCTCTCTCTCTCTCTCACACTCACTTTCCATCTTTCTGTCTCAAATCTAATTTCTTTCAGGCTGCTTGTCTTTTTTTTATTGAACTTATTTATTCATTTATTTCCTCGCAGCGCAAGATTGCCGATTTCCTGATAAGCGCTGCTGCCTAATACATTCACGTTGAACTGCTGAATGACAAACCCAGCTACATTAATCACTTTGCATATGAAGACATCTGAAAGATTATAACATACTTATGCAAAGCTGAGGGAATCCAACTCGGTTTGCAGATTAATGCATAGAGGTGTGGAATCATTAACTCTCCCTCTGTTTACCAAGAAGGCACGTTTCCAATGGTTCCAGAAACCACAATGTTCGTCGCCTTTTGGGGTATCAGATTTTTGTAGTGTTTTCAACAGAGAACACCAACCTGCTTAGAGAACGTTAGGAGGGTATCTGTGCCTTTACCTCCCACGCCAAAGAGACCTTTGCATGCAAATGAGCCGTTGCATTGTGGGAAGGCTCTGGCCCCCTGCCCCCTCCCCACAGCCCTGTGAGAAGGCCCTAGAGTCAGCACAATGAGAGAATTATGAATGGAAATGAGGAAACAGTAAATCTAAAGGAACGGAGAGCCAGTTGGCGGGCGAAGGTTGCTCAACACCTCTCTAAATTAAGTCGCCTAAAAAGCTGGGACAGGAACAGCTGGACAGAGAGCGAACAGATGAGTGTAGCATCTGAGCACAGCCTGTCTTTATTTACCTACTCCATATATCAGGGGTTGCCAAACCTAGGTCACAGGGCTGCAACTATTTATTTATTTATTATTGATTCATTATTGGTTCTATCACACACACATACAAACACACAAATATATATTTTTTTCACCTTTACAAAGTCTCATTCTTGAATGAAATCCCATGTCTTTATTATTCATTCAGTTAGATGTATTGACTTTTTAAGTTTAAAAACCAGTTCATCAAAAACATGTTTACTGTCCAAGGTGGATAATTCACTGTTGTCTTCTAAAAGACAACAGTGATGTCCAGAAAACAAAATGTCCAGTGTTAAATCGACTCTTACAGAGTAGGTACGATCCTGCTTTTGTCCAGAGTAGAACCATGTGTACGCTTTTAGAGTTGAATTAACCCTGGTCATTTTACTGTATAGTGCATCAGCAGCAGCATAACATTAATTTGATTTGGCAGAAGTAATTTTTCATCAAATGAAGATTCATGAATATTACAACTTTATTCAATCAGCATTATTCATTTTTTGGCTTCTGAATGATAGGCATTTGTAGATGGCGGAAGAACATAAGGCATTTCATATCTCTACTAGCTATCTGCCTGCTTCTGTGGGACCGCTTTCCCCCGAAGGGAAGGGTTTTGGCAAACAGGTAATTCACTTCAGGACGGGCTGATTGAGGAGATACAGAGCCCGTTAGCGGCGTTAGCACGCGTTTCTGGGATGAGAGGAGGAGCCGGCGGATCGGCGCCGCCTCCTGCCGCCGCGTTCTCGTCGGGCCGGCTACCCGCCCGACTGTGCGCTAGGTCACGGGCGCGGAGTTAATATTCCACCGCACGGTCCGCTGCCCGTGTCCGCGAGCGGCGAAGACGGAAGCGTCGGCGAGCGGCTCTCCGATTCTCCGGCGGGATTTAAACGCGCGCTACGGTGCGCCGCGGCGATGGCCCCGGCCACGGTTCTGCACGCCGCGGTGTGTTTTATTAAAAGAGCGAGAGCGGAGAAAAAAAAATAAGAAGAACATTAGCATATTGTGAGCGTTCTCTGACAGGATTATGTAAAGAGGCTCCCTGCCTCCCAGCCGGCCTCTATTCAGGCGCTGTATCATTACTGAAGACACGGCGGACGGACGGGGCCGGCCTCTCTTAGGCCGTCATTACACCGGCCTCCAGCGGCTCTCGCCGCGTGGACGTTACGCTCGTCCGCTGATTCCTGTTTTTCTTCGGCTGAGGCTTTGCTCGTTTCGGAGCTCGGCTCGTCAGTTCCTTTATATATAAAACGCAAAGCTTGTAACGCACCGAAATAATTAAAAGAATACAATCAGTGAAAAGGCGCATGCGTGTCGATGCGGCAAGTGGGGCGATGGGGCGTAAAACGGAAAAGCATGAGGGAGCGCATGCGTGCGTTTAAAAAAACCTGCACGCGTGAGCGCACGCGCGTGCTCGCGCCAAGCTCCGGAGTCGGGAAAAAACGATTGTGTAAAGGTGTCGAGAGGTCAGCCGTAAAACTGAACTCCGAGCGTCCGGACAATTTATTTCAAACGAAACAAATTAAAGTCGCCTCAAAACTGTTTTTCTGTGAAGAAACCCGGAACGAGGTTTAATCCCGGCAGACGTGGCGGAGCCGAAGAGCGCATTGGCACGCCGGTGTACGGGGAGGATTTGACGCCGCATTAAGCTCCTGAGGACCGCTCTTGTTGTTATCAGTAAGCGCGGAAGGGATTTGGGGATAAGTGAATTCTGGGGGGAGAGGGAAAAAAAAGAGGCGCACCTAGCGCCTCGGTTTCCCTGACATCCCAATCTGTCCCATTTTCGCAGCCTGCAGGGGTTTCTTCATCCTTCTCTTCCTCCTCATTCGAAACGGCAACTTCATTTCAGTGATTCTTCCGAGAGCCGTAAATATAGTGGCTCCCAGTTCTTGAGGAAAACAGTATACGGAAGCCTTCTTCTTTCCTGTCAGACTAATGCTTCCTAACCTAAGTGAACTTCAGCCTCACTCCTGGATACTCACAGGGTCTTTTTTTCCACCTTAAAGTTGGCAACCAATTCAGATCCAAGAAACCCAGTGAGGTGGATTAACTGTGTGACCAACTGCTTTAACTGATCCTGTGACTGTCCAGGACTGGGGGCCACTGTCCTAAGGGAAGTATCTCAATAGTGCCGAGTAGTACTCCGTTACAGTTACTGCTCCACTGCCTTGGAGATGCTGGTCCAGGTTCAACATCTGATTGCAACAAATGACAAGGATGGAAATCTTAATGTATACATTTTTGTAATTTGTTTCTACCTGCGTTAGGTCTATGCATGTCATGCAGACTACATTAAGGTTGACAGTTGCCATCCAAAACTCACAGAAAGTGCTAAATCAGTGAAAATAACAGAAATGACAAAACAAATAGGGAAAGTCACGGAACTGCCAAGAAAAGCAAAAAATCAGGGAATGCGTGACACCCACAACTTCCCTGACAAACACCCAGCCATAATAATTATTCATAGACCTTCTTTTGAACAATTGCTCATTTGAGAAACGTTCAGTTAAAACAAAAACAATTGAAGCTGTTCTCTTGATGTTCCTGGCAGTTCTCTTTAAAAAGTGAAGTATTGCTCTTCGTGTTCATGCACAACTTAGCCGTAGTCATTTTGTTCATAGGCTGAGGCGAAAGCAGAGTTGGCTCAGAATTAATATTGTGGTCCTGTTTCAGAGGAAAGAAAAAAATGCAGTTGAATCAGTGACGCAGACAGATGCCATTAAAGATGGTTGTGACTCTGCTCAATTTGAGATGAGAACCATCATATCATTTTCTCTGCTATCATCAGATACCACACACAGGCTGAAACTAGATTATATTTATTATTCTGTAAACTAAGGAAATTGCCTCTCTTTTGGCGCACGTGGCTCAAGAAAATTTACAAGTAGGATGTTTCTTGGGATTCAGTAGTTCTTGTTGGTAATGGCATTTCAGTAGAGTAGATCATCAAAATGATGAGGAGCATCCTTACATTAATGCATGGCGCATCAATATGAACCATTGTCGCTGAGCCTAATTTAGATAATACACAAAATTGTTTGAGTCAAGGTTATCTCTTTGCTACCCTCCTGAAATAACATTGAACAATTGCATTATTTATTTGGTAGGGAGGAGAGTTAAATAATTGTACATTTATCTCACAAACAGAAATCTGTCCCTACTTTGTAACTGTGACCTTGCCGACAGATTTATTCCATCTCAGACACGCTTTGAATTGTTATGGTGAAAATTAATCTATTTCAGCAACAAAATAGAAAAATGGATGTGCTCTTTATGAGCAAGGCTCCAGTGATTAATAGCAAATCTATAACTTTACTCCAATGTTTTTTTCTTTCCTTTTTTTTTTTGGTAGGAGAGGGCAGAGAACTTTGAGATTCATATCCAAAAGAGTCACATAGTTCAGAGATTTGCAGAACACTTTGTGACTTCAGGAAAAATAAGATTAAATAAAAACCTACACTCATTATTTGTGACTGTTTGTTTTGCCTGGTGGCTAATGATCTTCTTCTCTGTCCCTAAACTATCCTCTGATCCACCCACCATGCCCCCCCCCACCCCACCCATTGCTCTGTTCCCACCTCCCCAACACCCTTCCCAATCACCGCCCTGTTCCTCCCCAACCCTACCTTCCAACCCTCTTGCCCTTTACCCCATACCCTACCTTCTCTTATCCCTTCCATTAACCCCCTGTATTTCCCTCTTAACCCACCCCTTACTTTACCACTCCTACCAATGCCCCCCCCCCCCCCCCCCCCCCCCTCAGGCTATTATGGCCCAGCTGCCCCAGGAAGAGAAGGCGAAGATCGCAGAGCAGGTGGAGAGCTTCCGGCAGGAGAAGTGCAAGCTGGACGCCGAGGTGGCCAAGTGGGACGACAACGGAAATGACATCATCGTGCTGGCCAAGCAGATGTGCATGATCATGATGGAGATGACAGACTTCACCAGGTACCATGAAAAGAAGTGGCGGAGAGAAATCGTAGGCTACCTTTAGGTCTTTTCTTCCTGCTTCCCCCCATTGTGTCCCCAATCGTGTTCATTGGTGCTTTTTTTCTGCTACCCCTACTCACAGTTCAGGAAAGCACGATAAGCATGAGGTCTCCTCCCATGCACGTGGTCTCATCCACTCTTAATGCACAAGAAAGCTACTATTATGTTATCTCATGACATGGCTTGCTGTCATTCAAGCATTCTAAGTAAAGTACTCCCATAGACTTCTGCTTTCTCCGGAGGTTGTCATCTCCTCCTCATGCTAATTCATCTGCCATTTAATAGACAGCTCATTGATGTGTTTGAGTGAGTATTCACTCTCATCTTTAACTCCCATTATAGTTTTTTCTAGTGCATATGTAAATTACCAGAATAATTTGTGCTATCCCTGCATTATGTTACATTATGCACTTGTAGAGTGCATGCCCTTACTCTGGGCAATACTAGATACTTACTTAGGGTCATTATCTTACTCATTCTAACAATAGTCCCTGTCTAATGTCTATGACATGGAGGGCAGAAGTGGCACTTTTTTACACTGTTCTACACATTCATATAAATGACATAGTAAATGATCAGAATGCAATTCCATTCTGAACCTTTGGGGAGTTTCAACATAACCCTGTATATTGCATTGTTATTGATATTTTTGCTAATTTCTTACTAGAACAGCTTTTTATTCAGTCTTTCTTTCTGTCTTTTCTCTAACGTTATTATACATTTTCAACTTCACATTTTCATTTTCATTTGAATTGCAGATAAATGAATCCAAATCCAAATGGTAAATGGACTGCATTTACAATTGATGCCACTCATTCACCCATTTACACACACACTCACACACCAATGGTGAAAGGCTGCCATGCAAGGTACCAATCAGCTCGTTGGGAGCAATTAGGGGTTAGGTGTCTTGCTCCAGGACCCTTCGACACGCCCAGGGCGGGGGATCGAACCGGCAACCCACCGACTGTCAGACAACCGCTCTTACCTCCTAAGCTATGTCGCCCCACAGTGCAGCGCAGAACAGTGCAACTAAAATATTTTACTAGTTTATCAAGGATGGGTACTTCTTTCATTCTTAAGGTCAAGAGTACAGTGCGGGTATTTGTGTTTCATTAAAAACAAATAACCAAGGCAACTCCAGGTATGGCAAGATAATTTTTTTGAGTTTTTGATGTTCCTTATCTGTTCAAAGCATTGAATCAACAAATAATCATTTTAATAGTGTTTACATTTCAAGGAGGCCCAGCATTTGAAACATAACACTCTTTAAATGTTTGAGCTTTGGAAGATGTATGTATGAGCTTTTTAAGAATTAGAATGTCTGTTTTTATTGTTACGCAGTGCTTATCTGCTTAGTACTTGAATGGTCATTTAAAGCTGATTATTGCACAGTTAATTTACCCCGTCTGATTTATTGGGTCTGAATTTAAATAAGGTGGAACCAAAAACCAGATGACCCTCTAGCTCCCAGGGACCCACGTTAAGGGCCACTACAGAAAAGCGAGGTTGCCAGGTGTCACAGAGACTAACAGTGTGCTGGGAGGCTCTGGGCTTAGGCCTGAACACAGATGCTTTGAGAATGACCCCAACACATTGCATTGCTCTTCAGGGGGAAAAAAAAGAAAAAGAAAAAAATATCCGAAGAGCAGAAGCATCTGCATTAATGACCTGGGTTTCCCTTGTGTACAGGGTAACTGGATCTCATTTTGTGCTTTGCCGTTTCAGAGGCAAAGGTCCACTGAAAAACTCATCGGATGTGATCAACGCCGCCAAGAAGATTGCGGAGGCGGGCTCCAGGATGGACAAGCTGGCCCGGGCTGTGGCCGACCAGGTACGGTCATCACAGACTGTAACAGACTTTTTATGGAAAGATCCTGGGTTTGAATCCCTCATCGTGTCCATGTTGGGTTTCTTCTGTGTACTCCAGTTTCCTTCTTCAACCCAAAAGGGGGGGGGGGGGGGTTTGATTAACAGGGCATTTATGTAAATGAGCATGTGTGTTCAGTTAACATACCCTGTATAAATGAAGGATAAATAAATAAAAAAACTTCAATACAAATAATAATAAAATGTTGATATAACCCCATGGAAACAAATGTCTAAATAGGATAAAAAGTGGAGAAGCGTTCAATAAAAAGCTGGCAGTGGGCCAAGGAGGTCCCTCCCATTTTTACCAAAACTGGTGAACCGCGCTTACGTCTAAAAGTAATTTGGCATTAATCGCGGGACCCGCAGAAGCGTCCCGTGTTTAAAATGGGCGGGTCCCGTTCCGTTGAGCGACGAGGACGCCGGCGAGATGAGGGGGGTTTTCGTTCGAGAGTCAAACGGCGCTTTTAGGCCGCGACGCTACCTCGTTCCGCGGCTTTCCGTTCGGAACGAGGCGCGGAGCGGAACGGAGATGTCACGAGCCCGGGCGACGGCCCCGCCGTGCGATCAACAGTTGCCGTAATGAATTGAACAGGTGGCGTGCCATTTTTAATACGGGGCGCTAACCGGCTCCTCGTCTCGCGTTCGCTGAATATTCACGCCCTTCTGCTGTCTTCCGTCGTACCCTGAATAGCACACAACCGACGCGCTGGTGGAGTGAAAGGGGCTGTGTGCGTTACTTGCGAATCGTTCTTTAATTGCTTTTTAAGAGACGATTGTTTATCCGCCGAAATAGGTTGCTCATTTTTTTGCAGATAAACAATTATGTTTTAAAGATTCCGTTTACAGTCTCTCAGCTTAATTAAAATGCTCTTGTTCCTTATTGTTCTCCTTAACCATTATTTTATTTTTCTCAACCTGCGTTTTGTAAATAGGCTAGAATTTTGCTCAATTCATGGATTCATAACTAAAAAGGACAAAGTGAGTTTTTGCTTGATAGGCTTCAGACTGTACAGTGAATAAAATTTCCCAAATAAAGGGAGAATAATATATGCAGGAATTCAGGGCAGTGGATATGAATCTATAAATCAGTTTTCAAGACTATATCTGTTCACAGTCCAGTAGTACACACTTCAGTTGTGCATTTAGGACCAAGCACCATATGTGCCATGGTACCCTAGTGTAATTAATGGATTTGTATTTTTTTGTTTTGTGAATTAGCTGCGTATAAACAGACAACAGGAGTTTGGTTGGCCTGTGCTTCCATAGCTACTGTACAGAGGAGCCAAAAATGGGAAACTGTGACATCATTGCATCCTGTTGATGGGTCACAAAATAGCCTCACTTTGGGAATGGGGGGGGGGGGGGTGGTGAAATGACACTAACAGCTGCACTTGACTGAACGTTTTGCAGAGGCAGATGCTCTCTCTCTCTCTCTGGTCTCCCTTTGACTCACAGTCTCCTGATCTTTTCATTTTCCTCTTCCTGACTTTAATAACATTCTTTAGTAGGCACATCAGTTCCAAGGACTTTTCTGAAATCACTGTTGCAAAAAGCATGTAAATTACATCTTGACTTGTAGCACTTGCAACATTGACACACCTATTGTATACAAGTGCTTTTGTGGTTTCTGTGCAGCATGAAGTGCATAACTTATTTTTATATGAAAGGACCCATTGCACTAATATGTCATTATGTACCAAGAGCAGCACAAAGATAGTTATTACACTGTACAGCTGTGAGACTGTAATGAAAAAGGAGACATTTTAATTGTAATATATTCATTTATTAAAATAAATAAATAACTTTAGAAAGTGAGTGTAAAATGGCGTTTACTACACTATCTTCTGGCTGTTCCCAACCAATAAAATAAAAACCCAGTTATCAGAGGCATCAGTACTGAATCATTTGCGATGGATTTACAGTATATTTTCACCCACAATCAGGGCCGGAACATTCTTCAAAAGTCAAATTACTTAGTCCTAGAAAACTAAATGATAAATAAATAAATAAATAAATAAATAAAAATGCATTCAGTAACCAAAAACCCAAATAGGAATTACCCAACACTGCCAAATTAAAAATCTGACAGTTTTTAAGCTTGTCCCCAAAACTCATTAAAAAATAACATCAATACAAGGATGTAATTTGCGATTAGCAGTTGTGACCAGGCTGTGATTAGTTCCGGTCCTCACCTCGATATGAATCACTCAATTTATTTGTCCACATGTTGTCTGATTAATTTTAGTGCAGGCTCATTGGAAGTCACATTGTTTTATTCTGGGGTACGCCCATCTGCAGTTTTCATAGGCAAAGGCAGCAAAAAACTATTAAACTTTACAGAGAGAAAGAAAAAAAAAGTCTAGTTTTCATCGTTTTACGCTTTTTCCTGGTGGTTAAGTCTGTTTTTCGGCAGAGTGTTAGAAAATGAAGCTGAACACCTGCTTCAGCAGGAAATGAGGCGTGCTGTTTATTTACATGAGGAGACAATCTGGCAAATAAATGGACTATTAGCCATAGTCACAAAAGGGAAAGAGAATGTCACCCATGTGCCTAAGTTGGACTGGGGTGTGAAGGTGGGGGCAAGATATTTGGGGAAGTTTGGGGAGATTTGTTTTGTGCATGTTGTCCTTCTGTGGAATTATGTACTAGTTCTGAACCAAGAAATATATGGCATATAAATATGACATATAGCATCCCCCAAGGGATAATAGACTATGGGTCCATGTAATCTATGCTATCTAATGAGGTAGACTGAAGGTATTGCATGTTGTGGGATTGTTCTACGGTAGTGATAAAGTATTTACACCTTCATAATAACTCTTAAAAATGTACTTAATATGTAGTTTACCTGCTGTACTTTCTCGCTTAAGAGGGATGCACAGATATATCAGCGGATTGCTGCCTACGAACGTGGAAAACGTAATTGAGTTATGCGATATAACTGAATACGTAAGCCATGTGAATTATCACGCCACCTCTTTTTTTAGCCTAAAAGCGTGAATGAGTTTTCTATAGCAGTTGTGACCATTAGCAATGCATCATGTTCATGTGAAAAGAAAAAAAAAAAAACATGTCTTGGCACCAGTTCGTATTTATGTCGCACTGCTGAGAAAACAAGTAACAGTTTGTTCAGAACTGAATCGGAGACTCAAAGTTGGGAAGAAGGCAGCTCTCATTGTAGCCGCATGGCCGATCACACCTGGGCTTAAAACGCAATGACGTAAAACAGGGCTTGTTTCATTTGCTAGTTAGGGCATACTAATGAGAGCGCTGAGAAGATTTGAAAATGTTAACGGCGAGACGGTGTGTCTGCATAAAAGGCTCCACGGAGAATGAGGGGGTGCTGTGTCTGTTCCTAGCCAGTTTCCCTGTGTGTGTGTGTGTCTGACACCCCTTACCCCTTCTTGAAATGCACACTGAAGCATATTAAATAAATAATGGCCACGGTGGAGTTAATGATTAACAGGGCCAGTAGAGCATTTCCCCTGCTGTGGTCAGTGTTTGGGACGGCTCCTCAGCTGTTAACCAACCCCCCCCCCATCCCATCCCCCCCCCCCCCCCCCCCCTTGCCATCACCCCTCCCACCACATTGTAATACAGCAAACAGTTTGAGAGTTAACAACTTGAAAGGCGTTATTTTTACAACCATATTAGCTGTCACAGAGAACAGTTTTACTGGGGCTGGCCTTTTTTAAAAAAAATTGTCACGACTCAAGAGGTGGAATTTTTCAGTCCTCATCGGAAAAAAAATCCTCATAAAATGCGCCGCTTTATAATTTCAAGTTCATTTCTCTCATAAACCAGGTCTTGGGTAGCTTGTCGTGGTGAGTTACTAAGCAACACATCATTGCCATAGCTGTACGACATTTTCACTTTTCTCAAAGTGATCGCAAAACAGTTGGTTTATTTTATTTTATCACATAAAACGGAACAGCCGAGGGGGCAGGAAGGGGCAGGTGTTCACTGAATATAAATCAATTTGTCGTATTATTGTCCAACTTGTTGTTTTTTCACAAGGAAGTTCTATTCCCATTAGCTAACATGACACCCCACTGCCCTGTTTCTATACTCATCCTTAAGGCAGGATGTGTGTTTGTTTGTGTGTGTGTGTGTGTGTGTGTGAGTGTGCCTGTTTTATAGTAAGTATAGGAGTGTGATTTTATAGTCTGCAGTAATACCTCCACTTTGTAAATACCAACTATTAAAGGGAAGAAATGAACAGATGTGGAAAAGCAGGTGTGCTGGCAGATAAGCTCAGGCTTATTTGTATTTATAGAACAGGGAATAGAACAGCTATGGTATGCACCTCATAGCATTTTAAAAGGAAGGCGGTTATAGTCTTTCATTTCCCTTGGATCTGCAGTCCAAATCAAGAGTGAACTACCAATGCAGTTCCCAAAAAAATGTTTTATTTCCCCGAGTGCTACACAAGCCGTTGGATTTTTTTTTTTTTTTTTGTACTTCCTGTCTGACGAAAGTGACTGCCCTGTGGCTCTGCCTTTCAATTTCCCATGATCTCTCGATCCTTTTTGTTTTATCCACGACTCTATTGTGTGTCTTTCAGTGTCCTGACTCGGCCTGCAAGCAGGACCTGCTGGCATACCTGCAGAGAATCGCCCTGTACTGCCACCAGCTCAACATCTGCAGCAAGGTGAAGGCAGAGGTGCAGAACCTTGGAGGGGAACTCATTGTCTCTGGGGTAAGTCTTCTCCCCTAAAATTCTCCTTTCAAACTGTGACTTAACGTGTGTTTGTGTTTGTGTGTGTGTGCACGTGTTTGTGTGTGTGTGTGTGTGTGTGTTTGTTTCCCTTCATTAGTCTCCAAATCATTAACACTGCTCCTTAAGATCAAATTTCCCCAAATCCTTTTGGCATCTCTTTGCAAAAACAGGCATCTTTGTGTCAGTTAGAACTTCATTGGAACTGTGTATTAAAGGGCACTTTACTGTGGATGAGAGGCACAGCAGTGGACATGTAACCAGAAAGATTGCCATTCCTTAAGTCATCAAAGTCATCAGAAGAGTTGGTAAAAATATTTTGATAGTTTGTGTGTGAATTATTTGTTCGTTGGGCACACGTTGTTTTTTGTTGTTTTTATTTTGTTTGTTTCAGCATGAGCTGACTTTTGAAACAAAGGTTCCTGAGCCTTTTGAGATTTTTATATCGATGGTTCTATATAGTTTACTAGCACAGAAACTTGTTTATTTTTGAATGTGAACATTTAGGATTTCATCCCATTAAACATGACATAAAAATATGACTCAGAATCTAACTTGTAGTTAGAGTGTGAATTTGCGAAGGTCAATGAAATGGTGACTAATTTGTTATTTGTTTATACCCATCTTTGGTTGACAGACAGAGCCGACTTTGACAGACTTTGTAGCAACTGCCTTTATTTACTGAGCCACTTGGAAGCCCTCAAACTGTGACTTACTGTGTGTGTGTGTGTGTGTGTGTGTGTGCATGTATTGCTATCTTTGTGAGAATCAAATGTCCCCACAAGGATGGAAATATGAGGAAAATTACACAAGGTGGGGACCTTTTGCTGGTCCCCACAAGTTCAAGAGACTGTTTTAGAGTTAGGACTTAGGGTTAGGGTTACAATTAGGTTAAGGTTAGGGTTAAGGTTAGGCATGTAGTGGTTGGGGTTAGGGTTAGGGTTAGAGGTTATGGAATGAATGTAAGTCAATGGGAAGTCCTCACAAGTATAGCAATACAAACGTGTGTGTGTGTGTGCAGGAGATATACATCTGTGTACATTAGGGGGTCAGTAGGATATTTCACCAATGCAGAAATAATTTACCTGCAAAGTTGGGAGCTAAAGTGGGGAGTCTAAAAAACCTCACTGCCAGTAGGTTTTGGCAAAAGTATCTCAGGCAGCACAATGCGTGCGTGCGTGCACGTGTACCAGAACCAATATGTGTAATGCATTATATATGTAAAGGGTCTCCTTCCTTCCACTGGTAGAATGATTATAGAACAATTGTTACAGATGAATGACCAAAATTACATTGTACTCAAAAGAAAAAGTGGGTCAGGGTCTCCACTGAGAATGACAGTTAATGAATTGGCACTAAAATTCACTGAATTGTAAGCATTTAAAGACATGGTTTTACTGCAACAATAGTTAAATAGCTCATTATTAATCCAAGTACAAATTAAACAATGCGTATGTGCCAGGAATGAGTAAAAATGAAGCAATGCTCAACCTGCTCCCCATAACCTGTCTGGATAACTGTTTCAATCCTGCAACCAAAAACCTGGCCACATATAAGGCCACACAAGCAATGCACCTTTTTTTTTTTCTGAAGACACATTTCTGATTGAAGAGCGTGTTGAAGGCTTGTTTCCGGATATAAAACCACCCATGTGTGCAGCTTACTTCATTAAACCTATTAAATCTGAAGCTCTGAATTTCGAGCGAGTTAGTAGGCTGTGTTTTTTGCCGCACAGATTCCCATCAGCGTGTCCTGCGCTGCCCACGGAGGCTAAGCGTAAGCACTTCGCTGGCATGCGCACTGGAGCGAACGCAGAGGCTGTGATGTTCTCATGTACTCTCATGCGTCATATGCTTACAGCATAGCGTGTAGCCCCCATACCAGCGCCGTGCCGGTGTACCGTTCTTTGCTGCACATGCCCCCTACTGTCATCTTATCCAAGTGCACCACCAACACAAAAGGTGTTTTTATAACCTTAATGATAACATGTATTATTATTATTATTATTCAGCAACAATTACCTGTTTTAGCTTCTAAGGTGAGTGTTTTGGAGAAAGCCATTTAACATTGAACAAACAGTTGCATATAGAAAATTCCCTATCTGAAATCCGAAAATTCCCTAAAATTCTATATCTTCCTGAATGTACACCCACCATCAAAATTCAGAGTACTGACAGAATTTGCTAAATAGTGATTGCATTGTGGAATCATTGTAGGTCTGGCAAAATTAGAACCCCCATCTCCCCCCAAATTAAAAAAATAATAATAATTGAAAATTGTCACCCTTTGGTATTAATTCTAGGTGGCAGTGTAGAGTCTAGAGACAGGGCTCAAACCCAAGGGCTGTGCCGTGTTCATTATGCTGGTGACATCACTGCAGGTCCTTTGATGAGACCTTTACAGCACTGGATATATTTTACTTATTACAGACACCCCCTTCTGCTGTAAGCAAGATTGGTTTTGCATTGCTTGGACAGTATATTACATTTATTTGGCAGACGCTTTTATCACAATACAATAAGTGCATACCGAAGGTCATTGTAACAACTACGAAACACAGGTCCGACTGTTCATTATGTAACAGTTATTCATTGCCATAAGCACATTAAGTCCAGTTCACCCAGTAAGCATAGTCTTGGAGGTGCTGTGAGATGTCAGGCAATGGTGTCTTTGAATATTAATGTATCCATTGCATTCCTTTGCTTTGCTGACGGAAGCCCTCCTTAGATCAAAACATCACCATTTTTGAGGGCAACACGGGTCTGGGTTCTACAAATGTCTAAGCCTGAAATTTGGTGTTCACTCAAATGGTGGCATTTGTTTACTTGAAATAATGACATTAACAATAACTCCCTTCTTTTTTGGCAGTCTAATCCAGTAGCCTGAAATTCAATTAAGCTCAGCTTTCTTCCACAATAGAATACGGGATGAGGTAATTGTGTTTGATAAAGGTGTAAATAAATTTTGAGCGATTAATAATGAGCTTGGCGCAGTCAAACAATCTCAAAATTTGCTGCTATAAACGGATGCATTACATGGGATAATTCTTTGGACTAAACAAAACCACCAGGTGCAATTGCACCTAATTGCCATTAATTAATAATCTAATGGCTAATTCAGGTAAACTGAAATGGGCTGATTTTTAATGACTGCTTAACAGGTACCTTGGTGAAGAGACTGTGTAAGCATATCAGCGCTGGAGCACTGAATTGCAAGCTGAATAAGTCAGGCTGTAGAAAAACACAAGTCGCATTATTCACAACCTCTTCATCAACAGGAAGTTCCATCTCATAAATAAAATTCCCCAAATCTCACTTAAAACACTCCCATTGATCTTATTGTACATGACCAATGACCACATCATGGGTCCCGCTTATCTACCTATCACATGTAATCCTTACGGTGTAAAACCCTGATAGCCAATGAGGAGTAGCCTGTTTCTGACAGCAGTCTTTATTTAACACGCCAGGAAGGGTTAATCTTTTCACTGGCTGTATGAGGTCAGAGAGCGGTCTCAGCAAATGAGATACGGAGCACAGGCTTCCGTCACCACTGTGTTCTTTAAGAACCTGTCTGCACAGACAGGAGGAGAGTGATACGACGCTAAAGGACAGTTGAAATGAAGCACCTTGCTCAAGGGTACAGCGGGAAAGTGTGCTGCAGAGTAGTCACAAGTGTAGACATGTGGTCTGGGCCAGTCTGGATTGGTCCAAAAAAAAAAGAGATTTACACCTGACCACTTGACCTGTCTTTTTTTTTTTTTTTTTTCAGTCTTTTACCCAGATGCAGGTTGAAAACTGCTGCCCTCTCTTTACCCAGCATTCCCTGCAGCTCACCTGCCATTTGTATAAAGCAGGGTGGGGTGTCTGTTAGCCTGACCCCGTGGGGAGTTGGCGCCGGTATCAGGCGGGCAACCTGTCTGATCCAGGGCGAGGTTCTGTGATTCACGCTGTCGGGCCCCTGTAATTAGGCAGGGCCCCAGGGCACGGCCTTGGCCCCGCTGTCTCTATTTAACACAGGGTCATGCAGCGCTGTTCAAGCATTTTCTTTCATATGTTGAATAAAAAAAATAAAATAAAATGAATAAAAAAAATAGACATGTGCCACCTCCAGGGAGCTTATTAAACATGTCAGCTTTTGAGTGGAACTTGAAAGGCCGCGCGGGGGGCGCTGCCCAGTGTTTTGGCTTCTGGGGCAAGGGGGCGGTGTTTGCTCGAGCTCTCGCCATGTCTCCGAAGCCTCGGGAACGAGGCCCTGTTTCCGTATTTGGGGGGCGAGCCTATTTGAGCGGACCGCGGGAGAAGCTGAGAGGGAAAGGTCAGCGTATCTGTGCAACAATGGAGCTCTCCACTGGACTCTGGTCTGGCACTGATACAGTCACCTCTCATGCCACAGTGTGCTTCCACACATGCATGGCTACACTTCAGCTATTTTTCTTTTAAAACTTATTTAAAAACAAATAAATTAATATATATGTATATCTTTTTTTTTTTTTTTTTTTGGAATCAGTGGGATGTATGATTAGTTACTACAAACAGATCTGTTTTTGGCCTTTTGTTATTTGTGATTTCACTCCTATTGTCAATTTGAATTGTGTTTTCACTGGAAATTTTTTTTTTTTCCAGGGCTGCGGCCCTAATTGTTTGTTTTGCAAGTGCCTCCATCCCAGTTACCATTATTAATGTGTAACTTTCATGTTCTGCATGGAGAAAACAACACCTGTATAAAACGCAGTGAATTTGTAGCTAACAATATGTGAACATGATACTCCTGCAAATGTCCTGTAACTGGGTAGCACAAATTAGCAGAGAGAATAGTTCTATAAGCTTGCTTTCTCTCTCATTTCTATTAACTAAACAAGAGTATAAGCACTAACGAGCTAAACAGTGGAGCCAATGAGGACTGTGTCTGAGGTCACCCTTTATGTATGTATGTGAAGCGTACCAAAGTCACATGACTCCCGCCCACCCCCCCGCCAAGAAAAAAAAAAAGACCAGTCATACCTCTCGCTTGAGTGAATGCACATGAACTCATTAAAAGCCAGCTAGATGCTGGTTTTGTGCCGTAATAGCAGAGGCATTTGTCTAGTGACTGTGAGATAAGCATCGAGGGACTTCTAAGAAAAATGTTTTCGAATGCATATTTAGTTTTTAGACATCCTGCACAAATGTACTTTATAATGAGACACATTTATGTAATATATGCTTATAGGATTAGTCACATTGTTTGACAGCTCTTAATCCAGTCATTAACTGGAATTTTAATTAGAAAGGAGCTTGGCATGCTGTCTATTTGTATGGGTTTCAACAAAGTTCATGTTTTCAAAGTCTGCAGAATTTTTTATTTATTTTAAATCTTGCCTGTCTTATACAAAATAAGCAATATTCCCTTGTGCTCGTGCTTGTTAACTGTGGATGCTGCTTGCTTTTTAAAGCTGAAATTGACGATGCTGATAACAATGCTCATTATTTGTAACATTGAATTGTATTTATTGTAGTTTGCATATGTTTGAACTGCTCAGCAGTTTTTGCCTATAGAACAAATATGCATTCATTATTGTTTATTTATGTTTAGAGTGCTCAAGAGCATGTATACCCCCCCCCCCCAGAAATATAGAAATGTAATATTTTCTCAGAATCCAGCCCTACATGTGGTTTTAGTTTCATCTTTTGGGCACAAACTTACTGACTGATATCAGTCATTCTGAGGCAGAGATATTAAAGCTTCGTCTCATTCACCTGTGAGGGTAGTGTTAGACCACAGTTTCATGCTGAAATACAGTCCCAGCTTTCTTGCCACATCTTTGCCCTAAGTGAACGAGTTTCTGCTTTATGAAAAAAGGAAATCGAAATACTGAAATCTGAAATTTCTCTGTCTCTCTCTCACACATACTCTCCCCCTACTCCACCCCCCACCACCCCCTTTTCTTTTTGCCTCCCCCCCCCCCCCTTTGCCCCCCCCCCCCTCCAGTGGAAACACTGGAATGTAAGAGATTGTCCATATTACAGCAATGTGAACCAATATGGATGCATATTAAGCAGCCTTTCTGCCTTTTCCTTCACCTTGACTTTAGCTGGACTTCTTCCAATTTCCACTTAATTCCTAAAGATTAATAACACCAAAGTTTATTTTGTTGCAGTTATATAAGCACCCCAGAAAAACTAAACTTGGTAATTACTGTGGTAATTGTTTGCAACAAAGAACAGGCTTGACTGTGGCCATTTTGTTCTGCACACACTGCTGAAGAGACTGTGATGCTAGACTAATGAAGGCGTACGTCTGCTTCCCTGTTCATCCCTGCACAGCTTCAGATGAAAGTATTCCCTTTCCCAAACTTTAATTTCTGTCCTCCACCCACTCGCCAATGGAATGGAACAACAGATACAATTTAATTAAATTACAGAATTGCCTAGCTGAAATATTTGGAAGAATAACATAAAAGAAAAACACACAGGTCTTTTTTTTTAATGGAAGAAGGGATCTACTGTACCACTGTCCCATCTAATAGGGACATAATTCCCCTAAACTGTATTGTTGCCCTCGATAAAGAGAGTCTACTAAATTAATTCAATGCAGTGTGAACTCTGGCACAACGCAGGCAGCCATAATATCGTACTGCCAAAAACGAGAACTCGACTTCGGTTTTAACTTTCAAGGAGATGGCCCTTTCAATCTCCTTAAGCGGGTTTAATGAGCAGATGAAGGGGACTGGATGGATGAAAAGGAGAGCGGCGGAGTGGAGTGGCCCACATAACTCACCGCTATTATCATTGGCAGGAATGCCAGCACACCTCCTGGCTTCCGCTAACTTCTGTTTTTCTTCCTCTCCGTTTTCATCCTTTGTTTTTATACGCCCGCAAGTCGTGAGATCGGCAAACCTGGCGGCGAGCGCTCACGACATGACAAGTGTGTTGTTGACGTGCTTTCATCGTAAGGCAAGACACGCGCAGGCGCCCTTTAGCTTGCATCTGTCTCTCCTGGAAAGGCTGCGGGGGGTGGGGGGGGGGGAGGAGAGGAGAGGAGAGGAGAGGAGAGCCTGGTTGCTTTATCTACTGTATTTCAAACAGAGATGGAATATAGACATTTTCAATTGCTGAACTGAAGGTGCCCCACTTCGTATACACGTGAACGCTTGACTTCACTCCTCCAAGACCTCTTTCTGGTTTCGTATGTGACTCACTGAACTGGGGCTAACGTTTTCTGAGTTTCGACAAAATAATGTGATAAATGCAACGGTGCTGCAGGTGAGTTATGTCAGTACCAGTGCAACATTTATGGGCCTGTTTATCATCATATGACCCGAGCAGGATTAAGGAAAAGAAATATGTGTAATATGTATTTCACACTGTAATGGTTCATTCATCATGCCATTTAATCCCTGAGCCCTGTTTTATTTATTTGTTTCTTGTAGTAATAAATATACAAGCTATGTATTTTTTCTCCCATCTTCAAAAGTAATCAAGGTCTCAAAACTGTGACAAATATATTGTTTTTTTTCCCCAGTTCTTTGCCATTTATTACAGGTTATATATGCCTGTTTCTTAATTATCTTAAACAGAATTACGCAGTGAAGATGAGTACTCTGCTTTATGGAAAATGTAATCTTATCTCAAGTGGTTTGTGCGTAGTGTGAATGAGGTTTTGTGGGGCCCGTGAAAGCTAGAAATGGCATTCTGCAATTTCAAATGAAAATGTATGAAAGCAACAGAACGGGCCAATGTGGATTTATCACACCATTGTATTTGGCAGAGAGAGGCGCTTTTCCCGCTCCCCGGCCTTGTGTTGGCGATTAAAATGAGTGGCGTGTGGCCCGCATGCTGCTTTTTCCGGCCGATGACTCTTAGCTCGTTAGCTCGTTAGCTTGTGACAAACACGTTAAAGGCAGCTGTCGAGCGGCATCTCCGCTCAGGCGCCGACGTCTCCAAGGATGGGGGATAATGAGAGGTGACCCGCGTGTCTGCTGGCTCCCACCGCCATGGTTACCTTTGAAATTAAATGATCCCCCTATTCAAGCACCACCCCCCTTCCCTCTCAAATGGCAATGGCTTCAAACTGGTGTGTTTCCCCTAATGCAAGGGGATGGGGCGAGGATAGGGATTTCATCAAGGTGATTTTCATAAGCCCCCCTCTCTCACCCCCCACACCCCCACGGACTATGACCTACCACTCACCACATGGTCAACCCCAAGGTTTAATGAGAGCAATTATCAAAAAAAAGCAGTGCGCCTTGGGCCCTGTTGGGTGCTAATAGTGCCTAAAATTAGTGTCCTCTTAACTAAGTATGGCAGCTGCAAAAAGGAATTAACAGCAAGCGACCACTGCTCATATCCATCTCAGAACTACAGTGTAATCCCTGATTTATTTAAATATATTTTTTTTTACTTTTTTTTTATGATTTGGGGATATTGATTAGTGTCTGATTTATAAAACACATTTGAATTTTGCAATGGAAGTGTGTACTGTGTCTTTGCAAAGCTGTGGTTGGGGGAGATCACGTGAATCCTTTTTTTGATTTTCACTTCAAGTTTATACCCTAGTTACCACTGGCAGAAACTCCTTGATTTTGATGCTCAAATTCCATGTCCACAAAATACATGCAGTATAATGTATGTGTCTTTAAATATAAGCTCATTTTGAATGAATGAACTGCTTCTTGACGGTCATTTTAATTAAAACAATTGCATCTCTTCGTTCACTGAAGTCCGCTGTTCAATGGACCATCCATGTTGTTTTCCCTTCATTTTCTGGAGATGGAAAGCGTTGGACTGTCATAGCCATGTGTTTTCTTCTCATGATTTTTACCTGGAGAGCATCTTTCTGTATCTTTCTTTCTTCAGAATTTCTTTTAAGTCACGGCTGCATCTCATTAGTTGTCTTAACGTTCGGCGCTAATTGTCTCATTTTCTAAAAATAAACTTGATCACTTGCCTTAGGGCTGTGCATTGATTAATCTTCTCTGCCCCACTGAGTAAGCAGTAATTACTTGGATTGTGATTTGACATGTGTTTTGATCATGCCATAATAAATTAGCCTTCTCCACCAAGAACGCCTTTGCTTTTCCAGTTTCAGGATGTCATACATGCAATTAGTATTCTTTAACAGTGCTATAGTTCATTCATTTTTAACTTTTCCACACATGTACAATGTAATTTCAGTGCATGTGAAGACACAAATGTGGGAGTGTGGTTTTAGTTTAATGAGTTTGGAACTGTGAGAAGTTTCAGTCAAAGAACAGTCAATGCACAGAAGGTTCAAACAGCAAGCAGCAAGCCCGCATCTTGTTTGTAGTAGAAATTATCTCCACTTGATCTGCTTGTTGGCTAATTGGTACATTTTTGAGCACCATATGTCATAAAAAAGCTTTATTGAGGATGCAGAAAACCAGTGCATAAATTTATAAGCATGGGATGTAACTTATAAGATTATATTGGTTGACATTCAGTGACTTTCAGTTAAACTTTCAGTTACTGATGTTACCTTGTTCTTCAAGGGAAGAGGGGTTGGGGGGGAGGCTCTCACACTCCCACTCCCCATCTCCCTTCCACTCCCCCTCCCCTGTTATCATCTCTGGAATTCAGCATCAAAAAGCGGGTGATAATGAGTTGACAAAGCTTTGCCAGTGGGGAAAAACCTCTCCTAGGGACTGCTTTTATCCGGCAAAGGGCTGCGCTGTGTCTGTCCAGTGCACACGCTGTGGCTGAGCGGGGGCTGCCACTTTCCTATGCCGCCGCCCACAGTGGACTCTGCGGTCGCTCCTCAGCGGTGCGGCCCCGCCCGCCCGCCCCTCCGTGTTCCGCATACTCATTAAATCTGGGCGGCGCCCGCGAAGCCTAGCTCCGGGCCTTGAAGGATAGACCAGGATGCCAGGGCAGAGGTAGCAGGCAGCAAGACCGCCCCCACCTCCTCCTCGGTGAAATCTGTTTGAACACAGCATTTCTCCCCCCCCCCCCCCACCCCCAACACACACACAGCCAAGATGGCGCATATTCAATGATGGCTTGTTTTGTTTAGATTTGGAAGAGTCCTTGGGCCTCCTCGATAAAGGCTTTAACCTTTTTTGTTGCGCCCGGCTGGAGCGCGGGTTCATTAAAGCAGCGAGCGGGCTCATCTCCGAGTCCGCCGGGCCGCCCCGGCGCCGGCTTCTTAAATGTCAGGGAAGCGAAGCGGGAGGAGAAGAGGCAACGATGCGACCCCTCCGCGTGCGTTAATTATGAATCTTAAGAAGGCGCCGTGTAGCGAGGGCACCGTGTGCCGCGCTTAATTGTCAGTTATGGACGCCCTGCCGGCGTGAATCGTTCTGCCCAAAAAGCAGGACAACAGGCTGCCGAATTCCTTTTTTTTTTTTTTTTTTTTTAAAGGGTAAGCAAGATTAAATGTGTTCACCTGCCCTGGCAATGCCTCAGTAGGGCATGTGTCACATTTCCAAAATTATTATTATTATTATTTTTTTTTTTGGTGCAGTGCAAAATTATTTCTCATGGCATTCCTTTTGTAGTGCCAAGTAGTGGCTATGGGCGCCTTCATATTATGAGAAAATCCATTGTGGAATCTGAGGAAAGTCACATCGCACGGCAAGTTTTTTTTTTTTCTTTTTCCCCCACACCTTCACACCACACTTTCACACCATCGACTGTTGGTCTCCGCTAAAGTTTTGATAGTTTATTGATCTAACTGGCAGACTTTTAATCAAGCCAAATAAATGAAAACAGTTTGTACTGTTGTATGCCCTTGTGTAGCTGAAGTAATGTACAGTTTGTCATTTGGGAAATATAGCCACTTTGCCATAATAAAGAGAATATGTAAATAGAGAATCAGAATCTATCTTTAGTTAACTGCATATCCAAAATATGTAACCTTGTTGTAAAGATGCCTTATTCCACCAGACCCACTGGCTGCGGGTTCAAATCCCTAAATGAATAGTGCTGTTATGGGCTTACACAGTATTTTACTGTTTGTTCACCACTGAGAGGAAAGATAACAGAAATGGGTTACAGAATATATGATCATTAATTGTCTTCTGTTGTCTTCTGTACCTGTGGCCACTATAACTTTTTTAATTTTTTTTTTTTTTTTTTTTTTACTGCTGCTGCTGCTATAATTGCTACTACCGCTGCTGTTATTTGCCATAGGCAAGTGAAGCTTCATGAATCAGTGGTGGAGCTGCTCTGTACTCTAAATCACTGATCATTCTCACCATTATTTGGATCAGATCAGCATCAGCGAGGCCCTGACGCCTCAGGAAAGCTCCACGCGCGTCCAGCCGGTTCTCACCTCCCCCTCCGCTCCTCTTTTTTTTCAGCTGGACAGTGCCACGTCCCTCATCCAGGCCGCCAAGAACCTGATGAACGCGGTGGTGCTGACGGTCAAGGCCTCGTACGTGGCCTCCACCAAGTACCAGAAGGTCTACGGCACGGCGGCCGTCAACTCGCCCGTGGTGTCGTGGCGCATGAAGGCCCCGGAGAAGAAGCCCCTGGTGAAGAGGGAGAAGCCGGAGGAGTGCCAGACGCGGGTTCGAAGGGGCTCCCAGAAAAAGCACATCTCCCCAGTCCAGGCCCTGAGCGAGTTCAAGGCCATGGACTCCTTTTAATTGAAGTGGAAGGCAAAAAAAAAAAAAAAACACAGAAAAAGTGCTTAGAAACTTTTACGTTTTTGTGTTTTCAGTTTCTTTATTTCTTTTTCTTGTCCCTTTTGTTTATCTAGGTTCAGCTTGCAGACACTCTCTTGGCAAACGTGTGTCTGTATGAGAGCTAGAAGGATTAGCTACCTATCCATTTTGTGGTACGATTAGCATGAGGCTGAGTATGCCAGAAACCCTGGACCAGACTTTCAAACGATTTCATTATTTATTTCTGTCTAAACCTGTTAGGGCCCCACTACTTGTGAGTCTTGCTGTGAAAGTTCAAATTCAAGAACGGAGGGATAAGTTTCTCTTTACAAAAAAAAACCTTCTTACTACCAGACCATACCAATTCCTTAATATCAGGATGATGCAAAAGTGTTTTGTTTAAAAATGATGGTGATGATGATGATGAAGAAGATTATGCTGATGATAGTGACGATTATTATTATTATTGGCATGACATTGTCTAATATTCTGAATGGAAATACTCATGTCAGCTATAGTTGTTTAGAAATATTGACTCAGTGGTAAAGGGACAAGGCTGTCGCTCTTCCTAACCTAATTAATATTTTTGGTTTGAATGTTTACCTGTAGTGGTATGATAACTCTTATGTTAAACCTACTTGAAATTGTTAGTATACAAGTCTTTTTTCTCGTTCCTAATAACCCATATGGTGTCATGAAGCACAGTATGGTAACTGGTATTGCCTTTTTGGATTTATTTATTTATTTAATTATGATATCACTAACTATTGCTGCCAGGTTGGACAGTGTGTAGAGGGTAACAAGGTTAGACGCGGAGCGGTTTGACTAGTTGTGTGGATTGCTTGGAGAATAGTGTTCTACATACCTTTATATTCACGGTTCTCTAATAAACCCTTCAACTTAACTGTGCATCCAATGATTTTGTGACCTTATTCAATCTAAGACTCACGGTTATTCTGACTTGCATTTGGTTAACGGCGTCCTGGACCTCGCTCTAATGGATGTGAGCCGCTATTGAACCGGCGAATCTTCGTCAATCTTCATTAAGAGAGTAAAGGAGGGCAAGGCTTTAATTCGCTCTGTGCTGGATGGGCCCAATCAGGCAACCAACGGCTTAGTAATCAACAGGGCTCTGAAATTCACCCAGTGCTCTGCCAAAGGGAAACTGCACTTCACGTTAAGGTACAATACTTTTTGTTTTTAATTATTATATATATGTTTTCATTTATTTTAAATTTGGCATGTAAAGTGGGGCTGAACATGTCCAATTCCCACCATAATTTAGATTTTTTTCCAATTATCTGCAACCACAGGCGTATTCATGTGCGAACCCCACTGCCAATTTGGGAGAGTGTAGATATCTGCGGTGGGGCTCATCTATGCACCGCAGTGCGGTGCCTTAACTGAATGAGCCACCCAGCAGCCTTATCTGGTCATTTACGAAACTAAACTAAATCAAAATCTAAATTATGCTATGGAATACAAACTTTGAACACACTGTTCTGCAAAGTTTCCTCATACTGTAAGTCATAAAGTAAAATAAGGTTTTTAAATTCAGGCTTTCCGCAATGTGTGGGCGTAGTCCTCTTTCTGGGTTTCAAATTCTTTTCTTTTTTTTTTGGAAATGCCATTATAATAAAGGCTTTTCAAATTGGCTCTGCACAACATTGTCAAGGGTGCCCTGGATTCATGTTGACACTGAAGGAAAAATACATGTTTTATTGTTGCTAGCTTCATTAAAGTCATCATTTATATCTGCTCTACAAAATATGGGAAGATTAAGGCTAAATGCCTGTTTCTTCTACAAAACTGAATTAGTAATTAAAACTTTTTAGCAGTTTGCATTCATCATTATCAATGGACAGCTACTGTTAACACTTATAGTCTAACTAACTGCGGAAAAGTTTTATACTTTGCAGTGCAGGGCAAGAAGTGTAATCATGTATAACCTGATTGGCTGTAACAAAGTGCAAATGAACATCCGCTGTGATGCTGAATTGCAGGGCAGATAAAGTGGCTCTTCCCTGGCCAGCAGCCATGCCACCCCGAAGGCTTCGCTGAGCGGCTGAAGGTGAACGGGCTCGGTTAATGGCTTGCACATGTGATCAACCGCCGAAACACAGTTGTTGCTGGAAGTCAAGTGGTGCTCATAGGGGGCTCTCTTCCCTCCTGACCGAATACATCAAACTACTTTGGAGTAAATACATGCTTTAAAACATGCTCTACAAAGAGATGTTGTAGACCTAGGCCTCCATCTTCTGTAGCTACTCAAAGTCCCAGGGCTATGACAAATGATGGAGGCATGTTAACTGGAACATATTGATCCAGTTCCACCACTGCATCTGGCATCCTACAGTAGTAATCATCTCTGTTGTGGTTGACTAGCTGGGCAATATCTTCCATTTTGTATGCCTTGACTGTCCATATCCATAATACTTTATCTTCATCCCCCACCCCCCTCCCAGCTTCCATCACCCCAGCTTTTTGTAGTTGGCTTTTTGTCTGACCATTGGCCTGGAAGGTTCTAATCTGGCAATGCTTAACAAAGCTTATAGCACAGAAAGGTCAAACGTATTTCTGGTGACCACTGCTGTACTCTGGATAAAGAATGTGTGCCAAGTGACTGTAATGTAATGTAATGTCCAGGCAGTCACTGCAGAAAGGAAATCTAGTTTTCCGCTGACCTTCCTGGATATATAAAGGATAAATATAAAATGCATCAAATGGATTCTTGCAGGTACTGTGAAGCAAATTGGTGATTTCATTTGGCATTCCCAACAATATATTCAAGCACATGGTCCAGCTACTCCTGTTAGAAACTCAAAGTGCTGCCCCTCACCTAGCTTTGATGTAGTTAGACCCACACATTTCCTGAAATGTTAATGAAGAAATAACTCATTTTCCTCCTCTGCTTCCAGCATTCCGTTAGCGGAGATAACATTCACAGATCCCCAGCCCTTATGGACTGCGATTAATGGCCGAATTGGATTCATTCAGGCTCAATGCTGACAAGTCATTTAATCATCCAACCATGTCCAGCTGAGCGGTAATAGTGTCAGCCATTACAGAGTTATCATTCACATTGACTTTCAAAGTGCTGAAAATACATACAAAAATGTGTAAGTAATGTGCACATGCATATGCGCGATCCAGAAGCCTTCACTGTGGAAAATGCAACCAGTGCACGTCAATGCCGATGACTGGAGGTCAAAGAGGCCCGAGACATACATCACATGACAAAATGAAGATGATTTTTACACAAGGAGGCAGTGGGCCAAGTGTTGGCAGTTGTTTATGTGTTTGTATGTATGTGTGTGCATGCATGTGTGTATGTGTGTCTGTTTGTGCGTGCGCGTGTGTGTGTGTTTGTATGTATGTGTGTGCATGTGTGTGTGTGCACGCGCGTGTGTAAGTGTGTGTGTGCATGCATGTGTGTGTGTCTGTTTGTGCGTGCGTATGTGTATTTGCCCCATATGGCTGGGTGTTCAGATCACTGACTCCAGGGCTTCTGTGGTGCAGGCCTCCTGATGGAGGCGCGGGGGGGGGGGGGGGACTAGCAGAGAGAACACAGCGGTGCCGTGATGGATCACCTCCCGCCGGCTCCCAGTGTGGGACTGGAGGACTGCGGCGCCCGTGAAGGCTCCAGTACAGAGTGAGGGGCTCTCATTCTCTCAGCGGGAGGTAAGGGCTGCTGCAGCGAAGCTCACTGCAAACCCTATGTTGGGATAGCCAGGCTTGCCGCTCCATTTACTTACCATGTATTTAGCATGGGACACCGTAACGACGAAAACCAGGAATGTACTGGATTGTTTGTTTTTGTTTTTTGCTTGTAAAACTAAACTACTTCATTGTGAAAAAGGATTTATGAAAAACTCTTGAGTAATGCTGAAATCAATCTAATACGGTCTACGCCGCGTCACATTGGGGGAGACATACATATGTGAGTTATTGTGATCCGAGCACTTGCAGCCAGGACATAGCAGGGATCAATATTCCCTTAAAATCTTAAAATAAATAAAATTATGTTTTCCAGTCCAGTCATATTGCACAAGCTTACCGACAAAATCAGAATCGTACAGCAGACAGGGCTGAGCAGTTCTCCCTTTTTAACCTGCCAAACACTGATCCCTGGTTCAGATCCAGAAGATGGCGATAAATAAATGGATTTTTATTTTACATTTCACCAGATGGTGAGTTAATGTGTGAAAGCTGCCACAGTTTAAATTACATTGAGTTAACAAAAATAAATCAAAATTTCATAAATAAACAGAAAATTGTCATATAACCAATTAATATTTCAAAAATACTCAACATTTAAACAAGGCCATGATAAAACACAAGAAAAAAAAATGTCATGGATTTATGAATGTCTTTAAATGAAAGGTAAGGAATGGGATGACCTCTACTCTGATGACTGTCAATGGAGCAAGAAAGCCAGAGTCAGTGGTGAGAATCCTATTAGACACCAGAGGAAAGGTAGGAGTCATTACACTTTGATCATAATCTCCATTTGCACCCGGCTTTACTGCTATTGGTATCATGTGCACATGTCTTCCTCTGCATTTGCTGTGCTTGCTAATGAAGCTGTAAATGCTAATGTTGGCAAGGCTACATTGTGAAATATCAGACCAATATCAAGTCAAATATCAGACCCAATATTTTCCCTGCTGGTAAAATGAGCTTACGGAGATGGAGATATGCTTCTTTAATGCAGACTTCTATCCTTAATAACTAGCAGCCATACCACCATGCACCCTGCTCCTGCTGAATGGGCTGAAGCTGAGCACATGTGGGCTTGGTTAGTACTTGGATCTGAGACCACCAGGGAATACTGAGTTGCTGCTGGGCCAGCAGGGGGCAATCTTCCCTCTGGTCAAAACAAAACCAAAATGCCCCAGTGCAGTGACGGGGACACTGTACTGTAGGAGATGCCGTCTTTCGGATGAGACGTTAAACCGAGGTCCTGACTCACTGTGGTCATTAAAGATCCCATGACACTTATCGTAAAGAGTAGGGGGTTCCCCGGTGTCCTGGCTAAATTCCCAACCTGGCTCTTTTCAACTCGCCACCTAATCATCCCCTGATTTAATTGGCTAAAAAAATGTTCTTTCCCTCTTCACCTTAGCTAATGTGTGGTGAGCGTTCTGGCGCAAAATGGCTGCCGTGCATCTCCCAGGTGGGTGCTACACATTGGTTGTGGGTGAGGGGAGTTCCCACTCATCACTGTAAAGCACTTTGAGCGTTCGGAAAAGTGCCATATAAATGCAATAATTCATTCATTAAAAGCATTTTTTTTTCAAATCATTTTGCAAATGTAACAAGCCTGTGCCCTCCCCTGTGATGTGAGATTTAAACTTTGTGATCCACATCATGGAGAGAGCAAAGGTTCACTCATATGGACCAATCGGATAACGTGATTGGCTCATTTCAGTGAGTCATTATTGTCATGTGATGGCACGTGATGGCACCCCTCATTTCAGGGTTAATGAAGCGCCTGCAGTATATGGATGTTTTATACCACCAAATACTTGTTTCTAAAACTGCCTCCGCCACCCTTTACAGAAAAAAAAATATTTCAGAAATTTCAAAGAAATTTAAATAACCATAAATGTACACCAAATTACAACGCATTGCAGGTTATTGCTACTTCATTGGTAATACATCCAAGCTTCTTTTAAATATAATTTTGACTTCAATCATAAATACCGCATATTATTTAATTTCTCTGTAATTGCCTGTATTATTGGGCAAGTAGAGATTTATTAAAGTGATTAATCTGCCACCTTATTGCCAGAAAGAGTACATTTGTATGTAAGGTGTGCAGTACATTTTTTTCTTTCTGTCACACGTTTTAAGCATGCTAAATTCAGTTCCATGTTCTATGTAGCTCAGCAAGACTTAAAACCATGGATACATAGGCTGTTTCTATTTCAGAATGTCTTTATACCATCCTGGTACTGCAATAAAAAAGAGTTAATGAATTCATTTTGTTTTATTAGTTTAATTTGATTGCATAAAAGATTTCAGGGACAAGGTCAGCTTTGCTTGTGTTCATTACAAATGTAGCCCAATGAGGAAGCAGAGGTACTGTGGCTAATCTTGTTAACCAAGTCTATGATGAAGTACATGTACTGTATGCATGTCACCTAAAATTCTGAGCTCCTTAATCAACGTTTAACACATCAGAATACCGCCAAATACCTACGTTATTAATGCACTGTATGGAATACTGTAACCCAAAATCATTTGTTACAAAAACAATTAATTCAATTATATTGTCAGCAGTTGAAGTAACATTGAACAACTTGCAGTTGAATGAAAATGTATTGGCACAGTTGTGGAAAGTTGGTTGTTTTTCTACTGTACTAATCAATTTTTTTTTGTTTTGTTTTTTAAATCAAATAGTCACTATGAGGCTTAAATCACAATGTCTGCATTTATTTCATGTGCAACACTGTTATTGTAATAAATTACATTAAATAAATGCTGACCTGGTGAATTTTGCCAGTCAAAATAGTCATTGCTTGATTTAAAAATATTAATTTGATTAGCACAACGGGGGGGGGGAATTTGCATAAAGGTTGTAATACATTTGCATTTATCTGTGTATTATCAATTTACTGTAAGTCTGGTTTGACTGAACAGCACAGTCCCTTAATGGGCTAATTATGCTTGATAAAATTTCACCTGAAAAAACAAAACAAAACGTTTTAATTTGCAGTGACCTATTCCCAGTTTTTACTACACACTAAAATTAATTGCTGAAAGCATTGGTTATTTTCTTCTTTCTTGTTCATAACAGTTTATTTGTTTGCCAGATACATTCAGGAGAGGGTGAATCATTATGAGTGAATGATATATACACCAGGCCAGCATCAAGTGTCAAGCATCCATCTGCATATAAATCACAGATATCTTATTTCTTGGAAGAAGAAAATAAAAAAAACAAAATGGCTTTTTGTAAATTGACTGCTAGGTTATTGAACCTGTGGAAAGCAATGTGTGCAATCTAGTAGCATGTACGATTGTTCAAACAGCAATTACCTCCTGTAGCAAAGCATCACGGCTTGGTGCCTAGGTCTGGCCTTAATGAACATCCAAGCAAGACTGGCTGATTTGCTGACATAATTTTTTTTTTTTTTGAAAAGACCCAGAAAGGAATGCCAAGAGGAAATATAAAAATGTCATACATAAAAAAGGGTTGTATTTTAAGTTGAGTGGATGACTGCGTGGTATGGTACTGAGGATATAATATGCTTGGGCCAGCATCGCCAGAATTTTAAAATCAAGATGGGTGGGGAAAAAAAAAACTTGACGTCCTTTGAGTAGAGTCCTTGAATCTTGGCCAAACCCACAAAAAGTTAATTAAGTTCTCGACATTTGTTTTCCCTGAGCTCCCTCTACGACTCTCTGACTCATCAGGGTGGGTGGCTCCACGTCCTCTCCCTCTGCTGTTGATGAATCACTGCAAGCTTCATGTCAAGCTGACCAATCACCTATGTGATCGCACCGCAGCTAATAAAACGGCAAGTAATGGGAAGTAAGCATGGCGTTAAGCGATGTGCACACATGCGTTGTTTTCAATCTGTACAAGTACCCTTAGTGAAAGAAATGCTGTATACTGATATATACACTCACCGGCCACTTCATTAGCTGACAGGAGTGGCGCCCGGTGTGGTCTTCTGCTGCTGTAGCCCATCTGCTTCAAGGTTTGATGCGGTGTGTGTTCAGAGATGCTCTTCTGCATACCTCAGTTGTAACGAGTGGTTATTTGAGTTACTGTTGCCTTTCTATCAGCTCGAACCAGTCTGGCCATTCTCCTCTGACCTCTGCCATCAACAAGGCATTTTCGCCCAGAGCACTGCCCCTCACTGGATATTTTCTCTTTTTCGGACCATTCTCTGTAAACCCTAGAGATGGTTGTGCGTGAAAATCCCCGCAGATTCTGAAATACTCAAACCAGCCCGTCTGGCACCAACCACCATACCACGTTCAAAGTCACTTAAATCACCTTTCTTCCCCATTCTGATGCTTGGTTTGAACTTCAGCAGATCGTCTTGACCATGTCTACACGTCTAAATGCATTGAGTTGCTGCCACGTGATTGGCTAATTAGATATTTGCGTTAACGGGTTCAGTTTGCAGTTGAACAGGTATACCTAATGAAGTGGCCGGTGAGTGTATATGTATATATATATATATATATATATATATATATATATGTATATGTATATATATGTATATGTATATATATATATATGTATATATATATATATATATATATATATATATATATATATATGTATATATATATATATGTATATATATATATACATATATATATATATATATATATATATATATATGTATGTGCAAATAATGAGAAACGTTTCACAGCAGTATTTTACAAATATTGCAATATTTAAAAGTGAAAATAATTCCCATATTGTCCTCATATTTTGTGAAATATAATGTCTTGATAATGTATTTTATTTTTAATATATTTTCAGCACATTCAGTTTCAGTAAGGGCAAAGGGTAAGGTTTTTATATTCTGGGCGGTGATTTTATGCATAAATTGAAGTTTGGGATTGGGACTAGGAGAAGGGCAAATATCATTCAGATAAAGCATGCAATATGAATTTATGATGATGTAATAGTGCCATATCCACTTTTGTCTCAGGCCATCACACACAGTTAAAACTTATATTAATTGAATTACAATTAGATATAGAAGTGCTGCTCTAAAATTTGACTGGGAGTGGAAGGGTTTTTTTGTTTATTTTGTATGATGTAACAGCACAATATTCACCCTTGTATCAGGCCTTCACACACATCTCACTTATTTTGTCATTTTTCATCATCCCAGTCTACCATTACCTATGTCACTTCACAAAATAGTAGTTACACATTAGTTGGTCAGTAGTTACAATGTTGTTACACCAAATTCATAACTTTGTTGATAATTAATGTCTTGGATTTTTAATCTTCTTCTTTCATACCAGATAATTGATATAAGAACCTTGGGGCTGCAAATTCATAATTACATGTAGGTTGTGCTATTCCCTGTCCCTGTCTCCTGTTCTCCCATTCTTTTCAATAAGAAGCACTCACTCACCAATTACATCCTTACTCGGATGCCTCTCTGCCTCTCAGGCTCTCCGCTCTCTCTCTCTCCTTCCATCTCCACATTGTTAAGTTGACACACCTGAATTTTAATGTCTCCCACAATTAATCATCTGAGGGGGAACTGAGCCTTAATGGAAAATGAGATTAATCGGCACTAATTGTTGCTTTACTCACAACATTCAAACCAATTTGAATGTAGCAGCATGTAATTTGAGACCTGGGAGTCTTTATAGCTGTTCTTAGATACCTTGGCCTTTATTCAGTGAGTTTATGGCAACATTCCTGGGGTTTACTCTCCGCCTTCTGTTGCAAGGTATGACTTAAGACTAAAAGGTTCACCATGGGGAAACCAAAGCTGGATCGGGTCTAATTATCATTCTTTATTTATTGTGTAATGCCGTGAAGCAGCCATTTGAGAATGCTTTTGAATTGCCGGTTGTTCCTGGCAGACATATTCAGAGTAGATGAGGGGGAAAAAATCCATTGCTCCCATGCTAGACTGCCATCCTCACCGACAGCCAGCAGTGCCTCATACACAAGTGTCCTCCCATAGGACACCATTTTATTTCTGCCGTGCTGTTTTGCTCCCTGTTGTCCACCAGCCACCAGCTCTCTGAGCAGATAAGATGTGTACAGATGGCTTATTTAAATCCTCATTACACCGCCGGTGAAAAAGAAAACATAAACATTAATGAAGAATGGTGACTTACAAAACGCGCACATCTAACATCTGAAGTACGCACATAAATTTCCGTTTTCGCATCTTAAAAGCCATGCACATGTAGAGAGAGTGCTCGGGTGCCCAAGCACATGCCCCTTTTGCCCTAAGTACCCAATGTGCCCCATTGATTTGATAAAAAGTAAACAAATAAATGAATAAATGTATATTATGATTCATTCATAATTCTATCATTCATTTTCATTCATTCATTTTGGTAAGATATATTGATTGCAATAACTGATGCCTTAAACCAGTTTTTATAGGTTGATGCCCCCTTTTCTCACTTTGAGCACCTCTCCCTCAAAAGGCCCCGTAAAAGCTTTGTTTATGTGATTTTATTTGAATAAATAAACAAATAAATAAATAAATGTTCCAGCAGCCAACAAAGGTGTTAAAACAAAGGCTCATGAATTCTGATAATGGCTTGTGAGTAGGGAAGACACATATTAGCCAGATCAGTCTACCGTCAAATACACACAGGCTTTGTTTAAAAAAGAAAATACAAATGTTAGCAGGACTGTTATAGCATAACAATGTGTTATTAAAATATCATGAACTACAGTTTTATAAAATAGTTTTATTTTGTGAAATGTGCCATCTTTATTTACATACGGTTTGTTTATGTGTTTAGTTATTTACCCCCACCCTTGTTTTATTACTACCCATGTTTTTCACCAACATCACCCCTTGATTCCTAACTGGAGGTATAATGCGGGAACACTGCTTTTTGGAACCGTACTGAGAACCACTTTTGAGGGTGTACTAGCACGTATGTCTTCAGCCACTGCTTGGCACTTTACAGTTCACCAGCAGAGCTGCGCAGTCAGTTTGTTACTGGACTAAGCTTCATGCGCAGCTCACGCAGAAGAATTACAGGCATCCAATCAATCAGAGGGGAGAATCCTACAGACTGAATCTGTCCCTCTCAACCCAGCCAATCGCATGCTGCCATCTAAAGATGCCTTCTACGGTCAGTGCTGACATTCCAGACCGTGAGGTATGTCATTTCACCAAGATCCCCCTTGAACCACTTTTCTTAACTTTACAAATGTATTGTTTAGTGTGTCATTACTTTTTTATGTTGTACATATACATGTTGAATTAAAAAAAAAAAAAAAAGTGCAGTTATTCCATTCACAAAATGACAATGCTATAATTAGATGTAATACAGTTAATAAAGACAGACCTACCTGGCAGGATTATTTCCAGTAAAGGGTTAATTTGATAGTGTTTGATCGGAGCCCAATATTAATGGCGGGACAAGAGAGACCAGGCTAGGCTATTCCAAATAAATGGCGCTGATGAGCAATGAGGAAATACTTCCATGAATTTCCTCTGAAAAAAGGGGACACACAAATCACCAGTCAGACAATGAGGTCTGGATGACTTGGGTTGGATGTTGAAGGCAGATGAGCCAACCTTTCGTGCTGCTTCACACAGCTTACTCCCACATAATATCGCATAATATATAGCAATGACTTGCATCTCTGACATGTAATTGCAGTCATCCCCCGTTTGCCCGAAGGACCCTCTTGCCTTATGTTATAATTCATATTTAGGCCAGGACTTGTTTTTTTGGATTTTATTTTTTCCCCTTCCATAAATGTAATATTCATATTGTGTTTTTCACTCTCTGCATTTTCATTGAAGCTCTTCTTTCTGCAACTGTTTTCCCCTCTGTGAAAATAGCAAGGTGGAATTTCAATGTGCCGTAAATATGGCTGTAATGCGCTCTTGAGTTGTAATCCACCGTAATGTTGACATTACCAAAGTCATTTAAATCTAATTAATCAGTTAATGTTATACATATGGACTAAATTAACTACAAAGCAGATAATAATAATAATAATAATAATAATAATAATAATAAATTGTAGTCATATATCTAACATCCATATAGAAACTATATAGAATTTCACAAACAACCCTAAAGTAATTGCATAAAAAAGAGTGATGGAACCACAAATTAATTCAAAGATGAGTTTTTCTGTCTGCATTGCAAGTGAATTTTCAGTCCTGGAGAAGGATTCAGGAATTGTAAGGAGACATGTTGTCTTCATAGTTCCATCATGAATGGACTCTGGCAGATAGACTGCTTTGTCTTTGTCTAGCACTGGCTGTAAACTGAAGGCCCCTATTGATGGAACATACTCAAAAGTAGATGAGCACTTTCCACACCATAATTGTCAAAAATACATGTTAATGGGGCATTCCCGGTACATATGCATGGAGCTACCCAATTATCACATTGCATGTCCGTGCATGTGACTTTATATAATTGACAACGAATCCCTTTTAGCAGTGCTGACACACCATGCTGATAATCATCCTCTTTGGTTAATTTGGCAGAAGCGCTGCAATTGTTTGCTCATACGTTATTAATAGGCAAGCCTCTCCACTGGAAAATGAAATAAATAAAATGCATTTCTATCTGGGCCCTCCTTGCAGCTCTTAAAATTCCATTCAAATGAGTTTCACAATGTTAAAAGTTTAGCAGTACCAACAACGCGTTTACCAAGGGTAGTAACAGCCATTTAAGTGTGCAGCATGCCATTATGTCCCTGTTCCCTGTAGTAAGAATTACCACCAGTCACTATTATGTGTGAAATATACCTTCTGCACTTGCCAAGAGAACCTGTGTTCTTTCATTTGCAACAAGTTATACCAGCAGCTCGATTTCTTAAACCTGTTTGAATTTCTACATAGCGCAGTGCATCATGTGATAAATCATGTCACAGATACATTTCAAAAGCATTCTTAAAAAACTTCAACACTATATGGTTACTCTTAATTTGACATTAATACATACAAATTATGAAAGCCAAGATAGTGTTCTATTAAAATAAGATGAACAGCCAAAAATGATCATTTTTGACATGAACATTCATTTATGTGCAATTGGCCATAGTGACTTCTGACTGATTATGATAGAATGGGTCATATATCATGACAAGAAAGGATTGAAATGAGTTTAATCGTTTGAATTCTATCAGTTCATGTTAAGCGCTAAGAATTGTATTTCAAAAACCAAAATGCCTCCTAAATACACAAAATGCATTTTTATATTGATACCAAAGAGAATCCAAAATCTTTTTTGGATTAATTTCCAACTAAAAGGTTCTCGTAACATCTGATTTTACATTACCCTGGGCTTAAAAGCATATATTTGGATGTCTGTAGAGATTCACACAAGCTTTCTCTCTGTAACAAGAGCATTAAAAAAATTTTTTCCCACACTAGAAATGCGGGAAAAGCTCGCTAGAATAAATGCTGAAGAGATGTCACAACATGGAAAAATAAGTTGTTTCAAGCTTGATGTAAATGTAAGGAGCCACATGAAATCAGGGTGTGCGGTGTTACTTTTACCCAAATTATCGCCTTTAGAATATACAATATTTACTGTAGGGCTCACATCTTTCCAAGAAAAAAAAAAGACGTTGTACCTAAATTTGCACATCACTGCAGTTTGTTTTGTAATGAATAATACAACCGGCTATAAAGGCAGCTAATGGAACCGTGCAGGAAGAGCAATGCTTTTCAGGATGGCCCTCTGATGTGCGCTATTGTACTGCAGTGCATGCATTAGTACACCGAACCTGCGCCGCTCACACAAATACATCATGTTCATATGAAAGCTTGGCAGAAAACGGAGATCGTGCAGCAGCGACAGCTTTTGATTAAACAAATTCTTGAGTGAGACGAGCATCTCTCTGCAGCATGATGTGTTTATTTATTCTTTTTTTTTTTTCGTCGAGGAAAGTATTTGCATTATGAAGCATAAAAAAAACTATTTTTCTGCAATAAAAGATAAAAAGAGGTTTTCCTTCACGTCTTACAAAAGCTCTAAAGAAAAGGTGATAGCACGCCTGGGGCACAAGTACAGTAACACTCTTGTGCACTGCTTGTCAGAACAAGTGCAGCATTATAGTATTAGCTGTTACATTCAGAATGAAGCTCATCCCAAAGGACAGCATTTGAGGGGTTTCCTGGAATGCACAAGGGAGCTGGGGTAAATATTTTCAAAATCTGTTTCATAAACAGAATGTCATACGCTGTGTGTGTGTGTGTGTGCGCGCGCGCATGTGTGTGTCTGTGTATTATTATTATTAGAAACATGTAGGAACATGACATGAGTCCAGGAACTTAAGTGCAATTGTTTCCTAAAATACATGTGATGAACATATTGCAGCATATACAGGGCAAAGTATAGGGCTAGAATAAGGCTAGACAGTTCACGGCATTTAACTAAAATGGTGGTGGTAGCACATACAGTCATACAGCACATACAGTCATCAGAGATATCTGATTGGCTAAATGAACAGTGACATTATAGGACATTGGGCAGCTGTAGTGACAGGAATGCCACTAAGGGCTGCCATTGCAGAATTATTATTATTATTATTATAAGATGATGAAACTGATGGTGATGCTATGCAAAAACACATTCATTGTTTTATTGATTTGATTAAGTGAACTACGTTTACTAATACATTTAAGATATGATTTTTGTTATTAATTTGTTGAATGAGATTTCAGACTCCTCATGACATTGTACATACATATTGTCTCATAAGACTCAGACTTTCAAGGTTCTGAGGAAATAGTGTGAAGCATTATCAGAAACTGGAAGTGGTCACCGACGTGCAAGATATATTAAACATTTAACCAATTTTGGTTTCAGACAAAGATCTCATTTTAGGCTGCTCTAGGCTGTGGTTTAAGGAACTGCAACGTCAGGTCTGAGTGCCTTAGTCTATCAATGGCCAGTAAATCTCATGAAGGGGCCATTTTGGTGGAACTAACACCCTATCCTCCAGCAGCAATCAGTTGGCAAGCCTCCATAATTCCCCAAAACCCCATCTCCTACCCCAACCCCCCATCCCCAAGAAACGCACATGCACAACATTCAACACCATGGACACAGTTTAGCATCTCTAGATCTATGGGAGTAATTGTCTTTGTTTGATTTGCACAGCCTGATGCCAATTAAGAACAATGCGGGCAATTTACATTTTTATACACAGTCCCACTATGCACCTGAATCATATAGTGAGAAAATAAGGAGTTTATATGGAGATGGCTTGAACATGAGCCTTAACTATTTGTTTATGATTCATATTATGTGCCTGCAAAGGATACCATAATGCCTGTGAGTATGGGCTCCCAGGGTAGTGGATTAAATATGTAGCAACACACATATCCTACAATTTCATACCAAAACGTTATACCACTGTCTCCTAATTTATAATATATTATATGTATATTTCCAATGGGCCATACATACAAGAATCCTAAACAAAAGAGACATATCATTATCTTCTTCTGGATTTACAGTTTCTATACTGTATATTATATATTCTAATGTATTTTATGCTGGGACTTTGGTATTATAATGCTTTCATGCAAGCATTTTGAGAATATTACTGGTACACCTTTTTACACTAAGACTTTTTTTTTCCCTCAGAAACAGCTTCTGAAAAAATCACGGTGTCACAAAATCATGTTATGTATAGTAGAAGTGATGACTTTGGAGTCTACAGGAAGCTAAGTCTTTCCTGTCCATTTTCTTCATTTGAAAAGCATTGTAAGTCTTGGCAGGTTTGATACCAGCACGTGTAATGCGTTTGGCAGGAAGCAGCATATCAGCCAACAACTTTACCACCGTATACAGGGCCGGCACTAAATGTTCGAATGGAGCTTTTCATCTTAAAGACAGGCACTGAAACGCATCGCTTAGGACGGAATAAGTGCAGACAGCCTGCCTGAGCACACCAAAGAGAAGTTGAGTCACATTAAACACACCCAGAAAGGCTTCAGACTAAACTTTTCCCTCATGGACCCATGGAAGACCCGCTACAGCCGATGTCACTGTAATGCCTCCTGTGTCAAACCGAGCCGAATATGTTCAGTCAAATATAGCAATCATTGGAAGAGCCTTTGAAATCAAACATATTAAGCGTTCAAAAATAATTGATCCAAATTCAAACATATCAAAAAGGGCAATTCCTGACTAATCATTGTAAAAGCATTTTTAGAATCCTGTTGAAGCAAGGAAACGTGGCCAAACACACAGCGATGTTTTTATTATTGTGCCAAACAAACTGGACCAGCAGGAGGGCTTGGACATGGGCATCAACAACTCGTTTCTTCAGCGCCGTGTCCAAAACCCCCCAACCTGAAGGTCCTTGCAATGTCGCTAACAAGCGCTATTTGTTACACTGCCTCCATTCCATTTAGACAGGGGGTCCTGTGAAAAAGAAGAAATAGGCGGTGCTCTGCCAAACCAGAACACAAACCCTGGGACAGATTCCAGAGCTTTCCCTGGGCGAGGCAAATGTTTCCCCGCTTCGTGCGGTTGGCCCTGGGATTGCACCGAGAGCGTGCCTGTTGAGAGCTGTTCTTGGCTATCAAAGCCCTTCAGAATACTTATCCAAAAGTGAATTTGAATGGCCAAAAATTACACCTTGCTACACAACACTCTTGATTGCATTCTCATATTCACATTACAGATTTCTTTTGGGAGCAACCTCCCTATTTACCTGACGTACATTGCCAGATGAAAAAAATTGTTTTGAACTTCCAAATGTGTGCAAATTACAGAGCCCAGTAACCATGCCATATTGTTTTTACCCTTTAAATCAAATATATTGCTCTCTGCCATTCTTTTAGAATTTCATGGGGAAAAAAATAAAAAGGAAATGTAGATTGTATTGTCTATAAATTTGTAACACCACAACACAAATGAGGTGAGTGTGTTGCCCCCAGAACTCAACAGGATATCAGTTGTGTCATGATGGAAGCTGTGCAAACTGGAGTACAGCACTGTCAGTTGCTTTCATTGTCATTCTACTAGAGATAAAATCAAGCTGTAGCAAGACTTGGGCACTTAGACATTTCAAAATTGTTTAACTATAGTGAAATGATGGACTTGGACTAAACAGCAATTGAAGTTAACGCACAGAAATTCCCAGATTGTGGTTTGGTCATTGGTTCGAAGTTCGAAATCGTCATTGGTTCGAAGTGTAACAACCACCAGATTGCTTTACTTTTAATACAAAAGGTGGTAGAAAAACCCAAAGACGGTCATCGTTTGAAGGATGCGATCTAACAGTTTTGATGTATAGGTTTTGATGTGTTGAGCATTCAGGTGTTTTGAAGTATTGTCTGGTGAAGCTGTTGTTGTACTGCTTCTTCCTATAAATGGAAACAGATGCAACATTCATTTTAAAGAAGCAAGTGTTAAGCCTTTTCTGGGGTGCTTACAAACAAGTGAAGCACAGCCAATGCGGGAATGGAAAGCGTTGGTTGCTAGGCACCTGTACAGTTTGTTGCTTTCAAATGATTAACCCAGCTTTTGGCTATCTGAAGCATTGTGCTCTTAAGGTGTCAAGTTTATTTCAGTTTGAAATGCATTTTACTATGAGGTCTCAACATGCATTACAAAAAAGTAAAAAGAGATATAAAATATAGCCGCAAGCAGAAATTAGCGGGGTCCAAGCAGCACTGGGCAGATGGTACACAACCACACAGTCTTCAGTCGTTTGCAGGATGTAATAAATGACACAAAACACCTTACTCTGATGAATCTTGGAATGGAAGGATATTTTAAATGTAGGCCAAATAGTTGAGGAGTTAGAGTCTAAAATATAAAAAAACTATTTTAACTCGTTGGCTAACAACATATTGTGGCTCCTATAATTATTGATTATAATGCCTATAATCTTCCATCATCTGCTATTTATGGCAGAAAGTACCCTGTAAAGAGCCTTGTTATAGCACCAACGTGTCATCAATGTTGATGTTTTTTTTAAATGGTTTTTGGGATTCTGATACTTTGAGGCCAGAAGAAAAAAAAAAGAAGGCAACAGTGAAGCTGCTTGGACCCGAAAGAAATTAAATATTGCATAGATTGGGTTCATATAAACTCATATAAAATCAGAAATGTATAAACAAGAATTGAAGGGATAGCAGCCTTCACATAACATAGAGGAAAACAAGAATCAAATGGCCACTTTTTTTTTTTACTTTCCATGGTTTGCATACACTCTTTCCTACTGAAGGTATTAACCCAGCCTAACACCTGTTAACCCAGCCGATAATTCCATAGACCAGAGAAGGTGGTCAAGCTAGTTTAAGCTGTGTTTTCAACACTTATATCTGGTTTTAACTGGTCAATTAGCTTTTCACCCGCCGACCAGCCTATAGTCAGTTACTCCATCAGTTTGGCCACCAGCTTACTCTACCAGTATAACCAGCTTTAACCACCTTACCAATCAGTTACCACCCTTAACCAGCCACAGACCAGCTATGACCAGATGAAACCAGTTTATAATCCCAGCTGATTCCACCAGGATTTCTCAGCAAAGAAATCAAAAGTACACTTTAAAATCTGCATTGTGATGACTATTAGAGGCTGCAAATCGAATTTTCCAGAAGATCCCTCCACAAAAGGATCCCCTGTTGTGTCATCGGCTTTTCGAGCTTACCCAAAATGAAAAGGAAAATAAGCAATTACGCTTTCCCAAGGAAAGTGCTGTTTTTTTTTTTTTTTTTTCTATGCATGTACTGCTTTGGCCTGACTTGAATGTAAATGGCTTACTCCTAACACAGCTTTAATCATAATATAGGGTTGTTGGTTGTTGTCATTTTTGGGTAATATTATTTAATGGTCACCTGAGGTCATTGTTCCACTAGTACAACAGCTTACTAACAAAAAGCATAATGGTAATCAAAACGTGCCTTTAAAAATATACACTTCAACTGCAATGGAAACATAAGTCCTTAAGTATTCCACTGAGTATCCCAAGCCGGACACCACTCAGCAATGAATGTATCTTATAGTCCCTCTTTCAACTGGGTTAGATAGCAAGCTAACTTTATCCTAGAATCACAGCCAGTCACATTACCTAATATTAAAATTCAGTTCAAATTTATGTCAAAATGTTCTCAAACCATCATTATTATCCTGGATAGCTATTGAGCCAAACAAAGCTAAACTATAAACATAGTCAAGCTATACGTAAACTAGCTACCAACTTTTTAACAGTGGTACTTAATAGCTGGGCATAAAAATAATGCAAACTCCCAGCCAATCAGAATTGAGAATTTTATATATATATATATATATATATATATATATATACACACACACACACATGCACACACACACACATGCAAGACAAATTAAAGGAAATAAATGAGTGAAGAAACATAACAAATACAGATCCTCCCACACAGGTGTACTGCATGATACAATTTACAATTAAGCAATTAACATCCTATAATGCTCTGTGGCATGTACAAAAATTCTGAGCAGTCCAAGTTGACCTCGATTTTGGAGTCTTGAATAAATCTTGAATAAAAAACAATTTACTTTTTCCAGAGTGCTTCTTCCAGAGAGCCCATGGAAAAAGCTTTGAAGTCCACATTTAAGTCTATAATGGACTTAAACCTTCATCATAGTGTGCTTTGCAGATGTTGTGTGAGACTCGAAAAACCTGACCAGAACCTGATCAAAAGGTTAAAGCTGCTTAAACCATCGAAAGCAAAAAAAAAAAAAAAAAAAAAAAACACTGATAACTTACTGAATTTCATCACATAACCAGCAGCTCATTTGCACTTTCTCCCCATTTTTCTCTCCACTTCCCCACTTTCTATTTCTGGAAGCTTGTCCTGGCTAGCTGAATCATCAATCACAGCACTCCTGTACTTAGCAGTTATTGCTAACCACTACATAGACTGTCAAATGTTCATTCAAAATAATTACCTTCTATGAGGATGGTAAATATATGAGGAGTTGTAGCCTGTGATATGTGAATCAAAATAATTACATTTTGATACACAATTAAATGGTGCACACAGGGAGAAAAGTTTAGCAAATACATTTTCCATGTCAAATAGATTAAGGTAAAGAAGAAATACAAATAGTATGTTCAACAAACTTGATAGCAAGTTAGTCAACCCAGCAATGCACCATTATGACAGTGCAACTCAGTGACAGCAGATGAGCCTTCTCTCATTTACGCTGAGAGTGATAACATTGTGCGCTAATATTGTGCTATTATTCATTATATCATTAATATAACCCTGCACTGCATATTGGAGTCCCTGCTGTCTGGATAAGATAAGAAATCCCAGGATGAGAGCTAGCTAATGTTAATGTAAATAAAAACTTTCCCCGTAAAATTTCTAATGTCAACTATGGATAGTTGACAGATTCATATTTGTGTAAATGGCTTCAAATACAGGATTTAGACTCAGAGATAGGACAATGAAAAAGGCACCTGGTAACCTTGACTATGGAGCACCATGAACATTAGCCTAGCCTACTTAACTTGACATTGGGGGGAAAAGTAGCCTACACAACTTTGACCTCTCAGGAGGTGGAAGCACCTAGAGAAAGAAATGGCATGACAACTTGTCTGATTCGAGCCTTAAATATTGCTTATTCGTTCTGCCTTTTCTTGCGAAAGATCATACTAACTGGGGTTCATGGTTTTTTAACATTTTTTCAAGTCTCATAGTTCTCACTACTGTTGCAGATGCCTTTATCTTCTTCAGCTGAAGTGCATCACACAATGGATGCTGGCACCATGCCACCGAGAACAGTGCTATCCAGTGTGAACAGATCTGTTCCTCCAGGTCATTTTCCAACACATTGCAAAATAACATTTTTCTTCGTTTGTCTAGCCTACTGTGCTTTACAATTCGATTTTTCAACCTTGTCTAATTATCCTTTTGTGACATTGTTGCTGGTGAAGGAATTCAAATGGCATTTTGCCAAAAGATTGTACAATGGCAAGTTGTGTACCTTTTTGGCTGCATGATTATGCTCAAAGATGTTCTTCCCACAACTCTGGCCCAACAAAATAAGGTGCAGGAGCAGACATGTTGTTCTGAAAATGGATGCTTCCCTCTCACAAATACAATTTACGTAGTTAACATATTTAATATTATATAATACATATTTAATGGGCATACCCCCTTTTTATAGAGGTTGGCACAAGATACAGGTATGTCCATGGTTAAACAATAATTTGAAAATAAAACCCTTCATTTAAAATCAATATTGGAATGAAGGTTGATCAACAAAGCTAGATTCAGATGTAGAACCGTTCGCATAATTTTTTAAATTATGAAGTCCACATTTTTATTTCCTACATTTTCAATTTACTGTAATAATACATTTTTTTAAATCTATTGTATCATTTATTATTGTTAATTTCTTATCTTTGTGAGTATCTTTTTGTAGAGCTTAAACTCACTCTACGTAGAACCTTGTCACCTGTGAATGTTGCAAGGGAATCAGACCCACGGCAACAAGTTTAAGGGCTGCTGTGCTAAAGATATAGCACAGATTTCAGCACCACGTCACCAGGCAGCACACTCCGCGGGGGACGCGTAGCCCCTCATATCGGATAGGAAGTGAACAGCTGAATAACCGCGAGCCCTCCTGCTACACGGGAAGATGTGTGAAACGAACCCGGCTCATTGTTTTCCCCCTTGCCCTGGGAGAGCAGGAGATCCACGCAGAGACCTGAGATTGACCGCGGCGTGAAACCTCCAGTCTGCGCCAGTGCCTCAGAACCGAAAAACACCAATATTTCCGACTTTTATTTATCTGCGTTTTCTCACGTCTCTGTGGCAGAAAAACAAGAGTAAAGCGTGCAATGAGGTCCAGGGGCGCAGCAAGAGCTGTGCGATGGAAGTCATGAGACAATATTATTTCCAATCTTGGGAAGTTTTAGATCTTTCAACCTTACACTTATTCCATGCCAATAGGCATCACAGACATTATTATAAAGCACAGTTATGGGCAAAACAATTCAATTCAATTCAATTTCAAAGATTGAAATACATGTGCTGGTGATATATTAACATGTACCCATTATTTAAAATAGATTAATTTAAACTTAAACTGAATTCAGTAAAATATGGAGCTGAATAAATGGATTGTACATAAAAATTCCATCTGTGTAAGTTACTCTGGGTAAGAACATCTACTGAATGCAAATGTGTATTACTGCTATTATTACTATTATCATTGTTATTATTATTAAACTTTATATGCTCGGTTAAAGTTCAGGTGCATTACAACATTCTCAAACGCAGGCCTGTTCCTGCTATCTTAGGATCCATATCAGGCTTTGAGAAGCCTTGCTCTAAAAGCAGGAATGGACAAGAAGACAGGAATAGTTGGTTACTCTGAGAAATCTCAGTTCACTCTTCCTGTATTCTGCCTTTGAAAACTCTGCCATACTGTGATTCCAGGTAAAGAACCCGCTGTTGCTCCATCTTCTCGAAACCTCAAATTGAAAACCTTTCAAGACTTGATTATTCAGTAAATGCCGCCTCTTAAAAACTCCTTGCTGCACGGGTGAAGTGCACAAAAAGCAATTTTGGAATGCAAGGGGACCCTGCCTTCTTCAATCAAATCCCAGCTAAAAATGTCTTGGCTGCATCTTTTAGCCCTTCGGCAGAGTTTTATTCCGGCAGAGTCCTCACAGACCACTTGAAACACCCCCTCCCTGAGACCCCCCTTCAGGATCACAATAATCTCACCCTCTGTGGTCTGATCAGAGCAGCCGGATCCTGTAGAGCCAGCATCGCCATTATCGCTGTGCTTATGACTGTGAGCCTAAAAACCTCAAATGCGCTCGATAACCTTGCATTTAGCCATGCAGCGTGCGCCGCATTGCTGTCACTGTAATGAGCGTGTCCTCAGTGTGCCGTGCCAGCCAAGGCCCTTGCGGCCATAAAACAACAGCAGGGAGGGCCCATAATCTAAATGAGAGCATTTCTCAGTTAGATTTTGTTTAATTTTATCTTGCGTGAGCGTATTGTGATGATTGTGGGCGGGGGAATAAGACAAGGCTTACCAGGAGTTCAGCCATTGGATGGGAAGGGAGGAGAATTTTTAAAAAAGCCAATTGAGTGGAGTTGTGGAAGGTGGCCGTGGAAAAACTAAAGCCAGAATTTGAGAACCTTCCGAGGGAACATAGTTTTAATATTGCATGGGTTTGTTTTGGGACCCTATGTCCCTTATTACTGAATGATTGCTGGGCAATTGACTTTGCTTTCCCCATCCACACCCAGCCGGCATCTATAGAAGTGCATACCCAGCTGGCGTAAAAGAAAACCTGGAGAGACTGGAGTACTGTTATAGCTTTGCCGGTGATTGGCGGGCTTGACATGCTTTATTCTTTATTCCTTGAATCTTGTGGTGATTTTGACATTTTTTTCACTACCCTCAGTTTTTTGAAGATTAAACAGATTTATCAATATATTACCCCTCTTGCAATCAATCATTTTTTCCCCGCTATCTAGAAAAGACTTGTCCCTATCTAGAAATGCCAAAACTGTCAGCCCAGGTATAGAATAGGTTGTATGGAGTACCCACGCCATAGAGCCATGCCAATAGGACATACCATTGCTTTCTAATGTAGGTGTCATTCGGGTTCAAGGAGTTAACTTGGGATGTGTTTAGGCACAGTTCAGGCATGGGCCGTGGGTACAAATAGTTTTAGATTTTATTCTTTCCGTCCATGTGCCTCAGCCTTGTGTGTGGGCTATAAAAAAAGTTCCCTTGGAGATTTTCCTCCCCAAGTACAGTAGCGAGAGTGTTCCCCTTTGGAAGCTACGGGGATGGGCTGCAGAGAGACCACAGCGCAGGAGAGATCACCGAACTCCTTAGTAACGGTGTGCTGCGGGGCGTGAGCGCGATAGCACACATTTCATTTCATTCAGTGAGAAATGCATCTGTCAGCGTGCGGCTCTGCGCGTCGAGTGTGTCCGCTACCCTGTGGGGCGAGCAGTTGGGTTGGAACCGGGCGAAGGGGAGAGAGGAACAGCGTACAGGGACACCGGTGCACGCTCCTCACAGTCTGTTACAATTTATTCAATGTGTGAGATGAATTGCTAAAATGAGGACTGTTATTTTCCGAGCCCTAGTACTGTCTGTGGACTAGTGGATATCTGCAAAGGGGAAAAATGTATGTTTGCTTTTGGGAAATGGGGTTGTTGTTCCAGAATCAGGGTTTCTGAAACAACTATGCAGTCACCCTCATTCATACGCTATAGTGTCAATCTATCAGTTGGGCGATGGCAATAAGTGCAGCACATTACATAGTTAATGGTCTTGATTATGTTCTTTAAAGACTAGAGCAAAGGAAATATATTTCCAAAGTTTCCTTTAAGCCATCAACTACTTGCATAAGCAACCTTGAGATGGGGTGGCATTCACATTGTTTATTACCCCGTAGAGGAGAACCGTATCAATTAAGTTAATTGGAAGATAAATCTGGCGTGAAACGCGGAGTTGTTCGCTCTTGAAGGGAAACGTCAGCACGCACGTACATGTCTCATGCGTGGGCACACACAGGCACCAACACACATATGCAGACGTACAAAGACGCTCAAGAAAACAAACGCAGCCATTCTGCAGCGTCTGGCCAACAATTGGCAGCCAGACAGATGACCCTCTGGAATGTTCCATTTGCACCATTATTACACAGGTGTTGGCAAACCACCCAAGGCTGGGATGAATAGAAGAGAACAGTGACGTGCCAAAGCACTCTCTAACTGCCAATGCTTAAAGGGGGGGGGGGGGGGCAAAAAATAATTACTGTAGTAACATTCGTCGGCTCATAATGTTTTTGTTTCATTTTCTGTTTTCCAGAAGAAGCAAACGCGTGCCACAAATTCAAATCATTTGCACAATACCTTTTGTGTTACGAACAAAAGGTATTGTTTCCTCAACTGCCATTGAAACTAAGGCTGTCTAATAAAACAAACCAGACTGGTAAATAGCCAAATCACACTAAACAAACACACCGACACACACAGACTAGCACACACAAGCACCGACACGCACATCAAACCTTGACCATTGATTTTGAATAATCAATTCTTTTGATCCACAAAAAATTAATTAATTTAAAAAACATAAAAACAAATATCCTGAAATTAAATAGAACACTGGATCTAAACTACATTGTCACATCATGTCTTCCATCGTCAGGGTCTTGTCCCACATTCCAATCATCTTGGGTGAGTGAAGCCCCAACTCACGTATACATTTGTATTTTGATGTTTCTGTCTTCTGCTGTTTGGCAGGTTGAAAATCAATCACTGAACATGAGCAAATACTGTGAGGAATCCAAAGACACTTTGGCCTTGCTGAGTAGGACGGCATTTAGCTGCAGGACTATTTGAATAAGCTTCTGCGTTTTTGCCCTGTAAACACGTAAAACGCTCTGTTGCACTCTGAGTTTCAGGGATGTGGGGTGTGCATTTAACATCAGGACTTTTGGCATCTCATTAGCCCGAGAACTCACAAATGGTAATTTACAACCCTGAGATTCATTAGGAAGAGAAGCCAGGATTTGCTATTGAGTACTGAGTAGGAGAATCATATTTTTGTGGTTCAATGCCAAATGTCAAATGTGTCAAATGTGTTCCAGGGATGCTGAGTTTATTTTATTTTCAATTTTTTTCTATGATTTGTTCTTGATTGTAAATAGTATTGGAGTGTTTGTGTCAGCATGCATTTATCATGTATGTAAATGATTCTGTTCTGATCAATTTCCCGATGTAATCAAATGATTTGGATTTAGTGGGTGCTCATGTGTTTGGTCCCCTGTTTGAGTGACAAAGAGCCGTGCGGTCTTGTTACAGCCCACAATTTTAAAAATCAGACATTACATAACTTGGCAAGCCATCTGTTCACCTACACAAATTCCATATTCAAATGAAAATTCCTGGCATGTACACAGCTTGAAAAATATGCTCTGGCTGATTAGCCTCATGGTACTTGTGCAGGTTAATGGCAAACTTCTGAGAGAAGTAATACATTTTAGATGCGGAAGGACTCGAATATTATAAATAATAAACAGCCAGCGCAGTTTTCTTTTGACAGCTCGTGGCAGGAAAATAAATTGCATGTGGCACATGTAGCGAGAACATGCGATGTGTGAACAAAACAATGTTTTGCACCAGTCCCTTCAGGTATCATTGTAGAGCACATTCTTATTTAGCTGGAGATCCCTGTGCTGGTGCAATTAACTCAGGGTACTGTATTTAAAGCAATGTTCACTGTTCTCTCCCAGGATCAGGATGATGGAAAACAAGGTACTGCCTGTTCCGTTTATCATGCAAATTTAATTTATTTAATCACATGGTAAACAATTAGTGGTTACTTTGATCAGAAAAAAGGGGGGGGGGAGGGGGAGGGGTGGAGAGAGAAATTTAATTAGCATGTAAATGGGATCTATTTGCGTGGAACATTTCAAAAAGTTTGAACCTAATTACCATTTATGGAAAAGTGATGTCTTGCAGTCAGGTGTGGAATGCATTCATCCACTTGTTACGGGAGTGCCGCAGGGATCTGTACTGGGTCCTCTGCTGTTCTCCTTATACACCAGATCCCTTGGTTCAGTCATTAATTCACATGGTTTTTCCTATCATTGTTATGCAGATGACACACAACTCTTCTTTTCTTTCCCCCCCTCGGCCACACTGGTCAATGATAAGATCTCTTCCTGCCTGGCTGACATCTCCACCTGGATGGCCAGCCACCATCTGAAGCTCAACCTCAACAAAACTGAGCTGCTCTTCTTCCCGCACAAGACCTCCTTGCTTCGTGAACTCTCAATCACGGTTGATGGCACCACAGTGACTGCCTCTCACTCTGCCAAGAGCTTGGGGGTGGTCCTGGATGACCAACTGGACCTCAAGGAGCACATCAAGGCAACATCAAGGTCCTGCAGATTCCTCCTATACAACATCAGGAGGATTCGACCATACCTGACGACGCACTCCACCCAGCTGCTCGTCCAGGCTACGGTGACCTCTCGCCTTGATTACTGCAACTCTCTCCTTGCAAACCTGCCAGCTTGTGCCATACAGCCACTACAGATGATCCAGAATGCCGCTGCCCGGCTCATCTACAACCTCCCCAAATTCTCCCACGTCACTCCTCTGCTGCGATCACTTCACTGGCTACCGGTCGCTGCCAGGATCCGATTCAAAGCCCTGACCCTTGCCTACACTGCCGCCAACAGGACAGCCCCCATCTACTTGCAGGACATGACTCAATTCTATGTGCCTGCTCGACCACTCCGCTCTGCAGCAGCAGGGCGTCTTGTAACCCCTCCCACCCGCCCAAAGGGATCACAGAGCTTCTCCACCCTAGCTCCCCAGTGGTGGAACGAACTCCCCGTCCCTCTCCGAACCTCCCCCTCACTATCCATCTTCCGCCGTGGCCTGAAGACTCATCTCTTCAGACTATACCTAGAATAACCACCACCATGCTGTGTATATATATTAAAAAAAAAAAAAAAAAAACCCTTTTTTCCTTGTCACTTGTTACATGTTGCCCCATCCCTGCACTTCTTGGTAAATTGTATTTGTCCTAATACTCTAGCTTAATCTTCTGCCTAGTTTGGTTTTGCAGATGTTAGACCAGGATAGTGTTCATTGTTCTCAGCTAGAAATAGCTGTACAAAATAAGTAATTGTACCTTACTGAACCCGTGTTCAGCAGTTGTCTACGATCATGAAAATGCACTTCTTGTACGTCGCTTTGGATAAAAGCGTCTGCCAAATGAATGTAATGTAATGTAATGTAATGAATGCAAAGAGCGCAGGAAGATCTGTGGTGCACCAGGGTTTGGTGGGTACGAATGAGAATTTAGATCAATACAGGTGCCTCTAATTTCTTCAGAAAAACGCGTACTCAATTAGTTGCCTTGGCATTCATCAGGAATGTATCAGTGAGATAAAAGACCCGTGACATACATGCCTGGTTCAATTTTACCGTGCGGCGCATGTAATGAACTCTCCTTTCATGTGTCGTCAGGTCATGCACACCTCTGCCAACCCTTTGTGAACCTGATGGGAAAACGCAATCAACCTGTGTTCATCTTCAAGGGGGAGAATGATGATGAGGAGGAGGAAGAGCACACTGGTAGGGTGGGCCAGGCAGGTCATGTGACTCAGGTGGGAGTTTCACTCGATTGTTAAGGATTTCATAATATGGAAATGCCACCTACATTCAATATTTAATATGCTTTGCTTAATTTGTGACTGGTAAAAAAACTGTCTGTTTAAGCCAAACAACATGGATCTTATAAGTTCTACCCAGCCTATGTTTATCTCTATCCAATCTGATCAATATAATCAACCCATGTACACACAAACAGAAATAGCAGCCCAGCCTAGGATTACATCTGTTTGCATTTCATGCTTCTTTCCAGAGAAACTGTGGTAATTGATTCCCTGATGCTGCAAAGAGCTGGCTGTCTTAAGTTTTAAGGATTGACCAACACTGGATCCTATTTCTGAAAAGCTCAAACTAGAGAATATATACGGTGGTCGGTTCCTGAATTAATCATGTGGAGGCAAGTGTCACCTCTTGGGCTATGCATTATGAATAAAAAATATATCATAGCAGAGGCCCTGCGTGGTGTCTTGCATTAAGATTAACTGCTTTATGTGCGGTTGTGTGTAGCACATGCTCAGAAGAAATAAATTTGACTTTAAGCAACATGTTTAAATGTCGATAAGCCCCATGTGTCAAAACAGCGCTCGTATGAGAGCAGATCTAGTTATAGGAGCTGTGGAGGCTAATTGCCCACATTTTTTCTCTATTTAAGAACAGACAGATTGATAACCAATTACATCACAAGTGATTACCTGGGGAAGTTAGGTTTGCCTAATTGGCCGTGAATCAATTTGTTTTCTGCAGGTAGAATGCCTTAAGATGTGCACTGGCTTTGTCCATGAAATGGCGGTCTGTTGCACTGGAATACATTGGTGTGCTGCCTTCTGGGACTGCCAGTGAAGGGAGATGGGACTGAGGGGAGAGGAGGGGGGAGACTAGAGGGGTGGGTTGAAGCACTGTCAACGCCCTCTGTCTGTCATTTTTCTCCTCCATTAGATCAATAACACTGTTTATCCAGTTTCGCCCCTGGGAGCCTCTTAGGGAATCAACCTCTATACCTGACTGCCAATCCCATGGCACATTCATTGTCAAGGGAATGCTCTCTAGTGTCATGTAAATAAACAGGCTGAGACACCCCCCACCCCCCTCAATCCCCAAACCCCACCCCTAACACAGTCCAGTCACAGTAACGACTCACAGCGAAGCCCTGACACAGCTCGGAATACTGAACGCCTTTGAGAGTTACAATGACATCATCCTGCCATTTTAAATTTGAGGCTGCATGCAAGTCTAGCTGTGCCAAGTTATTACAAATGAATTTCCAATCTCATCCAGTTACAGTACCCCTTTACTATCAACTCCACCCCCCCCCCGACCCCCCCCCTCCCACACGCACACACACACACACACACACAATGCAACACTGCATGAACCCTATTTTTGCAGCGTTATATGAATTAATTCATATAAATTTGCATTGACTGTTTCTTTATTACCTTTTTTTACACTTTAATAATTTTTCAATTCTGTTTTGTTATTGTCTGTGTCCATTTACTGTGAATCGATCACAACATTTTATGTGTCATGCTTCAAAGAAAATTCACCACTGGGACAATGAAAATGAGCTCGGTGCTAGTCTCTAAACTCTGTTTGTCCAGCAGTCATTTCACGCAATCACTGCACCTATATGCTTGTTATTTATAATTGCTATATGTAATTTTCAGTTTATTGAACTTAATTGCTTGCTTGCTGTGACTGAATGACTGACTGAGACTTGAGTGCTTGAAAATAGTATCCTGACCAGCTTTTCTTCAGCATGGCAATGAGCTGTAACCGCAGACTCTTTAATCAATTAGTGACTTATATTAGCCATTTAACTGCTGAAAGATACCAAAAACTAGAAGGCACCGTGGCCCTCCAGGACTGATTTATTCTCATGTTATGGTATCCCCCCCCCCCCCCCCCTAACTTTTCTAACTGTTAAAACACTGGGGAAAAATCCCAAAGGTATCCTTCCAGATTACAGTGCATTTACAGCATATGCATTTCACTCATATCCTCAATGAAAGGTGATGAAAAAGAGGCCAGGCATTTATAGCTCCTTTGAGAGTTCATCGTGGTTTGATCTGATTAACACATACCTGCCAATAAAGCAACATCAATCAGCATAGATTACTGATAACCGATGTGACTAAAAGACTTAATCAATAAAAACTATGGTCATGAATAGCAAAACTAGTTGCCTGATAGTTTCTATCTTAACTCCAAATATATTGCAGCGAGGTCCTGGTTTAAAGGAACAATGTGTCCTTATTACTTTTCATGGCAGCAAATAGAGAGGGATTTGAAAAGGCATTCTACTGTTACCTTCTCAGCAGCAAGAAGCTTGAGTGTAGTGATGGCATCTATATTTCATTAAATTTTAGAGTGCTCCATAATTTTCTTTTCCCCACTGTGTCATATCCCACACTATAATGCAAGGTTTTTACATTGTTGCAGGCATGAAAGAGTGAAGCCGCTCACATGGGTTGTAAATTGAATCGCCGACAAAAGCAACCAGATTACTAGCCATCATCGTGTTGGTTTTCAATTGATGTTTATGATGCCTTCATGAAAATCTTTGATTGCTACAGCAGGAAGAGCAGTTTTCAAGTTTTACAAATGCTAAACAGACAGCCTATCATGATGTATGCTGGAGCTTCTTTTGCAACAGGGGTTCTCAGCCTTTTTCAGACAAACGTCTTCCTATTCAGTGTTCAGGGCCTATAACGCCCAACCCCCCCCCCCCAATAAAAATTCAATTATCAGCCCTAAATATTGGCTAAACTGATTACCTCTTTCAATATAACTTGTGCGACTATATGCACAATTATTACTGAAACGCAAGGTGATTTAATGACTTGACCATACAGAGTTTACACATTTAAATTTTTTTTTTTTTTATACAAAAGGTGTGTTAATGCATGTGCCTCAATAGAAAGCACACTGAAGCGAGTGGGAGTAGCAATAGCCACAGCACACAGACCCAGAACAGTGAAGAGTGAGTAATACAGAGAGCATTTTTGAACATTCTGTCTGTAGTATGTAATTTGAGCTCAGAGTTCAAATACTGGTCCAAAACCCACTCCGTTTGCAGCTATTCAGGTAGACCCTTGTACATGTATACCACCAAGCACACACACACACACATCCTTGTCCATTGATGATTATTTGGAAGACGTGTAGCAATTTCCCCACCCAGCTGTCTATTTCCAAAGCAGGGGAAAAACACTGTCACACATGTAATTACATTGTCAGGGGATGCCCGACATTGCTTGAAATAAATTGGTTGCAATGGGATGATATGAAAATGTTTTTTGAGACACAATTACTTCCACACACTCTAGCAATATATAAGAATATATCCTGGCATTAGCTCAAAATATTTGAATCCATAGAACAATGCAGATATGAAATTAATTTATTTAATACTGCTAATCACAAGATGTTATTTCAATGTTATAGAAAATTTGGAAATGGCATGTAGCACGAGCAGTGCTGAGACAATTCGATAAAAGTTTATAATTGGTAGTTTTATAGAAACCAGACACAAAAGAAAAATAAATTAACCATCACATGTTCTCCATTTCTCTGTAAGAATTTGTTTTATATGAAACAATTTATCGTACTGTTCACACTTTAATCAGAAGTATAACTCACCTCAGTTCCCTCATCATTTATACAGAGCCTACAAAAACTTGTCCTGAACTGTACTTTTGTCAGGATCATAATTAATTCAGAACAGATACATTTCAGCTGGGTTTATTTCAGTTCAGCTTAATATAACTCAAGTATATTTATTTTATTCATTTATTTTTTTGGACAGACTTGGAGACTAAATTTCTGTAAATCTAAAGGAGGGATATTTAGTCATAAAACCATAAAATAGGGTACTTCATTGAAATAACGAAATGAGACTTATTTTAACAGCTTACAATGAGAACCTTTTAAACTTCAATCATATTTACAGCACAATAAATCTGATGTGCCAGCAGAATAATAGGTTTTCTTGTTGTTTGCACAACGCAGCCAAGTATTTTCATATGTGTACCTAAAATTGGTTTACCGAAGATGGAATTTCAGATCCAAAGTATCTGCACTTCACATAAAGGGCTGTTTATGAATGAAAAAAAATAAAAAATATGTGGTCATAAGATGCACTGCTTGAGGGCAGAGGGGCAGCCCTCTTATCCCCATCCAAAACGATGCATAATTAAATTACCTACTGGGGTTAAGCATTTAATAATTAATTGTACCTATTAAACTCGGGAAACATAGCCCATAGAGACAGCTGTTTGGACCTCTTCTAACTTGTTACAGAATTTAATATCAGGTGCTTATTAATTCAGAATGCAGAGACAAGCACATCTGAAATCACCAGGCAATTGGAAATATGCATACAGAACAGCTTGCTAAGGACCTAATTGCTATTACAATTCATTTGGCATGTACTTTCAAAGGTAAGCAAAAAAAATAAAAAATAAAAAAAATAAACCAATAAATCAAGTAGTCTGCAATAATGCATGTGGGATACTGGAATGGAAATCATCAGAAATGAAATAAAGCATCCAGTTTTGAGCTAAAACCTAGGAGAAATCCCTTGTCTTCAATAAACCCATCTGCTATAACCACAGTACTGTAAGCACTTAATCACATGCATTACCCTGACTTTGTTGGGAACAGACACAACTACTTTTCTTCAGGTGTATATTTGCAAAGGCCACAGAGAAGATGGGAAGTCATCACTCCTGAAGCCCTTTGGTATGGGAGGCCATCACTACCAAAATACCTTTTATAATGTTCCATTATAACAATGTTATTTTGGGGATCCCAGAGGGGATATCACTCAACATGCAAGCACCGCTTATTTTATCCAGTACTCATTGGGTCATTTTTGTTAAGTTGTTCCCTCACAGTGCTATATTATAATTTTTGAACTGCAGCGTGGGGTTACAGCAATCAGTACCATGCTGACCATTGTAATGTAAACTGCACAGCTGTTAAGATTGTCTGCTTCAGAGTACTTTACAATTCAGTGTATAATGTGGGTGTGCGTTTGATTAAAGCAGTTTAACAAACATATAACATTCATTGGATGCATTTACACTTCAGCTTATCTTAAATACTGTATGTCCATCAGCCTCTATCAGTAAAATGTCCCCTATCAGCTGAATTTACTATGTCAGAGTTGACTCAACTTCAAATATTTTGTTTACTTTCAACCTGCAACAAGATTTATGGGTTTCTTCATTGGAGTATGACAAGGTTCAGAAAAAAGTTTAAGTTTGGAAAAGTGTCCTACCTTTTGCTTAAAAATCCTGATGCATCCCAGTGCGCTTTTAAGAGGGAACACGTCACTTCTGCGAAATGCAGAGAGGTCGAGAACAAGGGGGTTGACAGTCGAGGACAGGTTGTGATCCAAGGGGGAGCTCACATATGCAACAGCTCTATAGGCATGAGTGGCTGATTTCTGCCATAGCCAGAAATGACAACAGGGGAGCAGACAGGCCTCCCAGGCAGCTGGCAGGGATAGTTAGATGGGGAATAAAATGAATCCACGCTCATTTTTTTCAAACTTTAATTCCACCTGCCTGCTTAAAATAATTAGACCTGCTGTCCTGCGTATGCGTGGGGCGAGCATTAACTGAGCAATTTCTTATGTCGCTAATTTGAGGTGCAGCACATAGAGGCTCAGATGTTCAGTAACTGAAAACGTTCTCAACGATTACAGGACAGTACTCCGGAGGGGTATGAGTGATAGATTTATCGATTACTTGTCAGATGCCCACTCGATCTTTTTTATTTCCTCATAAAATCTATGCATGTA